>NW_024429266.1:130275838-130875838 GCF_017639785.1 Mesocricetus auratus | reverse complement strand
TCAACCAGAGAACCTCATCATGTTTTGTTCTCAAGGCAAATTTGAATTAGTAGTTCTACAGACTCTTGTACCAAATTATCAATATTTGTATCTTAAATGAATAAAATGTAATTACTCTCAGTTCTAAACAGAAGAATTTTAGAACCAGATTCAGTTAATCGAGATAAAGATTAATGTAGATAAGGTTGATTAATCTAGAAAAGTTTCCAGAAAGGTTTTTAGGGATACTTTATAGATTGATTCTTTGAGCCACTTTAGCTTTCACTTGTCATTGGCCATGTCACCCATTTTTTCTTCTCCATGCTCACTTTACTGTGTCATGGTTACATTAAATCTGTTAGATTTTTTTCTGGTTGAATACTGTACCCAAATGATTAATTAGCATACCTAAGAAAAGAGCAAAATCTGTGACACACCACTGAGGCTGTGAACCAGGAAAGTCAAGCACTTTGTGTATGCATTCTGTATTTCCCCCGTCCCTTTTTTCTACATCTTCCATTCTTTCTCTTCACTTTTCTTTCCTCATCCTGTCAGTCTTAGTAGCTATTACTCACAAGAGTACTAAACGCTCTTCAATTCTTAATAGAATGAATAGCACATGTGTGATATTCAGACGGCTCTTGTGGGAGGATACTTATGGATTTACATTTAGACCTACTATGACCCCATCCTCATGCAGCTCTTTTCCCCCATTTTAAACATTTTTACTTATCATTTTACCTGATTCCTAAGCTCAAATCTCATGATATACAAACATAAATCAAGATACCACACATATTAATTAATAAATACAGCTTTTTCAATTTTTACATTAAAATTGTTCATGATAGCTACTATATGTTTCAATTACTTTGCAGTTTGTGATTAAATACTTCAATATGCATACTATTCTTCATATTATCTGGTATCATGATTGCCATCCAGTAACTGTCCTTCTCAACCATGTGAATTTTGTGCAATTGTTAAGTACTATTCAGTTCAAATTACCCAACATGGGTTTGAATACTGAGGAGTTAAAAGTTTCTCCCTAGTTGGTAAGGGTACAGTTGCAGATGGTCTTTAATAGGTAGCTGTGATCCTCTGTTACAGTCCCTAGTCATCATCTCCAAATAAGACTTAATAGACTTGGTGTCATCTGTAGAATACCCTGAGTTATTCAGTGAGTGGATCTATATTTGCCTATATGGAGTCTTCTGTGAATTTGGACTCCTTTATTGTGCCTAAAAAGTGCCCAGGCATATTCATGGGATAGATTCTTATTGAAAGCTAACAAGAATTTAGCAGAATTCAAATTTCTCATTGCAAAAACATTGAATGTGGATTGGTTTTCTAATAGTAAGGACAGTTTATGAAAATGATCTTATTAATTCTTATTCCCTTCAGAGAATCTTTCTCTTAATAAGCTTTTTTTAACCAGGTAAGTATAGAAGTCATGAAATAACTCAGGACGGCTATCCTAGAATGTTTTGTATAAAACAACTTGGGGAGGAAAGGCTTTAGGTAAACTTTTAGTTCCACATCACAGTCACTTCATCATGAAGAAAAGTCAATGCAAGAACTCAAATAGGGAAGGAACCAGGAGACATCAGAAACCATGGACAAGCTTACTATCTTACTAGCCATGGTTTTCTCATCAGTCTTTCTCGTACCAACCAAGACCATCTAGCCAGGGGTGACACTGTCTATATTGGGCTGGAACTTTCCATATCCATTAGTAATCAAAGCAACAGCCCAAAGACTTGCGCAATTGCCAATCTGATGAATGCATTTTCTCCATTGATATTCATTCTTACCTGGTGCTCCTAACTTTTATCAACTGACAAAATCAAATGAACAAGCAATGAAACAATCAAACAAACAAAAATCACAAAACAAAAAACAGAACAAGGGATGCCATTGAACTCTAATGACAGTTTACCTTGAATTCCATACTCTATTTCTGAGATATAAGGTATTCCCCTTTCCACATAGCTATTAGCTTTTCTGTGAGAAAGGCATATATTTTTAATTGATATATATTGGGTGAGTTCTCTGTGTGTTTATTTTTTTTTCCTTTTTGTTTTTGGAGACATGTTTTTCAAGACATGGGTTTTTTAAAGTAGTTTTGGAGCCTGTCCTGGAACTCAATCTGTAGACCAGGTTTGCTTTGAACTCAAGCATATCTGCCTGCATCTGCCTTCCAAGAGCTAGGATTAAAGGTATTTGCCACCACCATCCAGTTTTGTGTTTTTTATTCATTAAAAAATTATTAATTATATTAGGGTCCTCCCTGTTTCCCAGACTCTCTGGCAGTGGGATTGTAGGCTGCTGGCACTCCCCTGATTAACTTCTAAAATCCGTATATGAGTGAGTACACACCATGTTTGTCTTTTGTAACTGGGTTACCTCATTCAGGATGGTTTCTTTGTGCCATCCATTTGCCTGTAAATTTCAAGGTTCCCTTGTTTTTTTTTCCACCTAGTAGTACCCCATTGTGTAAATGTATCACATTTTCTTTATTCACTCTTCAACTGAGGGGCATCCAGGTTGCTTCCAGGTTTGGGCTACTACAAATAATGCTGCTATGAACATAGTGGAACAAACAGCCTTGTTGTATGAATGTTCATCTTTTGAGTATAATTAACCTAAGAGTGGAATTGATGGATCTTCTGGTAGAGTGATTCTGATTTTTCTGAGAGAGATATGCATAGTACCACAGAGAAGAGGAATGGGACAGAATCTCCTGAGCAGATTGAGAGCCTGGGGGAGGGGAGAGGGAGCTGGGAAAAAGAGAGGTGAAGAAGAGGTTTGAATAGAGGACATGGGGGAGCCAGAAGGTTGAGTCAGGGGAAGAACAAAGGATAGCAAGATGAGAGATTCCATAATAAAGGCAGTCATTATAGTTTTAAGGAGAGATTTCAAGAGATCTACAAGCATGACACCAACTGACATACTAAGTAATAGTGGGGAGGATACTTTAAATGCCCTTCCCTGATAATGAGTTTGAAAACTACCTTATATGCCATCCTAGAGCCTTCATTCAGTGACTGATGGAAGCAGAGGCAGACACCCAGAGCTAAATACTGAACTGAACTCCTGGAACCCAGTTGCAGAGAGGGAGAAGTGATGAGCAAAGGGGTTAAGACCAGGCTGGTGAAATCTACAGAGACAGCTGACCTGGCCAAGGGGGAGTTCTTGGACCCTAGACTGATGGCTGAGAGGCCACCTGGGACTGATACAGACCCCCTAAATTTGTGTGTCAGTGAGGAGGTCTCAGCAATCTAAGGGTCCTTGGTTAGTAGATCAGTATTTTTACCTGGCATACAAATGAACTTTGGGAACCCAACCCACATCGAGGTATGGTCTCTCAGCCTGGACTTATGGGGGAGGGCCTAGGCCCTGCCTCAGATGAAATGGCATATTCTGGAGATTCCCAAAGAGGGCCTCACCTCCTCCCTGGGGAGCAGAGTGTGGATTGGGTGGGTGGTTGGGATTTTGGAGAGGTTCAGGGGAGGAGGGAAGGGAAAGGAAGCTGTGATTGACATGCGAAACAATCATATTTATAATTTGAATAATAAAGAAAAAATATTTATTTTACATATTGAACACAGTTTCCCCTCCCCATCCTCTAGTTCCCTCCCCACAACTTTCCTCTTCTCCTCTCCACAATTCCCCTCTTCCACCTCTCTTCAGAAGTTGACAGGACTCCAATGGATCTTGACAAAACATGACATATAAAGTTGAGGTACTACTAAGCTTGTGTTAAGGCTGGGCAAGACAACCCAGAATTAGGAAGAGGTTCCCAAACTCCAGGAAAAACAATAGACACAGGCTGTGCTCCCACTGCAATGAGTCCTACATGTATACCAAGCAACATAACATTCACACAATTGAAGAGGTCTACGTCAGGATAATGTGGCCTCTCTAGCTTTCTGTCCATAGAATGTGAGCTTCCTTGATCAGATCAATTGCTTTTATGTGTCTCCATGTGATGATCATGATTCCTTGGCTCGTATGACCCTTCCTCCTTCTCCTCAACAGGATTCCCTGGACTTGGCCCAGGGGTTGGCAGTGGATCTATTTCCAAGAATTACAGAATGAAATGTCCCTTTCTCCAGAAATCTCTTTCATTTCTCTTCCCCTCAATCTAATCCCTCAACCTGATCCCTCATGATCCCATCCCCACATGGAGACAGTCTACCCAAAGGAACTCTTATAGTTACACTTCCCATTAAAATCCATGTATCCCCTTCTAGACCCTCCTTGTTGCCTAATACCTCAGGGGCTGTGGATTCTAGCAAGGATAACCTTCACTTTGCAGTTAGTATCTACTTATGAGTGAGTGCAAACCATGTTTGTCTTTTTGAGTATGGGTTATGTGATCCAGAATTATTTTTTCTAGTTCATTCATTTGCTTTAAAATTACCTGATGTTATTGTTTTTAATGGAAAAGTTACACCAATTTGGAAATATACCAGATGTTCTTTACCCATTATTTGGTTAAGGGGTATCTAGGATGTTTTCAGGTTCTGGCTATTATTAATAATGCTGCTATGAACATAGTTGAACATTGAACATGTGTTCCTCTGGTATGATTGTGTATCATTTGGGTGCATGCCTAAGAGTAATATTGCTAGGTCGTGATGTAGATTGATTCTCATTTTTCGAAGAAGCCACTGTCATGATTTCAAAAGTGTCTGTACAAGAGTTCATTCCTACCATCAGTTTAGTATGCTCCTTGCACCACATCCTTTCCAGTGCAAGCTGTGATTCGTGGTTTTGATCTTAGCCATTGTGATTGGTATAAGACAGAATCTATTCGACTTACATTTCCCTGGTGTATAAAGATATTGAACAATTATTTAAATATATCTTGGGCATAGAGATTCTTCTGTTGAGAAGTCTTTGTTTACATTTGTACTCCATTTTAAATAGGATTATTTGGTTTTTATCTCTAATTTCTGGAGTTCTTTATATATTTTGGAGATAAGCCCTCTGTCAGATGTGAGATTGGTGGAGATCATTTCAATTCTGTAGGTTGCTCTTTTGTTTATTGGCATTGTTCTTTGCCTTACAGAAGCTTTTAAATTTCATGACAACCCATTTGTTAATTGCAGTCTTAGTGTCTGTGCAACTTGAGTTCTAATCAGGAAGTTGTCTCCTGTGCCAGTGTGTCGCAGGCTATTTCCCACATTCTCTTCTACCAAGTTCAGTGTATTTGGATTTATTGTTAGGTATTCGTTCCACTTGAACTTGAATTTCATGCAGGGTGATAGGTTCTACTTGCAATCTTCTACCTGCTAATATACAGTTGTGACAGCACCAGTTCTTAAAGATGCTCTATTTTTTCCATTGTATAGTTATGGGTTCTTTCTAAAAAATTAGTGTTTATTGGTGTGTATGTTTGCATCAGGATCTTTGATTTGATTTCCATTGTTCCACTTGTCTGTTTGAATACTAACACTAAGCAGTTTTTGTTACTACATCTCTGCAGTAGGGCTTGATATCAGGGATGGTTATACCTCCAGAAATTCTTTTATTGTGGAGGATCATTTTAGTTATTCTGGAGTATTTGTTTTTGTAGATGAAGGTGATTATTGTTATTTCAATGTTTGTAAAAAATTATTTTGGAAGTTTGATGGAGACTGCATTGAATCTGCAGATTACTTTTGGTAAGATTGTCACTAATACTATGATATTCCAACTGATGCATCTTTACATCTTCTGATATGTTCTCCAGTTTAATTATTCAAACATCTGAATTCTTGTCATACACACCTTTCACTTGATTTATTAGTGCTACCTCAAGATATTTTATATTATTTGTAACTATTGTGAAGTGTTGTTTCCCTGATTACCTCCTCAGCCAATTTATCATTTATATATAGTAGGACTAGAGACTTTTTTTAGTTAATCTCGTATCCAGCTATATCATTGAAGGTGTTTATCAGTTGTAAGTGTTCAGTGGTATAATTTTGGGGGTTACTTATTTATACTATCATGGCATCTGCAACGAGAGTACTTTAATTTCCTGTGATAATAAATTATAATATCCAACCCTATTAGGTTTCCATGATAAACACTCAAGATCTACTTCCCTAGTGTTTTGTGCTCCCATTTAGACAATTTCAATAAACCACAGTGAGGACAGCTCTTATGTTCTACTTGTAAGATTCCTTAAAAGAGCTGTTTTTCTGTAAAGTTGTTTAACGTTGAGCAAAATCATAGCTTTTCAGTTCATAGAGAATGATGTAATGCTTATGTCTTCATTTTCACCGTTTCTGAAATATAACACTTATTAAATATCTGGTGTTGTTCAGACTGATAGTTTTCAGCATGTTCTTTTTCACATGAAGGACTATTGCTTTACTATTATTACCACTGGCATGGAAGATAGTATATATAAATATTTGTAACTATGAGAAGTGTGAATCATGTCTCTTCCCTCCATTAATACTGTAGCAATAACCAGTGTTTTTGCCTATTGTTCCCAAGGAAGGACCCATACTTGGTGCTCTCAGATAAAATCTCAGTTGTCATCTTTTGTGACATACTAGTCTCCTCAAAATGAACTTGCCTATTAAACTTTTGATTATGATGTTGTTTAGGATTCCTGGTAAGACAGAGGAAAATGAAAATGGTTAATGAGCCCTGGGTCCCACTGCTCAGGATGTCTGTTCTGTCCATATAGGTCATAAGAAGGCTTATCTACCAGGATGGGACCTGTGAAGTTTATATCTATGAGGAGAATCCAGTTGGGAGAGAACCTATGCTCTAATGAAGATTATGTCATGGGTGGAATTGGCCTGACAGGATTCATCCAACATTGAAATTGTTTGATGTGGCATTCCCATTCAAGTCCCATTGCTGCTTTAGTCCTAAAATAAAACACAAGACGCTATATTAATGATAATGTGGTTGGCCATTTGCTATGATTTGTTAATGGCTAGTTCTGACTTCATTATTAACCCATAATTGCTAATATATATTTTTATAAGGACTTATCTTTCCGAGGAAGGCATCCTGATGTTTCCACTCTTCGCAGTGAACACATGGTGTCTCCACACACTTGAGGATGTTTCCCCCAATCATCCTCAACTCCTAGTTCCACCTATCTTGCTTGCTTATTGGCCAACATTGCTTTATTTATACCATTCAGACAAATATATACATAGAAGGACTTCCTCCTCCAGATGTTCTTAATTATATTTAGAAATTCTTAGGGCTTTTAATTCACATGTATTGTTTGAAAGGGAAATTTAATGTATAAAGAACTGTATGTAAATCAAATATCTGAGTTGAAATAGAAATAATAAACATCCTTCATGAATTTTATACATAACTTTGCACTTTTCTTTCATCATTTCAGCTTCCAACAGTGATGTTGTTTATGACACAAAGTCTGTTTTCCCAGCCTTGGAACTCAAGTCTGTATTGCTTGCGGTTCTAGTCAGGGACTTCTACATAGTGATAGACAGACCTATGTGCAATGGATCTTGTAGATGCTAAGCCAGTCTCCATAGCTCCTCATCTATCAGATTCCCAACAAATTTTCTGGGGTACCAATCAGGTTCACAGGCAGTGGGTAAGAGACATGCTTCACACTTAAGATCAGCAAAGTGGAATGTGAGGATTTGTGTGTTTATTACTTGCAACGTATATATTAAATTTATTAATGGATACCTTATCAACATCAACCTTGCTTGTGTTGTAAAGCTATAAGATATGTTACTTCTCTGTAACAGAGAATTGCTCCTTATTATTAGTTGCAGATGAGGACCTTAGAGCATTGGCCACACCTCATTGGTCATGAATTTCAGGCCTTATCACCTGTAATAATAATGATATTGCATCTCCCTCAGGAGAATTGTGAATGCCATCCCAGCACCCAGAAATAATGGTTATTAAACTGATTGAAAACCCATTGTGGAGAGCAGAAACACGGGAAGCCTGAGGACTGCGCATAGTGGATCCTGATCCCGGCCTGACAGGATTCAGCTCACCAGCTTCTAAGTCTCAGTCTCTACCCATGGGACAGCAAAGTTGAAGGCAAGCCTAACTTCTGATGGCCTGAGCAGAAACACTGCAGACCTGAGCAGAGCAGATCTAGATCCCACCATGACAGGATAAACTCCACCCAGAGACTGCCAGATTCCAAGTCCCAGTCTCCACCTACGGGACAAGAGAAGTGAGGCAAGCCTAACTTCTGGTGGCCTGAGGAGAAACACTGGAGACATGAGGACTGCACACAGCTGATCCGTTTCACAGCCTGAAGGGATTAAGCCTGGCCAGAGTCTGCCAGTTTCCAAATACCAGTCTCCACCCATGGGACAGGCAAGGTGAGGGTCCAGCCTACCCAGAGTTTTCTAAGGTCATGATACTAGGACACCCTCCATCCAAGCAAGAGGAAGGCTACCAGAGTATTGGATCTGCTTGCACCAACTGGAAAGGAGTCACATACCAACAAGGGGAGGAAGAGACTCCTTCTGTACCCACAGGAAGAAATGATGGGAAGGAGAAAATACAAAAACACACCAACCAACAGAAAAACCAATATGATACAACCAGAAACTAGAGAATCAACACTGCAAGAATTGCACAGTCCATTGCAGAAGAAGCAGATGAGAAAGACCTTAAAAGCAACTTCATGAAAATGATAGAGGCCCTCAAAGATGATGTGAGAAAATTCCTTAAAAACATGGAAAAAAACAAACCAAAAAATACAAGAAATGGAGGAAAAACTATTTAAAAAATGCAAGAATTTCAAGAAATGGAGGTAAAAAACAATCCAAAAAATGCAAGAAATGGGAGAAAAGACAAACCAAAAACTTCAACAAATGCAAGAAAGAGAGGAAAAGACAAAGCAAAAATTACAAGAAACAATTAAAAATGTACAAGGGTTGAAAAAAGCACAGTCTGAAGGAATGCTGGCAATAGAAAAGCTTGGCAAATGGTCAGGTACTACAGATACAAGCATAACAAACAGTATACAAGAGATTGAAGACAGAAGCTCAGATGTTGAAGATACACTAGGGGAAATAGATTCATCGACCAAAGAAAATATTAAGTCCAACGAATCTCTAACAGAAAACATCCAGGAATATGGGACACCGTGAAAAGACCAAACCTAAGAATAATAGGTATAGAAGAAGGTGAAGAAAACATATTCAACAAAATCATAGAAGAAAAATTTCCCAACTTAAAAAAAACATGCCAATGAAAGTACAAGAAGCCTACAGAACAGCAAATAGGGTGGACCACAAAAGGAAATACCCTGGCAAATATTAGTAAAAACCCCAAACATACAGAATAAAGAAAGAATATTAAGAGAAGCAAAGGAAAAGGGCCAAGAAAAATACAAAGGCAAACCTATCAGAATCACAACTGACTCTTCCATTGAAACTCTGAAAGCCAGAAGGTCCTGGATAGATATTCTACCAACACTAAGAGGCCATGTATGCCAGCCCAGACTGCTATACCCAGCAAAGCTTTCAATCACTATAGTTGGAGAAAACAAGATATTCCATGATAAAACCAGATTTAAACAATATGTATCCACTAACCCAGGCCTACAGAAAGTAGAAGGAAAAGCTGTGGGGCCTGATTGCCAGTAGAGGGCAGCACTAAAGCATACCCATTTTGTCAGTACCTCCCGCGTTAGAGCTGCAATCACTGAAACACTAGAAAACAAGAATTCCTCAGGTTCTTGATTGACTTTGCACCCAGAAGAATCTCCATTCTCTGTACACTTCATTGGCAGTAGTTTTGGCACTGACCACGATCACAATTTCCCATTGAACCTGGTTCACTGTCATCAAGTGACAGTGACCAAGCAATTATTACATGTATGACTTCTAGAGCAATCTTTCCTGGATCAGTAGGATCCATCTCCACTGGCAGCTTGTTGTAGTCACAGTAACAGAGTTTACTGGAGTGAACTGAATTACCATGAAGATTGAGATTGACGGCCTCTGGCAATCAAGAGAGAGCTCAGGAGTTAAGAGCATTTGTTTCTCTTGTAGAAGCCCAGGTTTCAATTGTCCATGTTCACATGGCAACCCACAACAAATCTAAAGACCTCTTTTGACTTTCTTGACTATAAAAACGTGTATGATGTTATGCACATATGTACATTCAGGCAAAATAATCATACAAAACAAATAAAATAATGAATCTAGAAGCATTCAAATATTGAGTATCCTTCAATCTCAGTAGAGAGAAAATATTATTATTCACATTTGGGGTGTTTCTTGGGGATCCAACACTAATTTCCGAATAGATATGCTGGATATATCTTTTCCTTTATCCACATTTAGGAACACCAACCAATTGAGCGAATTTATTTTATTTTAATTTTAAAAAACCAAGGATGGTATAGTGCCCTCATCTGTCAAATTTAAGAAAATATTTTCCAAAAAATAATTGAAGATCTTTCATTCTGAAGGGAAAAAATAGAACTGGAAACCAACTACTAAACACAAGCAATAAAAGACAAGACCTTGGGTTACTTTGAAGGAAAATTATCGATTTACTTACAATTGAGTGCTCATAAAAACATACTTTTCAGTACACTTAATTCAACAATTCTTAGTTTAGTATCTTTCTAAATATGTACCTGCCACAGAGTCTCCTGGTTATTCTTCCTAATCGCTGACATACAGTAAAAAAGTCTTTTATGAAGGTAGTACCAAGGGAACCACTCTTAAGGAAAATCTAGAGATAACCATACCTGTTTATCAGCTCTATTTACCTTCAAAGTTTGAACACAGGTAATTGAAATGTGCTGTAAGATAAAATAAACCTTTTATCCAATCTTATACATGAAGTTTCAGTTTAGGAGCTTTTACTCTTCAGTAATTAAATTGTAATTTATTTGCAAAGGTACTAAGATATTCTCAGTTAATATGATATAAATAAAGCAACAGCATAGTTCTGTTCATATTTTGATGGTATTTACACAGATGAGTGTTTTGTGATAAGACTCCAGCCCAGGGTTCTCTTAAAGCAAACTTGTGATAGACCTGGACAAACGATAGTTGTTACAAAATTGGTACCCTGTATTTACATCCATGTCAATGGGAGATATCCCCCTTTTTCTTCTGGAGATGGAAGAGAACCTCAACTATTGCATGAATGACACCTGCACACCTGGTTTCCAGATCACACACTTGGATGCTGTTTTTTCCAATAGTTTATGGGAGTGGTCATCTGATTAGAATGAAATTATCATGGGAAAAATATAACTCCAACTACTCAGTACAACCTGCCTTGCTTATGGGATCAAATTTAGCTGGTCTTCACAGAAAACACATGGACAATACTCTAGGTCACCACTTCTGCACTACAAGAAGGAAAAGAAAAACTGAAATTTCCTTTTTTTATCAGTGTAATGTCTACAAATAAGTGTATGTTACTTGGATTATTTTTGCCCTAGTGAAAAAAACTACATAAATTTATAAACTTAGAACTTCCTAGACTATAAATCTTGCTATTTGCATACTTCATCCTCAGAAACCACAAATGACTCACAATTGTTTTAAAGAGGTGTACTTGTGAGTAGAGCAGTCACTAGCCCGAGACTGAGATTAGAACACAAATTGGAGTTTGGTGTGCAGATATTCATCTTCCTGCTAATCAGTATCACAGGTAGGAGAAAGGAGGGCACTTGGGCTCAGAATCCAAGTTGCTTTTTCCAGTGGAAGATAAAGTCTAAGATAAACTATTTCATTTTCTATCTTCTGATTATTGGGCGTTATGAAGTTATTTTGGCATCTCTATTTGTCTATATCTAGTAACCTCTCTTTATTTTCATTTCTTTTCCTGTACATAGTGTCCAGTGGAGAAATAGTGCTCACCCAGTCTCCAGCATCCATGGCTGCATCTCAAGGGGAGAAGGTCACTATCACCTGTAGTGCCAGCACGAGTATAAACGCTAGTAGCTTGAACTGGTAGCATCAGAAGTCAGGAGACTCCCTCAAACACCTGATTGATAGAGCATCCAGCCTAGCTTCTGGAGTCCCAGCTTAATTCAGTGGCAGTGGGTCTGGGTCTTATTACTCTCTCACAATCAATAGCATTCAGTCTGAAAGTGCTGACACTTACTATTGTCTATATTGGGCAAGTAACCAACCCCACAGTGATACAGACTGGAACAAAAATCTTTTACCTCCTGAGGGCCCAACTGCATCTTTTGAGAAATGAACTGTGGCCAAGGGTTTGATTGTAGTAATCCACTTAAAGGTGATTTATGTATTTCATTAAGATTATATTTGTATCTTTTTTGTTGCAAAGGAGTGGTATAGCTAGGTCAAAAATGGAGATTTATTTATATATTTTTGGAAATATCCACACTGATTTCTCTGGTAATATCTCAGTGTGCTGTGTATTATCCCACCAACAGACAGTAGGTGGTTTCCTTTTTATCACAAAATTTCCAGCATTTCTTGTGTGCTATTTCATTGATCTTTGGCATTCCTATTTAAACACTTGTTCTAGAGCTTGTAAATGGCTTGAATGGAATGAACATATATATATATATATATATATATATATATATATATATATGTTCATATATATATATATATGGAACCTCAGAGTTGGAATATAGAAATATAGGAGGCATTTTCTGTTTTAAGTCTGGATTGTGGAGGTAGGTATGAGTGGAAATTTCAGATATGACATGCATTAGTTCTGTGTTTTAGAACATAGGTAAGGAGTGTAGTGATTCAAGCTTACCACTTATAGGCAGTTAATTCAGGAAAGTCTGATACACTTGTTATGGCTACTAGGCTGAATTCTTTATGGTGTAAAAAAAAAACATATGGATGAGAATGTCCTGGGTACCCATGATGCTAGACTTAAGGAAGGGAAGATGTGGGAAGTAGCGCTTTAGAATTTGGTGGTTGTAGCAATGCAAAAGATCCTGTTGATGAATGTAGGTAGAAAGCTTAAGCCTATAGGTTGTTTATAGTATTGGACAATGATGTTGAACTGGGATGGTGCCTAGGTTGTGGGACCTTGTTGAACATTGTTATGTTGCTGCAAGATTAAGGTGGCTAGACTAGGTGTAGGCACTGGCTGTGGGACCATAGCTAGATCTTTTATTTATTTATTTTTAATTTTCAATTTAAATTAGAAACAGGGTTGCTTCACTAGTCAGTTCCAGGTCCCTCTCTGTTTCCCTCCCATCCTCCCGTGCCCTCCCCCCAACACCTCCTAATATCCCCTCATTTCCCCAGGGAGGGTGAGGCCCTCCATGGGGTGTCCATAGTCTGTCATTTCATTAAGGGCAGGGCCTAGACCCTCCCCCAAGAGTTCAGGGTGAGAGTGCATCTCACATTGTTGGATGGGAGTCCAAAGTCCATTTGTATAATCGGGATAAATACTAATCTACTGCCCAAGGCTCAATAGATTACCTAGACCTCCTCACTGAAACCTACATTAAGGGGTCTTGATCAGTCCCATGCTGGATTCCAAGGCATCAGCCTGGGATTCAAAAGCTAACCCTTGTCAGGTCAGCTGTTTCTGGGGATTAAAACAGCCCAGTCTTAATCCCTTTGGTCATCAGTCCTCCCTCTCTGATATTAGCTTTCTTGAGTTCAGCTCAGTACTTAGGTGTAGGAGTCTGCCTCTTATTCCTTCAGCCACCTAATGAAGGTTTTGTTTCCCAGACTCTCTGGCCATAGGATTGTAGGTTGGCACTCCCCAGATCTATGTCTAAAACCCGTATATGAGAGAGTACATGCCATATTTGTATTTTTGTGACTGGGTTACCTCGCTCAGGATGGTTTCTTCTAGTGCCATCCATTTGCCTGCAAATCTCAGGATTCCATTGATTTTTTTCTTCTGAATAATACTCCATTATGTAAATGTACCACATGTTCTCTATCCACTCTTCCATTGAGGGGCATGTAGGTTGCTTCCAAGTTCTGGCTATTACAAATAATGGTGCTATGAACATAGTGGAGCAGACATCCTTGTTGTATGAATGGGCATCTTTTAGATATATGCCTAAGAATGGAGTTGCTGGGTCTTGTGGTAGGCTTATTCCCATTTTTCTGAGGAACCTCCATACTGATTTCCAAAGTGGCTGAACAATTTGGCACTCCCACCAGCAATGGAGGGGTGTTCCCCTTTGGCTCACCAGCATAAATTGTCCTTGGTGTTTTTGATTTTATCCATACTGACAGGAGTGAGATGGTATCTCAGAGTTGTTTTGATTTGCATTTCCCGGGTGGCTAAGGATGTTGATCACTCAGCCATTTTAGACTCCTCTATTGAAAATTCTCTATTTAGTTCTGCAGCCCACATTTTAATTGGATCTTTGGTGTTTTAGAGACTGGCTTCTTGAGTTCTTTGTAAATTTTGGAGATCTGTCAGATGTGGGGTTAGTGAATATTTTTTCCCATTCTGTGGACTGCCTTTTTGTCTTGCTGACTGTGTCCTTTGCCTTACAGAAGTTTCTCAGTTCCAGGAGGTCCCATTTATTAATTGTTGATCTCATTGTCTGTGCTACTGGTGTTATGTTCAAGAAGCTGTCTCCTGCACCAATTTGTTCAAGGGTACCACCCACTTTCTCTTCTAAGAGGTTCATTGTGGCTCGATTTATGATGAGCTCTTTGATTCATTTGGACTTAAGTATTGTGCCTGGAGATAAACATGGATCAATCCACATTCTTCTACATGCCAGCCTCCAGTTATGCCAATACCATTTGTTGAAGATGCTTTCTTTTTTCAATTGTATATTTTTAGATTCTTTGTCAAAGTCCAGATGTTCATACATGTGCTGTTAATTCTCTAGTATAACTATTCTCCAGTTTCTTCATGTGGGAACTTAGTGCTATGGACTTCCCCTGTAGCACTGCTTTCAAAGTATCCCATAGGTTTGGGTATGTTGTGTCTTCATTCTCATTGAATTCTAGGAAATCTTTAATTTCTTTTTTTATTTCTTCTTTGACCCAGGAATGGTACAGTTGTGCATTATTCAATTTCCATGAGTCTGTAGGTTTTCTGCCATTTGTGTTGTTGTTGAATTCTAATTTTAAAGCATGGTGGTCTGATAAGATGCATGGAGGTATTCCAATTGTTTTGCAGCTGCTGAGATTTGATATGTTGCTAAGTATGTGGTCAATTTTTGACAAGGTTCCATGTGATGGTGAGAAGAAGGTATATTCTGTTTCATTTGCATAAAATGTTCTATAGATATCTGTTAGTCCTAGTTGGTGCATTACCTCTATTAGACCCTTTGCTTCTTTGTTGAGTTTCTGTCTGGTATTCCTGTCCAGTGGTGAGAGTGGTGTGTTGAAATTTCCCACTATAAGTGTGTGGGGCTTTATATGTGATTTAAGTTTAATAATGTTTCTTTTACCAATGTGGATGCCTTTGTATTTGGGGCATAGATCTTAAGGACAGACAATTCATCTTGGTGGATTTCGCCTGTGATGGGTATGTAATGACCTCCTTCATCTCTTTTAATTGGTTTTATTTTAAAGTCTAATTTGTTAGATATTAGGATTGCTAACCCTGCTTGTCTTGGGACCATTTGATTGGAAAATTTTTTCTAACCTTTAACTCTCAGGTAATGTCTGTCTTTGAGGGTGAGGTGTGTTTGTTGTAGGCAGCAGAAGGATGGGTTCTGTCTATGAATCCATTCTGCTAGCCTGTGTCTTTTTATGGGTGAATTAAAGCCACTAAGGTTGAGGGATATTAATGGCCATTGATTTCTCATTCTTCTTTGATTTGGAATGGTTGTTGTTGGTAGAATTATGTGTGGAATTTCACCCCTTTGTTCTTTTGGCTATTGGTAGAGTAGGATTCTCTAATGCCTACATTTTTCTGGTTCTAGTTAACTTCCTTGGGTTGCAGTTTTCCTTCCAAAACTTTCTGTATGGCTGGGTTAGTGGATATGTATTGCTTGAATCTAGTTTTGTCATGTAATATCTTTTTTTCTCCATCTATAGTGGTTGAGAGCTTTGCCGGGTGTAGTAGTCTGGGCTGGCATCCATGGTCTCTTATTGTTGGTAGAATATCTATCCAAGACCTTCTGGCTTTCAGCGTATCCATTGAGAATTCAGGTGTAATTATGATAGGTTTGCCTTTATATGTTTCTTGGCCTTTTTCCTTAGCTGCTCTTAATATTCTTTCTTAATTCTGTATATTTGGGGTCTTGATTATTATGTGGCGAGGGGAATTTTTTATAATCCATTCTATTTGGTGTTCTGTAAGCTTCTTGTACCTTCATTGACATGTCTTTCTTAAGGTTGGAAAAGTTTTCTTCTATGGTTTTGTTGAATATGTTTTTGTCCCCTTTGAGTTGGGTTTCTTCGCCTTCTTCTAGACCTATTATTCTTAGGTTTCGTCTTTTCATGGTATCCCATATTTCCTGGATGTTTTGTGTTAAGGATTTGTTAGACTTAAGATTTTCTATGGTTGATGAATCCATTTCTCCTAGTGTATCTTCAGCACCTGAGATTCTCTCTTCCATTTATTGTATGCTGTTGGTAATGCTTGCATCGGTAGTACCTGACCGTTTGCCCAGCTTTTCTATTTCCAGCCTGTCCTTAGATTGTGTTTTTTTATTGTCTCTATTTCAGTTTTCAATCCTTGCACTGTTTACATTGTTTTTTTGCAATTTTTGGTTTATCTTTTTGTCTATTTGTTCCATTTTATGAATTTTTTGGTTTGTTCTTTTTTCCATTTTTTGCATTTTTTGGTTTGCTTTTGCTTCCAGTTCTTGCATTTTTTGGTTTATTTTTCTCCCATTTCTTGCATTTTTTGTTTGTTTTTTCATCCATTTTTGAGGGATTTTCGTGTATCTTATTTTAGGGCCTCTGTCATTTTCATGAAGGTGGTTTTAAGGTCATTCTCTTCTGCTTCATTTGCACTAGAATGTTGGAGTCTTGCTGGTGTGGAATCTCTAGAATCTGGCAGTGTCATATTTCTTTTTCTGTTGCTAAGTATGTTTCTGTATTGTCTCTTTCCCATCTCTTCTTCTAGTGGGTGCAGAAAGGGCCCCTTATTCGTCTGGGTGTTAATGAACCAGAGTTCCCTTTCTGTGGGTGCTAGCAAGTCCAATAATCTGGTAGTTCTTCTATTCCTTGTCCTCGTTCTGGTCCCGTGGGTGGAGAACAAGACCAGGAATCTGGGGTGGTAAGTCTTCCACTTGATCTGCTGGTCCCTTTGCTGGATCTGCATTTTTTCTGGTCTTATTGGTGGAAGAGAAAACCTGGAATCTGGGGTGCTTGTCTCCCACCATGATTGAAAGTTCTGTGCAGTTCCCAGTCAATCCCCAGGCACTGGAATGCAGTCCTGTATGTAGGGCCTGTTGTACCTTGTCCTGCTGGACCAGCTGGTCCCCTGGTCTCCCTGGATGTGCTCTTTAGCTAGATCTTGTAGATAGTAGAAAAACATGTTCAGATTACAATAACTATGCATCAGAGCTCAAATACTGACAGAGTATTTGAGAAGTCTGGGTATGGATTGAAGTGGTAGATTTGATAAATTATATTGTGTCTAATATTAAGCATTAGATTATTCAATTGATATCTATGGTAAGAACCTTGTGAGTTGCACTGTGGATTTCTTCTTCTTCTTCTTCTTCTTCTTCTTCTTCTTCTTCTTCTTCTTCTTCTTCTTCTTCTTCTTCTTCTTCTTCTTCTTCTTCTTCTTCTTCTTCTTCTTCTTCTTCTTCTTCTTCTTCTTCTTCTTCTTCTTCTTCTTCTTCTTCTTCTTCTTCTTCTTCTTCTTCTTCTTCTTCTTCTTCTTCTTCTTCTTTTCTTCTTCTTCCTTCTGCTTTCTCTGCTCTCTCTTTAAATTTCAATAGTCAAAATTTAACTGACTCTATAAACTGGAGTCTCATTCTTTACTCACTCCCAGTATAATTTTAGTCTACCCATACAAGCTGCAGTGTTTACTGCTCTAGTTATCTTGGGGCATTATAGGTATTGCAGCCTGATCTGGAATTTATGACACAACCTCTGATAAAGGTCAAAACATTCTTTACTTATCCAGATCTCATTGCCCAAATAAGAATAATTACTTTTCATTTTGATTATACAAGTTAATAATTTCTGTATAGCTGATATAGTTATCTATACTATTTTACAAATTGGCAATTTTATTTTGGTTTCTTTGGGGGTAGTTGTCAAACGTCTTGTTTTACCACATACAGAAGTACCTTACAGGGTCTCAAAGAACAATATGAGAGGAAGAATGATCAGCAGTATGTGAGTATCTTCCCAAACAAATGGAGTTGTCTTAAAAGCTGCTCCTCTTTGAGAGACTCCATGGTTTTGTAGAACTGGGATGCTAGACTTTCAGCTTCTTACACCTAGAGCCATGAAGACTGACATGCATTGAAGTCATAAAATTTCTTGATTTTTAAGCTGCATAAATATATTTATTCACATACACAAATTGTATTCAACTGAATTTGATCCTGTTACAATGGTTGAAGTAAACATTTTAAATATAATATTTTGTATGATTATGAATTTTATGCATGCATATAATTAATGAGATTACACTGCTCTTCTGAACACTTTGCCTTAACTCCCACTCAACTTTCATGGTTAAATTGGTCTCCCATACTCATGTGTGTTGGCCATCCACTGGAGGGAGAATGGTCATTTTATCAGAGACCACACACTCAAAAATTGTTTCTCTTGCTACTGTCAAAGTCATCAAATATAAAATATCATAAACCCCTCCACACTCCATGGTTCAACTTGATCTTCTGCTTATACAGACAACCATAGCTGTTGTGGATACATAAAAGCAGATGTCCTGTTATTTTGAGAAGACATTGTTTCTGTGTTTCTGCCTGACGTTTTCCTCTTAACAGTTTTCCTTTTTCTCTGATAATTCTTTCTTCTGAAGGATTAAACCAATAGAAAAGTAGTATGTGGTGTTATAGTCTTGTGAATGAAGTGGTTGTTTCTCACTTTAGATTCTTGTTATAGCTTATTCCTTTCTGCAACTAAATTGGTTTTTAGTTCACACAGTTTTGCAGGATCTGATCAATTATGGGGAGCAAGTTCCCCCATACAATTGGAGTTTGCTGGTTACATTCCCTAGCTATGTGTAGAACTGGTTATCCCTTAGCAGGTCCTAGTTTACTGATTGCATCACTTTTCTATGTGTGAGGCCTGTTGCCCACTATCAAGTTCTTGTTCCCCTGTCCTATGTAATTGCAGAGATCTGCCTTCCTTCAATTATTCTTAATGACAGGCATTTGGTCAGTGTTTAGGGCCTAGGCAAAAACATTTCATCTAAACTTTCCCAGATATTCAGGGACACAGAATTACTACACACCCAAACCTGTTGATTCATAGCTGCCCATGAAGGACCAAAAATTAAAAGTAATAATAATTTAAAAACTTGTGCTGCTGAACCTATACAAAGAAAAAGGGAACTTCTGATGGGAGAAAGAATTTGTCCCCCTAACCAAGAGCCTAACCCCATCTCTCAGAAAAGGGTAGGGGTAACTTACCACCATCTGTCTCAGCAGCATCTATGTCATCATTCTTTGTTCTAAAGAAAACCATATTGCCAATAATTTCCTTGTGAAAATCTCTTGCTGGTTATAACACACTCCCCCTCAGGGGATAATTGACAGACTCCTGACTCCATGGCCTTTGACCCCAGGCCCCAGTCCTATCTTGTTTAAATGTATCTTGCTAAAATATATAGCTTCTGCTTTACCTTATACTTTGTGTAACCTGGAGTATCCATGAACTCTTTGTAATGTGTGGCCTTCACCCTTATAGTATTTCCCTTTAAAATCTTCCCTCAATGGCTAGTGGGTATCTCAGGTACTCAAGATGGAGTGAGATCATAGCTGGTCAGCTTGAGCAATAAAAAAGAAACCTTTGTTTTTGCATCAGAGTCCACTCCTTGTGGAGGACTGTTTGGAGTCTTGTGAACCAGGCATAACACCTAGATGGATAGAAAAAAAATAAGCATGCCCTGGTTTTACCTCACTGCCAGATCAAGAAGTGATAACCTATACTAAACCTCCACTAAAAGATTCTCAAAGTTCTTGTTTATTAACTCAAGATCTTAGCTCAGAGATTTACTATTACCTCCTGTTCCACTTGAGAAGATAAAGGCAAATGTAACCAATCAATTTTCTCATCCTCATGAAGAAACAAACATTCCTGAAGGCCTGTGAGGCCACTAAGGCCAGAGCACTTAAACTCACCACGTTTTGTTTCTTGTGCAAACTAAACTTAGACCTTCAATTTGAGCTTAGCAAGTGGTGCAAAAATTTCTCCTAGCCGGGCGTTGGTGGCTTATGTCTTTAATCACAGCACTTGGTAGGCAGAGGCAGGTGGATCTCTGTGAGATTGTGCAAGTTTGGTCTACTGAGTGATTTCCAGGCCAGGCTCCAAAAACAATACAGAGAAAATCTGTCTCAAAAGACCAAAAAAAAAAATCTCCTCTCAGTTTTAGTTTGTTGCTCTATGTGTAAATCTTATCTGCCTTGCTGACCCTGAGAAACTCAAGCCTCACATTGTTTTGCAAAAGGAATTACTGCTACAACTTTTTTTGACTTACTAGTATGCTAGCAAGTAAAGATAATATTTTATCTTATATTTTGAGGGTTTTTTTATAGCACAAAGCTTGGTGGGTAAATATCTCCTTTGTGGAAACCCAATCTAATAGCTATATAGGTAATATTTCTTTTTTTTAATCATTTTTGATTTTAATTTTAAATAGCTTGTTTTACATGTCAATCCCAGTTCCCTCTCCCTCCCCTCCTCCCACACTCCCCTTCCTCCCCAGCCTCCCACCCTATTGTCAATTCCTTCCACATAGGGGATATCTAGAGTCTGTCATTTCATTCCGGGTAGGGTCCAGGCATTCCCCTAAGAGTCCAGGCTGAGGGAGCATCCCTCTTTGTGCTATGGGCACACGATGACTGTTTGTATTCCAGGAATAGACACTGATCCACTGCTCAAGGCCCCATAGGTTGCACTCTTGGGCATATATCCAAATGAGGCAAATTCATACAATAAGGGCATCTGGTCCACTATGTTCATAGCAGCATTATTTGTAATAGCCAGAACCTGGAAGCAACCTAGATGCCCCTCAACTGAAGAGTGGGTGAAGAAAATGTGGTACATTTACACAATGGAGTATTACTCGGCAGAAAAAAACAATGGAATCTTGAAATTTGCAGGTAAATGGATGGCACTGGAGGAAGCCATCCTGAGTGAGGCAACCCATTCGCAAAAAGACAAACATGGTATGTACTCACTCATATACGGTTTCTAGTCATGGATCAGAATAGTGCCAGTCTCCATTTCCACTGACAGAGAGTCTGGGAAGCAGGAAAGATCCTAAAATATGCATATATGCATAGTACCCAAGAGAAGAGGATTGAGACAATATCCTCTGAATGGATGGGGAACACGGTGAGGGGTGGGGGGGAGTGGGAGCTGGGAAGAAGAGAGGCGGAGAAGAGAAAGAGAGAGTAGGTCATGGGGGAACAGGAAGTTGAGTGGGTGGGGGTAGAATACGGGGAAGAGGGAATCATAGGTTAGAAGACAGATCAGGCACCAGAGTGACCTCTAGTGATCTAAAGGGATAACACCAATTGGCAAGCTAAGCAATAGTGGAGAGACCACATCGAATGCCCATTCCTGATAATGAACTTGATGTCTATAACCATCTGGGAGCCTTCATCCAGTGACTGATGGAAGCAGAGGCAAACACACAATTAAGCACTGAACTGAACCCAAGGAACCCAGTGGCAGAGAGAGAGGAGTGATGAGCAAATTGGCAAAGAATGGGCTGGCAAAACCAGCAGAGACAGCTGAGCTGAACAGGGGAGAGCTCTTGGACCCCAGACTGACAGCGGGGAGGCTAACATGGGACTGATCTAGACCCCCCGAAATGTGAGTGTTACTGTTACAAATTTATACATATCTGTGCTCCCAAGAACTGAGGAAAAAGAGAGAAGATGAGAAGAAAAAGAATGAGGAGGAGGAGGAGGAGGAGGAGAAGGAGGAGGAGGGGGGGACATTCAGAGGAGTAATTGGTTTGAGTCAACAATTTCCTTTAGACTATAGTTCCTTCACATATTTGTGGCTTTTCTTTTTGAACGCTGAGTGAAAATTTTAGAAGTTGGCCTTCTAAAGTTTTAGATATGAACTTTTCTTCGGAGAAGATCCATTCAGCTATATATCCCATCCTCCCATTCTATATAGAATATTAAACAAAAATCCCCATTTTCAATAAAAAATTGGAAAGGTGATGTAGGGAAAACAACATACCCTCTCCATACTGGATGAGTACCTCACATCAGCAAGGGAGGTCCCTGAGCATAAAGCGATATATCAGAAAAAAATGTGCTGAAGGTTCAGGTACAAACAGACTTCCTTAACACTTTTTAATGATCTACTTATTTTATTTTAATTTATCTACATATGCATATTTATGTGAACCTTCTACATGCCTTTACAGAGATGCAAGAAGAAATTATTGAATCATATGTAACTGCCCTTACTTGTCATTGTGAGCCACTATATGGGTGATAGGAGTTGAACCTGGGTTCTCTGCAAGAGCCGCAACTATTATTAGCCTCTGAGTCATTTCTGCAGCCCTCAGAGTTTTATTTAAATTAAGAGAATTTTTTGCTGAAATCGATGGTGAAAAATAACACTCTAGTGTGGTGAAGTTACAGAAGAGATACAGAAGGATGAGGGAGGCTGAGGTGAAAGACATCTGGTTGGTGAGGAGAACAGGACAGACAGGATTTTTATATCCAGAAAGAAAACAATTTAATTCTGACAATTTTTTTGTTCCAGGTACCCAGAGCCTAAACCAACCCAAGAGGTTTATTTTTATTTTTCAAGCTGGCCAGCTTGGATTCCATGGCAGGGAAATGAGATGCCAACCAGCCATAAAGAGAAGCTTTTAAAGGGTCAGACCATAAGGTTGAAGACCACAAATGTCAGAGTTTCCATGGTTACTTAACTTCATACCAATTACAAAAAAAGCAGTAACTATATATTTTAAGCAAATACATTTGATTAAGTTTTGAGAGGGCATGGGGTTCCTGGGTTAGAGGGCAACAGGGTCTGTCAGTTACCCTGGGCAAAGGGATCTTTAAAACCTTATAACCGCCAATTAGCAGGCACAGGAATTTTGACCCAAATGGTGGAGGTCACCTCACCTTCTCTTGAGAGTGGGAATCAGGTACCAGCCATGACATTCCATGTCATTAAAAGTTCTCTTTTTAGGGCATAAGTTATTGTTTGTTTGGTTGTTTGGTTGGTTTTGTTTTTCTTGTTGTTTTAATCTGGTAATAAGCAGGTGACATTTTTATTTATTATCATTCCTTATTTTTTATTTAAATTAGAAACAAGCTTTCTTCACATGTAAATCCCAGCTCGCTCTCTATCCCCTAGTACCCCATGCTTCACCAACCCCCTAAGTTTTTTAATTTTTATTAATTTTAATTTTTGGTCCTTCAAAATAAAAACAATTAAAAAAAGAAACACTATTAAGGTATCTCTGTACTTGATACCCTTCTCTATGCTTCCCCAAACTCTAACTTCCTGATTCCTCATGTTCTTCTCTACCTCCTTCTCTTCCAATCTACCCTCATCTTTGTCCTGACTCCCTCTCCCCTTCCCCATGCTCCCAATTTACTCAGGAGATGTTGTCCCTTTCTCCTTTTCGAGTGTTCATTTACATATCTTTTAGGATCTTATTTGTTTCCTAGCTTCTCTGAAGTTGTGAATTATAATTTGGTTATTTTTTGTTCTATGTCTAATATCCACTTATGAGTGAGCACATACCATGTTTTTCTTTCTTTGTCTCTGTTTCCTCATTTAGTATGGTTTCTTCTATTTCTATCCATTTGCCTGCCAATTTCAAGGTGTCATTGTTTTTTTAATCATTTTATTTAAAGTAAAAACAACCATATTTTACATACCATTCCCAGTTGTCTCTCTCTTCTGTCCTCCCATTCTGAACTCCTTGAAACTGGAAGCCGTTGGTTTTTGTTACTGAGTAGTACTCCATTGTGTAAATACATCACATTTTCTCTATCCATTCTTCAGTTGAGGGGCACCTGGTTTCCAGGTTCTGGCTATTACAAATAATACTGCTATGAACGTACTTGAAAAATGAACTTGTGGCATGGATGGGCATCAATTGGGTATATGCCTAAGAGTGGAATTGCTGGATTTTAAGGTAGATTGATTCCCACTTTCCTGAGAAACCGCCAAAGTGATTTTCAAAGTGACTGTACAATTTTGCATTCCCCCAACAAAGTAGGAATGTTCGCCTTTCTCCACATCCTCTCTAGCATAAACTGTCATTGGTGGTTTTTATTTTAATCATTCTCAATTCTCATAGGTATACAATGGAATCTCAGAGTTATTTTGATTTGAATTTCCCTGATGGCGAAGGATATTGGGCAATTTCTTAAGTGATTTTCATCCATTTTAGATACTTCTCCTGAGAATTCTCTATTTATATCTGTACCACACTTTCAATTGGAATATTTGGTATTTTGGTGACCAGCTTCTTGAGTTATTTGTTTGTATGGGAGATCAGCTCTCTGGTCAGATACCTTAATAGTGGGAACTTAAAGAGATACCTGGAACTATGGCTTTTTACAGGAATCCACAAGGATAACCCTCAGCTAAGGGTCTAAGCAATGGTGAAGATGATAATTTAAATGCCCTTCCATTATAATGAGATTGATGACTACCTTAAATGCCGTCATAGATCCTTCATCCAGTAGTTGATGGAAGCAGAAGCAGAGATTCACAGCTAAGCACTGAGCTGAACTCCTGGAATCCAGTTGCAGAGAGTGAGGAGTGATGAGAAAACAGGTCACGACCAGGCTAGGGAAACCCACAGAAACAGCATAACTGAACAAGTGTGAGCTCATGGATCCCAGACTGACAGCTGGGAAACCAGCATAAGACCAAACCAGGAACACTGAATGTGTCAGTTGGGGCTCTAAGGCAGTCTATGTGCTCCCAGAAGTGGAACCAATATTTACCACTAGTGCATGAGGACATTGGGAACCCATTCCCTATGGAGTGATACTCTCTCAGCCTAAATACGGGGGTGGGGGGGCGTTCCGATATTCTGTCCCAAATCATGTGACACACTTTGATGACTACCCCATCACCATCCCTGAGGAGCAGATGGCAGGTAGGATTGGGGTATGGTGGAAGGAATTGAAGGGAGAGTGAGCTGGGATTGGTATGTAAAATAAGATAATTTTTAATTTAAATAAAAATTAATTTTAAAAAACTTGATATAGATCTCTGTGAGTTCTAGGCCAGGCTAGACCGACAGCCTCCAAAACAATACAGAGAAACCCTGTCTCGTAAAATCAAAAAAAAACTTGATATATGATCTGGCTTCAGGAGCTCTGTAATGTACCTATCCTGAAATCATAAACAGAGCAATTCCATTTGCATGATGCAGAACATATGGGCTCATTGTTTGGCCATAAATCAAAAGTTATTTGAAACTAGTACTCCAAAAATCCCTTTTTGGAATAAAGCCCAGGCGTCTTAAGTCTTAAAAATCACATGATTTCCTTATATTATTTACCATAGTGATTAGGCCTGTAACAAATGGACCATTGAAGGTTGAAGGTTTTTCAGCAGTCTGAATGCCTCATAGAATATTTTCTATTTGGATGCTAGCAAATCCATACAATTAAGCAAGTGTTTATGTACTGCTTTAGAGAATGAATATATGATTATAGTGATAGACAGTCTCTAGAACAAGTAATGATAATGGAATGTGAGAATTGGAATCAATTTTATGAAAACAGACTATGAATTTGGCTAATTTATCATATGCAAAGGGAGCAATGTGTAGATCCTAATTTAAAAAAATAACATAGTAAAAAGACAACAGGTTTTTTTCTATAAAGTATTTTATGTTTTTCTGACATAGAGAATAGATTGAGTTGCTTCATAGACATGTGGCAACTGGGCCACCATACATAGAAAGGTATGTGTTCCAAAGTGTATGATTGTGAGAGGAAGGTATATATGCTGCATACATTAGTAAACTCCCAGGTTCTCAGGCTCTACTCTGCTCATTTTCAGCATGAAATATATCCCTGACACATTGCCACTGTCCAGGAATACTGACTGCTAATGGCTGGCAGGTAGGGTGAGGGGAGTTTGGGTCATGTGTATCTCCACTGATACTTGATATAAACAAAGGAAATTGAGATCATTTATGATAATTATAAGTGACTTTGTATATTGTTTTTTGTATTACTTATCTTACGTAGCATGTTGATTTGGGGGTAAACAATTTTATTTCATATCTCACAATACACATTTTCAAAGTGGAGCAAGTAATTTAAAGAATCTAAGTGCCGTCTAAGTGAAATCTATAACCACCCTTTTATCTATGTGACAATTTATAACAGAGCCTCAATGCTTACTCCTTTTAAAATTTTCCCTGCTTTCAAACATCTAAATATAACAGGCCTTAAAGGAACAATATGCAAATTCTCTGGTGGGTGCAGTGGAGTGAGACAAACTGCCAGGTCAAGACAGAAGAAGACCCCAGAGGCTGTCAATCTGTCCTCTGAGAAATTTGACCTGTAGCTGCTTCTGTCCCTCATAGAACACTGGCTATAAGAGTTCAGACCTGTTTACTCAGAAGAACAAATGTTCTACCAATTTTTGAGCTATTGACCCTATCATAAGAAAGTTTTATCAATTTCTTTACTGCAGATTAGCTTTTGAAATTATTTCATTATTCCTCTTTGTTTTGTAATAATTAATGTAAAAGTTTAGGTTTGAAGCTGGGCAGTATTGATTCCTGTCTTTAATCCCAGCACTCATGAGGCAGAGACAGGTAAATGTCTGTGTATGTGTTTAAGGCCAACTTGGTCTACACAGTGAGTTCCAGTAGAGCCAGGAATATGCAAAAAATATAAAAAGTCACAAAACAAGAAACAGAAATAAAGAAAAATGTTTTGATTTTGTTTTTCTCATCTTTTAAGTAAAACATATATCTTAAGGGACAGAATATTGAATGTGTACAGAATATTATTTAGTGTACATTCACAATGCTGATAAATCTTAGTACAACACACTCTCCATATGCCTCTCTCATGCTTTTCACCTCACAACCACTTACTGCAAACCAGCAATGAGATGAAAATATTGACACTTGACACAATATTTGATATTTCTTTCTATATTTTAACATCATATAAGTTCAGGTAAGTACTCAGATATAAAGACTCTGTCTTTGTTTTGTATGTAATAGAAAAAAATCTTGTATATCTAGTTACCATTCACTAGGTCATTTTGAGGCTTTCCTGGTTGGTAATTATCTGCTAGAAATCTGATAGGAAAGTGGACAATAGAAAGTGTGAAGTTATCCCTGAGTTAAATAATGGTCTCTGATATTGTACAACTAGTTAATAGCAATATAGGATACATGATATAGACCCTAGGAGATAGAACAGAGTTGTATCTGCATTTGATGCTGTGCACAGTGCCTTCTTTGCAACAATATATACAGAGGTTTCCTTTGTTACTGCATAGTCTCATTTTTACAGTTAAATGTTCTTTTTCATACATTCTAAAATGCTACTTTGATGATTACTTGTTTGTTTATATACAAAGTGGTAAATGACTTTCAATTACTTATTTGCACACATTTTTCAAATACATTTTGCTATTCTGGAACTTTGATTCTTTTAACATATTTATAATCAAACACCACATGGCATTTACTTTTCTCAACAGTTATTTTTATGTCCCAATAAGAAGACTATAGAAATGTTGTACTTTCGTTCCATAGAAATTTTTCTAGTCTGCCCTAACCAAGAACCCTATGTTACAGACTCAGTGTCTTCTCAGGTTCCAGGTCAGAGCCTTACAGCAGGTTGGTATGGATGACTAATAATGTCTGAGGGCAAAAATAAACTGACTCACACACACTTTCCTCTCACAGCTCTTTATTCTATGAAAAGAATGTCCATCTCATCCCACAAGTCTTCCTGTTTATCCACCCAATACAGATACAGTTAGCAATTCTCTGGCAATTGGAAGGATAGATAGAGGATATGCATATCTCTGAGACAGGAAGGCAGATAAGGTATTGACAGATGGTCTCAGAGGAGACATAATTTGTAAAACATCTAGGCACAGCTTCAGAGGTGGTGAGGCTTAAGGGGCAATGATCACTAAGACGACAGAAAGTGTGTTAGTATATAAAACTGCACTTATGTGGGTAGTAAAACTAGAAATTTATAAGTGTTAAATGTAAAACAAGGAAGAAACACTGGAAGATTATTATTGATAAATGTGAAAACAAGAAGAAGCATTGTATGCATTGGGTTTTGCTTTTGCTTTTGAAGTAGCTGGAAACACTGTGGCAACTTGGAGATCCCTGCTTGGCTAGCTAGAAGTACCTAGGCTCCAAATGATACAGGACTTACCCACCCTAGTCTGGTTGACTTTGCCTTCAGGCCACACCTGCTGAATCTCTTCCCCCTCTCTATTTCTCCTTTTCTCTTTCTCCCAAGAGCTGGTTTTCCTACAGCTCCTTTCCTTGTCCTGCCACTCTCAGATGTGCTATGTTATCACAGATCACTGACACTGATGGCAGATTTGGTCAGGCTATTGGGAATGCTTCAAGGGAGGAATTAGTTAAATGAGTTTTCCACGGGGTAGAATAGGGGGAAGAGGGAATCATAGGATCGAATACAGATCAGGCACCAGAGCGACCTCGAGGGATCTAAAGGGATAACATCAACTGGCAAGCTAAGCAATAGTGGAGAGACCACCTCGAATGCCCATTCCTGATAATGAACTTGATGTCTATAACCATCCAGGAGCCTTCATCCTGTGACTGATGGAAGCAGAGGCAAACACACAATTAATCACTGAACTGAACCCAAGGAACCCAGTGACAGAGAGAGAGGAGTGATGAGCAAATTGGCAAAGAATGGGCTGGCAAAACCAGCAGAGACAGCTGATCTGAACAGGGGAGAGCTCTTGGACCCCAGACTGACAGTGGGGAGGCCAGCATGGGACTGATCTGGACCCCCAAATGTGAGTGTCAGCGAGAAGGCCTGGGCAACCTATGGGGCCCTGAGCTGTGGATCAGTGTCTATCCCTGGTATACAAACAGTCTTCGTGTGCCTATAGCACAAAGAGGGATGCTCTCTCAGCCTGGACTCTTAGGGGAGTGCCTGGACCCTACCCAGAGTAAAATGACAGACTCTAGATATCCCCTATGTGGAAGGATTTGGCAATAGGGTGGGAGGGTGGGGGGGAAGGGGAGTGTGGGAGGAGGGGCGGCATAGGGAACTGGGATTGAAAATAAATGAAACAATAAAAAAATGAGAAACACTTTGGGAGCCCATTCTCTATGGAGGGATACTATTGCAGCCCAGATATGGGAAGGAGGGTCCAGGCCCAAATGATGTGACTGACTTTGATGGACCCCTATGCAGGGTCTTACTATCTTTGGGGAATGGATAGGGGGTGGGTTGAATGATCGGTGGGGAACATGGGAGAAAGGGAGAACAAGGGAATGGGACACTGATATGCAAGTAAAAGTACTTCTAAAATAAAACAAAAATTAAATAAAAAATGAGAAACACTGTTGGGCATTGGTTATTCACGCCTTTAATTCCAGTACTCAGGAGGCAGATGCAGGCAGATCTCTAAGATTTCGGGAATAAAGAGAGAGAAATAGAGAGAGAGGCCCTGGAAACACTTTGAATTAAAGAGGTTTCTAGGGTCTTGATGCACTTTGCATCCACAAATGCCTCCACACCCTTGTCCCCATGTGTGATATTGGTTCAATAACATTTTATTGATATACCCAGGGAACCCGGAAAAGCTTGTCCAGGAAGCCCACTCGTGCTTACAACAGAAACCCTGGGCCAGAGCCAAGGAGGATCTATGTCTCAAGGTCCTCCTAACAGTAGCATGAGACAGCGTGTTGGAATCATCATAGCTGCTAAAAAATCAATACATGTTTTCTTCTATTTTATTAAGGATGGTTTATCAGACTGGGATTATGAGGATATATGCAGAGCTGCGTGATTATTAATTTTTATGATTTCCAATTTAGGAACAAACAACAGCTTTTCCCCAGTATACTCCTTCATCGAGACTGTATTCTTCTCCAAGGGTAAGAACTAAACACCGTAATCAGAGTTTTCTATGATCTCTTCATGAGGTGGGAAATATTGATGACAGTATCTGCACATGTTTAGGGTATGCAGGACTGTGGAAATGGGTGTGCCAAACAAACTTTCAAATTATGATTGTCTTCATTCTACTACCTAAATTACAGCTTTACAACATTGTATACAATGTATACTTTAAATTTTAGAGATTGGAGGTACACACATATATATATTGACCGATGGAAGCCTCCAACTATGTTTTACATACTATGATTCAATCAGAACTTTAAAAAATTTTGTACTTTAAGGCACTGCATATTATGTATAAGCCTTCTTTCAGATATTAAATGGTTACCTCTTTTGCATTGTGAACTACGGTGACAGTGTTTTTGTTGATGTTGAGTTGTGGGAGCTCTAACAGCAACAGCAACCAGGCAGCCAGTTGAGCACTGAGGAAACCCCTCCATGCATTTTATTTACTAAGGTTCAGTAATCAGTCTACAATATTTTATAATATGGAAAGGTTTTATGTTAGATGGTATTGCCACGATATTGCCAAACATAAATATAATTATGATATTCCAAATGACACATATAGTGACTGTATTTTGGCTAACACTATTTCCAATCTATGATTTCATCTGATACAACTTAAATGTATATTGATTGTTTTTGTGGGAGGTATTGATCATGCTGTTGCATTAGTGTTTACAAACATTTTTAATAATATGTTACCAATATTTTGGAGCTGGTTTCAAAATTAGAGTTTTTCATGATAAACTCCTAGTCTCATGTAGTTGTCACTGGCCTCAAAAGTGTAGTAGAAGATGACCTTGAACTTCTGGCACCCCTGTTTCTCACTCCTATTTGATGAGACTACAGGATTATACAACAAGGCCCAGTTTATGCAATGTTGGGGCTCAAATGCAGGGTTCTTTTTTTTCATAGTAGGCAAGAAATTCATCAATCTAGCTACATCCCAGCACAATATTCTCTTGCTTCTTAGTAGCAAGAAATACACTGTTTAAGTTTATGTTCAACACATGTTTATGTGTGATAGCCTACAGAAAATTCTTCCTATTGCTTCTGTTTATTCACCTGAAGTTGGGATGTAAATGAGTTCTCCATATTCAAGGTAAATGATGAAAAGGTGTTTATTAGGGAAGAACTTACACAGATAAGAATAAATAATCTCCAAGATCTTCCTGCTCCAGAAGATGCAGTCTCTGTCCTTGCAATGGTCTTGGCACCCCAAATGAGTTAAAAAAGACCGTCCTTGACCTTATAATGGGTCATATCTCTACCTGAAACCTTTCTCAAAGGATGTGACCACCACTACAAGTTCACTTGTAAGGAAAGTTGCCACTACATCCACAGGCAGAAACAATATCATGCTTGGTTTACTGGCTTTTTCTAAGTACATTACAATTTGTCATCAGTCATTGTCCACTATTTTTTCTTGTCTCCACTTAAACAAATGCCCAATGCTTTCCTTATTTTAACAACTTCTGCAGCAGGGGGAGGCAAGAATTCATATCTATTCAGACATCATCACCAACCCTTGGACTGTCAATCACTGTAATACTAGGGACAAATGAGGTTTCTAATTTCTGACATATGTGGCATTCAGCAAATTCTCCTACTTCTGTCAACTTCTGTTACAGTGGTCTAGATACATTTTAAACCAAGAATTAATATAATATACCTAGAATGGAGACCTTGAATATTCTTTGTGTCCAATTTCATGAGGAAATGTAACACAATGTATAGTTTGTATACCTGGGGAACAAGGGACTCTAATTTTCCTGTTACAGTGGGTCAAAGATTGACACATTTTATTTTGGATAATCAGGTACCTCCTTTGTGAAGTGGAACATTGAGTAAAATTTAAGAAATATGAAATTGCCCTGGAAAATCTGTTAGATAATAATGAATCAGCAACTTTCCCTTATGTAAACAACTCCAGACAGAAAACCAGAGGAGTCTCTAAGAGGTAGCTGTGAAGCAGGATGTCCAACAGCTCATCATAATACATGTTCTGGACAGAATAATGGTATCAGGGACATACTTAAACATAATAAAACCAATTTTTCAGCAGGCCAACATTAAATTAAACAGAGAGAAATTCCAAACAATTCCACTAAAATCAGGAATAAGACAAGGTTGTCTATTCTCTCCTTATCTATTCAATTTAGTACTTGAAGCTTTAGCAAGAACAATAACTGAAGGAGATCAAGGGGATACATATTGGAAAGGATGGAATTAACATATAATTACTTACAGGTACCATGAGAAAATATTAGTGTATGTAAATGACCCTAAATATTCTACCATGGAACCACTATAGCTGATAAACAGTTTCAGTAGAGTGACCAGATGCAACATTAACTCAAGAATATCAGTAGCCTTCTTTATGCAAATGACAAATGCAATGAGAAAGAAATCATGGAAACAACAATGTTCACAATAGCCTCAAATAATATAAAATATCTTGGGATAACACTAACCAAGCAAGTGAATGATTTTTCTGAGAAAACTGCAATTCTTTAAAAAAGAAAATGAAGGAGAAATTAGAAGATATAGAGATTTTCCAGGTTCAGTTTGGTAGGATTAGCACAGAAAAATGATCATCCTACCAAATGCAATCTAATTATTCTTTGCAATTCCCATCAAAATTCTAACACTACCCTTTTTATATCTTGAATGGACAATTCTTATCTCCACGTTAAACAAATAAACATACACAAAACTGTAGATAGAAGAAACAAACCTGAACAATAAAAGAACTTATGAGGGAATCACCATGCCTGATTTCATATTGAACTACAAAAGTATAGTAATATAAACCACAAGGAGTGCAATAAAAACATAGGAAAACACACTGTGGAAAACAAAACAGCTTCTTCAAGAAATGATGCTGATAAAACTAGATGTCTTTAGGTGGAAGAATGCAAATTGATCCATATTTATCAACGTGAACAAACCTCAAGTCCACATGGACCTCATAACTTAAATAAAACCAGATACACTGAACTCGATAGAAGAGAAAATGGAGGATAGCCTTGAACACATTCACACCAATAACATCTACATCTATTTATGAAAGTACCCTGCAATCATTTGTGTGTTCTCTAGAATATACCATATCTGACAGGCCCTGCCATGAGTGAAAAAGTAGTGAGGAAACTCTACATTGAACATAACATAAATCATTATCAGGTGCAACTCCTAGACTGGTGGTGTTCTTTGTTGTCCAAAAAGGAGCACATTCTTATAGACAAACATGTAGTGTCTCTCTGATCAGAGACATGGGAGAAACACAGACATTTCATGAGCTACTTTGTCTGTCTTAAAGCTGTGCCCACCTGTTGTTGATTTGCATGTGTCCAGAGCACAACCCACTGCCATGAAGACTTCTTTATATACAGGCCAACAACCTGTGCAATATTCAGCCTCACACAGGAAACAGCACAGTCCCCACTCAGCTCGTGGTGTTGCTGCTGCTCTGCCTTATAGGTAAGGTTGACAGCATTGGAAATGTATTAATATTGTGGTCAGAGCTGCCTGTTCTCCAGGAAAGCCCTCTTCTATACAGTTTTAATTGTGTAGAAATTTCTTTTCAATTTTCCATTCTTAGGTGCCAGATGTGACATCCAGATGACCCAGTCTCCAGCCTTCCTGTCTGCCTTTGAGGGAGAAATTGTCACCATCACATGCCAAGCAAGTCAGGACATCGATTGAAGTTTAGCATAGTATCAGCAAAAACCAGGGAATCCTCCTAAGGTACTGATCTATGCTGCAAACAGCTTAGCAGATGGGATCCCATCAAGGTTTAGTGGCAGTATATCTGGCACACAGTATTCTCTCAAGATCAGCAGCCTGAAGTCTGAAGATGTTGCAACTTATTACTGTCTACAGAATTATAATACTCCTCCCACAGTGATTCAAGCCATGACATAAATTTCTCAGGGAAGCAGAAGTGAGAACTCAGACTGCTCCAGTTGCACTAGAGAAACTTTTCTGTTGTAAATTTCTGTCTTGGTCCCCAACCCTAGCATTAAAATAATGGGAATGGTTCTCCTGACTAGGATGAACTTTGTCCAAGTTGCATGTATGGTGATAACTGATTTTCACACAATAAAGATGTGAACTCACACACACACACATACATGCACACCAGGCACATTAATACCTCTTCACAATCATATATAAGCAGAAATTATTAGAAGAATTATTATTCAATTAAAATTAGAAAATTAAAATGCTGTGAGTACAGGCTCCAAACAAAGCAATAAGGTCATTCCAACCCATGGCTTCTAGCATGGTCAGAGCACTGGATAAAAGCAATGGATTTTCTTCCAGATGACATGGGTTTGTTTTCTACTAGCCACATAATGTCTGTCAATATCTTGTAACTGCATTTTTAGGGTTTCTGTGACTTTCTTCTGGGTTCAAGGTCATTCTATTATATTACACAAATTATATGCATATATATGTACATATATATATATTGTGAATACACATGAAATAAAATTAAGTAAGTCTCAAATATTTAAAAATCCTAAGTAAGTGTTATTCTGACTAGATGATACTGGGAACAGATTATTCTCAGAATCTGGAGTCCATTTTTTCTTGAAATTATCATATATGCTCACTGTGAGCTGAGGTTTAGGTATGCAAATTGGGTAAACATCAGTCTCCTAAGGATTTCTCACCAAAACTTCCCAATGTTCTTAACATCCTGTCTACATACAAGAGGTGTTGTCAGCAGGTAGGATGCCAGGAAGAACAGTAGGAAAACTTATCCCTAAGCTTCTTACCTGAGGTTTTTGTGTTATGACTTGAATCACTGCAGGATGATACCTTAGATTGGTGGACAATAACTAGCTTTAACTACTTCTGGAACCAGGCTGCTGATGGGGAGATTAAAATTCGTCCCAAAAATATTGCCAATGAAGCATAAATGGGAACCCAAGATGGAAAATGGAATGCATCCTAGGTTGGAAACTTTGGAACATTTCCTGGGTTTTTCTGGTGTCAGTATAAGTAACTGTATATATCATGACTTGCCTGATGTGTGAAGGTGACTGTCTCCTAGAAGGACCCAACTGATTAGTCAGCTTCCTTTAGATAAAATCTAAAACTGTGAAACACTACTGAAGCAGTAACTCAGTAAAGTCAGACTTTCTATATGCACACTACATTCTTCCTTATCTTGCCTCACGTTCTCTGCTTCCTCTTTCCACCCCCTTATTCCTTCTGTTACTTTTAGTCTCCCTTCCTCACAATAGCATTAAAAATTTCTTCACTTCTGAGTATCACACAAGTGAGTGATATTCAGAGAGTTCTTATGGAGAATTGCAGGAACAACAGACCTTGGCCAGAGGCCCACTTTCCCATCAGCCTGGGAGCAGGCAGCTGTGAGACAATGTTTACTGAAAACAATCCAGTGCCCTAAGAAATGTTTACTGGAGCTATAATTTCCTGATAAGGGCTGGCTCACTTAAACACCCTGACTTTGATCTTTCCAATGGCTAGCTGCCTCTTCCTGCCCCCTGCTGCTACTGCGGAATCTGGTGTCAGGGATATAACCACCAGCCAGGAGGAGGAAAAGTGTGTGTGGCAAAAGCTTTTCTGGAGGCAAGCATTTCTTGGGAAGCTCTCTTGAGCCTTCTTAGGAAGCATAAAGTTTTCTTTACACAACCGACTGGTCTCTGTGTCATCAATCCCGACACCCTTGTCTCAGATACAGGCTGTGCAGCGGGCGAGTCAGATAGATTTTACAGTTTTACATGAAGACCTGTTTTTTGTTCTATGGTTATGCAGAAAAAAAAACACAGACAGAGATGATTGTGAATAATTTGCCGAGTAGTGCTATCTGCATAGAACATTTCATAAATGCAATACTATGTTTTTATCAAAGTACAACATGAACATTTATGAAAATTTTATGATGAGCCCCTCATTGTTTTGGATAATTTAAAACTAACCCTGGATCCTTCTAGGGTCCTATATCCCTTGGCTTCAGGATAGAAACAATTTTCATGTAACTCAATAATAAACCATATTTATCCCCCATTTTAAATGCTTTGACTCTCTCAGAAGAGATTAGTATGGGATCAATGAAATAAATACATTGTCTATAGCAAAAAAATCATTTCTGTTTTTTTTAAACACTCACTGTGACTAATGTTTTAAGAAACATTTTGAGGTGTTCACATGTGAATAGGTTTTCTAGGAATACCAATCTCAGAGATGAGAAATTCCTAAATGATGATTATGAAAATCACTAGGAGAAAAATGTACAACCCACGAAGCCAGCTACACCAAACTAACATAGATGTCTTTTTAGCATGTAGACCATTACTAGTGCATATACATAATGAACTGCTGTTTCACATCCCTAGCAATTTGTCTCTAAAACAGATGAGTGACCTTTTATTAGTGCTATGTCTGTGTTTGGTAATTTTTAATTATTCAGTTAATTTTCATTGCAAGAATATTTCAAACAAATTTCCTTTTTCTGTTTATTATATGACTTAATTAAGATTTTTTTGCTGTTGATTTAGTGTGATACCAGAGTTACTATTAAATCTTCAAAGAATACACTTGCATTTTATGAATGTATCTCTTGTCTACCATTATCTGAAAATTCAATAATACCAACCATGCTTGTTTTCTGCTGTCAACACTGAATGACTGCCCTAGATTCCCTAACAAGTTTGACACCAGCACTGTTGGACAGTCTATACATTCCATGTAAAGATCTCTGTAGAGAACAACAGAAGTACTACTTAGCATCTACTTCAGTAACTTCAAGAGCACCAAAGCCAGTTAATAGTACTTAGAATCTATTTTTGTATATTAAAATGTCTCTCCTTTGAATATATAGGTTGGCTTCTGTTTTCCCTAATGCATCCCAAGTGACAGCTGGATACATCAGGTATATATACTTCTGTTATTAAGGATTTATGAGAAGCATTGCTATACCTATAAAATTGTGGTGATAAGTTGGAGAATTGAGAGCACAGAAGCCTTCCCATGCCAGTCACAAAACCCTCAAATTGGACCTCAGAGCCTGGTTATATCTAGGAAATTCTATCAACAGCTAAAAGAACAAACAGGAGTATCTCATGCAGTTTATACTCTCACTTCTGCTTCTATGTTTGTTCTTTGCCATGACTTGTGTCAGTTTGGTACTGACAATAGTAAGTTGTATCATCTTCAGGCTCCAGGCTGCTGGAGGTAATGAAAAAAATCTATCCAGGACCCACAGCCACTGAACCTTGAAAGAATTCCTGATTGCAAAGTGGCAAAGTGGATGCAGAATACATTAGGACCTGAGAAAATTCTTCTGCTTTATGTTTATACAAAGCCATGTGGTTGAGAATATTACTTCTTCCACTCTGTAAGTGATGGTAATACTGACTCCCACAGATAAAGACAGTTAAGATCGAGGCTGACTAACCTGGATGTTACATCTGGCATATGAATTTTGAAAATTACAAACAAACACCCATGAAATTAATAATATTATGTATGACAGAATTATTTTCAGAGAGACAAACAAAACTAATCACAATATTTTGAGAAAATTTCAAAAAAAACTCTCCTTACTTACAAGCTAGAACATCAGCAGCCCCAGGAATTGAGCAGACCCCTTCATGTCCATAATGTGTTGTGATTTGCACTTACCCTTCTGGAGGGTTTGACCAGCTGTTTTAAAGTATTTAGGGCAGTGGGCTATGCTCTGGGACATGCAGATCATCAGGAGTTGGGCATAGCTGATAACAGTTGTAGAATAAGCTCATCTCTGTAAAATTCCACAGTCTCTAAGTGTCTTCCCTCCTACCAGAGCAGCACAGAGAACATTCCTCCCTTTGACTGAAAATAGGGTCTTTCTACTATCTATGAGTAGCAGTGATATCTTTCCGATTCTATGTATTTCTGGATCATCATCCTTTAGGTCAAAAAACTGCAACCAAATTTTCAAGCTCCTCCCATTTGGCACAGGTTAGTATTACTGAAATCACAGGGTATTTCTCTTTGCCAAAGTTCATTCATTTTCACAGTTTGAAGTTGGAGTGCAAAACAGTCATAAGCAGCATGCTTTATAAGGAGGGGAATACTCTATAATGCCTAAGCTGCCATCTTTAATTATCTTTCCTTTCATTCATGATGATTTTAACCCTTTACTTCCACCATTATGATTTAAAGTTAAAAGTATGCTGTCTTCTGTTCTGAGCCATGTGGGCTGCCAATTTTATTCTAAATTTAGTTATACATATCCATACATATCATTCGCTGGATGCTTGTTAGTACTCATTTCCTTCCATTCTCTCTTAACACAACTTTTTGTGTTTGCATTACCTGGTAATTGAGAAGAAAATGAGAACATACTTCCATTTCAAAGTGTTTAGTGCTACAGAAATATTTCTTTATAAACAAAACACAGCACAAAAATTAATCCAGGCCAATAATTTGTCTGATTATAATGAAATGAATATAAAACTCAATAAGAGTATGGATTTAAAATTATTGTCCCTGACTACCCACTGCTCACAGTAATTTTGTAATCAAATTTATGACATTTTCCTTAAAGTTCCAATTGCATGTAGATAACTTGGACTTTTAATCAATATGAAAATTAGGTTAAGCAAAAGAATCAAACAAAAACCTCTGAATTTCCTAGCTGCACTTGGCCAGTTTTCTATGTTAAACATTTGATATGATCTGAGATATAAATTCTAGATTGCTTCCAAGGATATCATAACAGCTGATTTTTTTGGAGTTGTTGAAACTTGTGTCCAGAACTTTGTGGCTCTGTAATTTTTGTTAATGTTTTCTATTTAAATTCTGATGTTTAATTTTGTACTGTGTCAGTTTAACAATATGACTATGTGGTCAGTGAATGATAGAATTGTTTTCAAAGGAAATGGTATACAATAAATAAATAATCCAAACAGAAGACAGGATGTGGGTAAAGACCTAGTAGAAATCACAACATATAATGGTCATAAATTTGATTAAGTGATATCATGTGATATTATCTAAGAAAGAACAAAAATGTTATATTGTGTTTTTATGTGATTTTTTTTTTGGTTTTTTACGAGACAGGGTTTCTCTGTATTGTTTTGGAGGCTATTGGTCCAGCCCGGCCTCGAACTCACAGAGATCCGCCTGCCTCTGCCTCCCCAGTGCTGGGATTAAAGGCGTGCGCCACCACCGCCCCGCCCGTGTTTTTAATTTACATAATATTAAATACAGGAGAGGAAATAAAGATTCAGAGACACCGTTATTGTTAAAATATGAGTCATCCCAGTCAAGAAGAAAGTTCAGGAGACAGTAACAGTATGACACTTGGTACCAAACTTACCTCCTTGTCCATGTGAGAAAGTTAGTTTCTGATGCTTAAAATAACAATTTTCATTATGAAGTCCTTGAAAAACAATACAGGCCTGGTGCTAATTTAGATCAATTTAATCACAGGAAGACAAAGACGTATAAACCAAGTTCAATTTATAGAGTAAATGATGCTTATCGTTCAAAACTGAAAAGAAGGTACAATTGTACAATGGAATTTATAACTGTTTCAGAATGGATGAGATAAAAAAATACATTGCACTAACATCAGCCTGTACATCAATCCACTTTATTACAAGAAAAAAAATGAGACACACTTAAGAAAGAAAGAAATGTTCTTAAAGAGGATAAACTGTTGCTAATTTCCTAATTATAGGATGTTATTGTGGTTATATAGGAAATGCATCATAAAGTCATAAATAGGAGGAACAGGGCCTAGAGATACATCATTGGTTAAGAGCAAGTGTTACTTTTGCAGAGGTCCAGAGTTCAATTTCCAGCACCCTTATTATAGATGGTTCTGTGGGATCTGATGACCTGCACTTACCTTTGTAACACTAGCACATATGGTTTACAAACATATACATTCAGGTAAAGCACTCACATATGAAATTAAAATTAGTAAAATTTAAAATTTAAAATAAATAAGTAAATGATTTAATTATCATAACTTTTACATAAAGAAATAAAGCTAGATACTGGACATGTAGTTTTATAATTGAAATTCAATCACAATTTATAAAGAAAAAAATTCACAAAAACCTTACAAAGTGTTTTTGTTGTTGTGAACCCCACAAATCTACCCTCCATACCCTCACCTACAAGCCCACCTCTCCACTGCCAGAAAAAAGAACATCAGCCATCTGTGGTTGTGTGCCAAAACTGCGCAGCACAGCTATCAATTACTTAAGGTGACTGCGGGCTGCTGCGTCTCCAGATCCCGGGTGGCTGCAGCTGAGGTGTGCCCACCTGCCACACACCTGGTAGCATGCCCGTTTTTCTCCCCCTCCCTGCTGCGCCAGAGAGCCCACAGCTTCTACCACTCCCGGATTTAATTCAGATTCCAATCTCCCAGAAACGCAGCCATTTTATCTGTGAGAGCAGGATCGCGCTACCTCAGCGCAACATGCACTGGCCTGCACACCTCCCATTTTCTGCTGCAGCTTCAGATCCCCTGGCAGGATGCCCTCGCTGCCTGTGTTGCCCTCGCTGCCTGCCTCCAGTTCGTTTTCTGCCATCACCACCACAGTGCACTGTGCTCACCTGCGTGTAAGCCCAGCCATTAGTGACCCAAACCTGTGTTTACCTACTTCTCCCTTCCACTGGCTTAGCAGCTAGTAAAGACACCTTGAGCTCTGCTACAGTGCACCGTGTCCCCCAACTTTCCCAATCCCTCTTTGTCCCCAAATCTGTTCGCTAAATTTTCACAGGTTCCTTGGGAAACATCCTATTATCCCCAGAGAAGACTTGTTTGGAGGTACACCTGAGCTATCTGCTGGCCAAGCGCTGTAACTTAGGTATTTTAATCTAAGACAACACAAGATGTGATTTTTCCAATTTAAGAATTATTAATTGGTGGTAAGAACATCTAATTATAACATGGCAGGTAATTTAACACTGCAGGATTTTAGAAATTTCGTTACCAATGTCATGGGTTATGCAGTAAGAGACAATTATGATATTTTTCCTATATATGTGTATACCATGCTCATGATTAGTGTGCTAATACATGTAATCACATGGAAGAAACATGTACAAATGATTCAAAAATTAGAGTAAAAAATTCAGGAAAAGGGGGATTTGGCTATCAAAACAGATAATTTGGAATTTAATCAGAACAACATTCGAGACACATTTAATTCAATTATGGCTAAGATGGAGTCTAGCCAGGAGGAATTTTCCAAATTAGCAGGGTCAATTCATTCTGTGTCTGACAATTATGACCATCTAGCAGACAGAATATGTTTTCTGGAAGGAAGAATAGATGCCTTTGGAGTTTTTAGAGAGGATGGTATGAAAAGCTTGGAATCACGCTTAACTGAACAGTCCAAGATTTTGGAACAATTTTTGATATGGGAAATCCAAGACCTCAGAGATGACATGGTTGCAAAATTTCAAAATTTAGAAGATACATTATCTGAAACATGAGATGATCATGCAACAGACGCTAGGCTACCAGGACATCCTAAGGTGGCCTTTCCAGTAACTATGATAGAAAGGCTAGCATCGTGGAGGAACCAAACTGGTTCCACTACATATAAAAGGGAACCTATTCCCATGAAAGAAATAAAGCAAGCGATAATGTCTTATGGGATCCACACCCCTTATGTAAAACAGTTACTAAGCACATGGGCGACTGCTAATAAGATAACTCCCTCAGACTGCCATGATTTAATATCTGCGGTGCTGGACCAGTCTTCCCAAATACAGTGGAAAGCTTTGTGGAGACAGGAAGCCAAGGCCCTTAAACTTCAATGTTTGAAGGATGGCTTTGAAGCTTCCCAAAGTAAGATTATTGGAGAGAAGCAATTTTCTGACCCAGAAGTCCAAGCTGGTTATGATGAGCACACATTTCATTTATGCAAAACAGCAGCACTAAATGCTTTGGACAAGGTTTGTGAACCAGGAGAAAAAGTTGAATCATATTCAAAAGTGATACAGGGTTTGAGAGAAAGATTCTCTGAATTCGTACAAAGATTATCCAGAGCAATAGACTTACAGATAACTTATGCTAATATTAGGCGACTTCTTACAGAATCTTTGGCTTATGGGAATGCAAACCCACAATACAAACAGATACTGTGGCCATTAAAGATAAGACAACACCATTGGAGGAATAGGTCTTATATACAACTAATGTTGAGTATGGCAATCCAGAGACTGGAACCTGGATAGGAGAAGCAATTTCTAAAGGATTTAAGAGAAAACAGGATGAAAAATGGCCTAACCATGAGGAGGTACAGAATTGCGATGGGGAAGCAATCTTCAGAAATTTCAAAAGACATCTAAACCCTAGATGTTTTAATTATGGCAAAATAGGACATTTAAGTAGGAATTGTAGACAAAGCATACCTAGACATAATGCTTCTACCAGAAATACTTCAAACAGAAGGCCTCAGCCTCCTGGTCTCTGCAAGAGGTGTAGAAAAGGAAGATACTGGACCAAAGAATGTTGGTCAACCACAGGCAGAGAAGGTAAGTCTTTGCAGCTGGGAAACACATCCAGGAGCCTCTCAGCAGAGAACCCCCAGATCAAAAGTGATTCGGTCTTTCCTAATAACAGTGGAGGACAGCCCCTCTCAGGACAATTAGAAAATCCACAGCCTATTGTAAAGACTAATGGCACTGTGGATAACAGATTAGTTATTGAGAGAGGAGGAGCTAGTTGATACTGGAGGAAACAAAAAACGTATATTCTTGCAAACAAGATCGTAGACGCAAATTATCTGTAAAAATGAATAGTAAATTATTTTACAGGGTCTTAGACACTTGAAAAGATGTAAGAATAATAACTCAGAAAAACCTGCTGGTAGTTTGGCCCTCTAAAGATGTAAATGTTAAATTTCTGGGAATTGGGACCTTATCTCATGTGAAACAAAGTGAGATGGATAGAATGTATTGGACCAGAAGGGGAGAGAGGAAGTTTGAGTCCATATGTAACCGATATTGCTATGAATCTCTGGGGTCGTGATTTATTACAACAATGGAATACCAAAATTAACATTCCTTCTGTATCAGATATTAATCATAGACAAGCTCTAGATGGTAGAAGAAATGTTGTAAGACATTACATAAAACAGATGCTAAACATACAGACTGTGCAGAAACAGGATGCTAATGCCAAACCTACAGAGCAACCGAAAGCTCTGCCCTTAAAATGGCTAACAGATGAACCAGTCTGGGTAGGTCAATGGCCTATGACCTCTCAGAAGTTGGAGGCTATAGAGTAGTTCAGGAACAGCTAGATGGCAGACATATGGAAGAATCATCTAGTGCATGCAATTCACCTGTTTTTGCTATCAAGAAGAAGTCAGGTAAGTGGAGAATGGTTACTGATCTTAGAGCCGTTAACAAGGTAATTCAGCCTATGAGCTCTCTTCAACCTGGGATGGCACTACCTACTCTAATACCTAAGGATTGGCCAATTATAGTTATATATTTAAAGGATTGCTTCTTCACGATGCCATTACAAGAAAAAGACTGAGAAAGATTCACCTTCACTGTACCTACTTATAACAATTCTCAATCAGTACAGAGATTCCAGTGGAGGGTATTGCCACAAGGTATGTTAAATAGCCCAACTTTGTGTCAATATTTTGTGCATAAACCTCTAAAAATAATTCATAAACATTTTCCACATTCGTTATTGTATCATTATATGGATGACATATTACTGTCTGATTCAAATAAGGACACTTTGGAAAAGGTGTTTGAAGTAGTAAAGGAAACTTTACCTCACTGGGGATTACAAATTGCCCCAGAAAAAATACAAAGAGGAGATTCTATTAACTATTTAGGTTATAAAATAGACTCTCAGAAAATTAGACCACAGAAAGTACAGATCTGAAGAGATCGCTACCAGACTCTTAATGATCTTCAAAAACTACTAGAAGAAAACTCCCAACTACAGACGATTATTGGAGTAGAAGAGCATCATTTGAAACATCTGAAAATGGCCTTAAAAGAGATAAGGACCTAAATAGTCCAAGAGTACTATCAGCTGAAGCTGAAAAAGAATTAGAATGGGTAGAAAAAAGAATATGAGAAGCACATGTGAACCATGTAGATCCAAAACTGGACTGTATTCCGGTTATTTTACCATCTAGAGAATACCCCTCAGGAATATTAATGCATGGGCAAGACATCATACTAGAATGGGTATTTCTGCCACATAAACAGAATAAAAAATTGAATATATATATAGAAAAGATCCCCGATTTGATATTAAAAGTTAAGACTTTGCCAATTGACTGAAAGAGACCCAGCAGAAATTATTGTACCTTTAAATAATGAGGAAATTTGCTCCTTATGGAAGGATAATGAGCATTGTCAAATAGCTTGCAGTGACTTTTTGGGAACGATCAGTAACAATTATCCCAAAACAGAAAGAATCAAATTAATAAAGAAAACAATTTGGATTCTCCCACGTATCGTAAAAACAACACCTATTTCTGGACTTCTTATCTTCTACACGGATGCAAACAAATCTGGTAAGGCAGGGTATAAATCAGAAAATATAAGTAAAGTAGTTCAATGCCCTTACAACTCTGTACAAAAGGCAGAAAACAGATGCCAAACATACAGACTGTGCAGAAACAGGATGCTAATGCCAAACCTAAATACAGTCACGGATTCTCAGTATGCAGAGAGAGTTGTCTTGCACATTGAGACTGCAGAATTTGTTCATGATGGCACTAAACTAACCTCATTGTTTTTACAATTACAGGAAACCATCAGAAACAAAACTCATCCTATGTATATAACACACATCAGGTCCCATACAGGTCTGCAAGTTCCTTTTGCACAAGGCAATGATGAAATTGATCGTTTATTAATAGGTAATGTGATGTAAGCTTCAGAATTTCATAAGGAACACCATGTTAACAGCAAAGGTTTAAAGAAGGATTTTGGATACAAGCAAAAGAAATAGTAAGATATTGCCCCACTTCCTCATTCTACAATCAAACTCCATTACCAGCAGGTTGTAATCCTAAAGGTATTCACAGAAATGAACTTTTGCAAATGGGTGTATTTCACTTCCCAGAATTTGGCAGTTTTAAATATGTACACCATACCATAGGCATGTTCTCAGGCTTCCAATGGGCTACTGCCCTCAGCTCTGAAAAAGCTGATTATGTTATTTCACACCTCTTAGAGGTGATAGCTGTTATGGGTATACCTAAAAAAATAAAAACTGACAATGCTCCAGCATACCTCTCCTGTAAATTGGAAAAAGTTTCAAATATTAAATATAAAACATGTAACTGGTATACCTTACTATCCTACAGGACAATCAATGGTTGAAAGTTCTAATTGAACCTTAAAAGAGATGCTTCATAAACTGCCAGGGTGAACAAAGACTCCCAAACACAGGTTACATTATGCGTTGATAAAGCTGAATTTTCTTAATGCTAATGAAAAAGGACAAATTGCAGCAGAAAGTCACTGGACTACAGAGAAGACGTCTGAACTGAACCAACCAGTGTATTTTAAAGATGTTATGACCTCAGTCTGGAAACAAGGATATGTGTTATGTTGGGAAAGGGGTTTGCTTTAGTTTCCACAGGAGAAGAAAAACTTTGGGTTCCATCAAAATTAATTAAGATTCAATCAGAACAGAAGATGTCTCAGGAGGAAGAACGATGACAGCTCATCTACAAGATCATATTCTACTATGTGCTGCTATGTGTAAGGAGACCTCATAAAAGGAAAGATAAGTGTTCTGTTTTTGTCTTTACAGGAAAACTTAGTTCTGAACAGCGAAAAAATACTGGGTGTATGGATACCTGAAGAAGAAAGGATAGCTACCCAGAGGACCATCACACATGCAACGTGGTATCAATGTCTGAATCTCTCTATTTTTTATTAAAATTTCCATTTTTCTTTGCTTCTTAATATGTCTTAGTCCCAACTATCTAATTAATGCTGGCTTTAGAGTTGGATTGCCTCTCCTGCTTTAAACCCAAGCATATTGTTAAAACACAATTCAGAATTTCTGTATTATATCAAAGAATCATTGATATAAGACAGAAGAAAACAAAATTAAGGACTGTCATCTGTGTATACTTAGTTCTTTTCTAAAATTCTAATCTCCTTCATGTTTATTATCTGTCTTAGTGTTGCCTTTCCCAGTATACATACATATAAAAGTTAATAATTTCTGTGCTAACATTAATGGTTGAATTTTCCAGAGAACAAGGGATTTCCTGACAGCAATCTTCAACTGCTTCAAAAAGAGAATGGGGATTCACTTCCTCAACTCGGCCTGATTCAGCTGGATGCATCTGAACTGCCCCGCATCATTGACCCCACCTGACAAGCACCATCCTGAAACCGATTTAGGACTACATCACTCGACACAACTCCAGAATAAGGAACTGATACAGTGCATCTTCTACAATATGACCAGAGCTTCAGATAAGAGCTTCAATAAAAATTAGAACTCCAATCAAGAACTTCAATCAAGCATCTCCTGCCAAACAGAGACTAATTAACCTACTTAAAACTCTTGTTACACTAACAATTTCTTCCCACAGGTCCCCATGATTGTCATCGTCTCACTTCAGGAGGAAGTAAATTTGAGAATTCCATGTCCCTTCTCCCTACTATTGATATTAGAGGATAGTTTACACCTTTTAGTGTTAATTTTCAATTCTTTTAGGGTTGTGATTGGAAGGAGGTGTTCAGACTTAGGCATCCCTTTCAGATAAGTTTAGAATTTAGTTGGAATGGATATGTTTAGCTTAGGATATAAGTAGATTATAACTTACATATCACCCTCGGTGTATATATGTTGTATATGTTTGAGTTTGTATCAAATTTAAATCTTCTATTTAGACTAAAATGGGAATTGTGGGAGTGAACCCCACAAAGCTATCTGCCCATGAGCGTGGGGACATGTAAATTAGCACAGGTAGAAATAAAAGGAAGCAAAAGGAAAAAGGACCTCCTATTTTGGAAGCTGGCCACACTTCTGATCCCCAGCTTGTGTGACTCTCTCTCTCTCTCTCTCTCTCTCTCTCTCTGGTAAATAAATATATTGGATTCCCTATAGCATTGACTATCCTCATTAGGTTTTCTTTTATTGTTTTGTTTTGTCTTTTCTGCTGAGATGTTATTGACCTGTTTTATAAGGCATTTTGTCTGTTTTCAAAGGAGAGTTGTCCCAAAGTATCATATCCTAGGGATTTAGCTTCATTAGGGCATTGCTAAGAGGTGGTATACCTTTCAAGAGGTGGGGCTAGGAATGGGTAATTGCCTCTGTAAATCCATGTCCTTTGCAAAGGAGTACTGTGAAGAGGGTGGTTTCAATCATCAGACTGTCCACTTCCAGGCTTTCTCTCTTATAATTTGTCTGGTTCAAAGTCCACTTATCATCTTGTATAGGCATATTGTGATATATGCAAAGGGACTCCAGCAGAAAGTAACAAGATTTCAATGCTCTGGTGTACATCCTGGTTTCCAAATATAGCCAAAGAAACCCTTTCCTTGAGAAGAACCTTGTATCACGTACTTTGATATAGCTCCAAGAAACAGAAAAACCATCTATCTTTTTGAACCAAATAATTTATTGAACACACCCAAAGCTCATAAATATTTACAAATAAGTTCCATGTACATATACACCATTTTCCAAAATATAAAATACAGTAAATATCTTTAGACTTAGTTAGTTCACAGACTACCAGAATTCTTAGTTGAGGGCAAACAGATTCAAATCTCAATCACTGTTATCTGTATACTACATATCATCATGATGAAAGGTAGGTATAAGATACCAGATGCATTGTCTTAGTCAAGCTTTCTATTGTTTTGAAGAAGCAACATGACCTGGTAACACTTAAAAAAAGAAAACTGTCTTACTGTTCCAGAGTATTAGCGAAATATTTCCATGTTTCGAGGCCTGGTGGCACACAAGCAGACATAGTGCTGGAGATATAGCTGAGAGTTCTACTTCTGGATGACCAAGAAGCAGAGAGAGACAGTAACACACTGGTAAAGCTTGAGCAACTGAAACTTCAAAGCCTGACTCCGGTGACATAATTCCTCCAGAAAGGCCACACCTACTCCAACAAGGCTCTAAATAGTGCCATTCACTATGGACTAAACTTTCTAACATGAGTCTATGGTGGCCACTTCTATTCAAACCACCACATTCCACTCCCTGAACTCCATGGAGTCATGCAATCTCATAAATTTAATCCCCTGAAAAATCAAACTGAAAAGACAGATCACATACTTCCATCATACAATGGAAAAGATATACATTACTCTATGCTCAAAAGGTTAGAATGGGAAAACAGTAAAGAAATGCTAGACAAAACTAAGATCAAAATCTCTAAATTTCACATCTTCATGTCTGATGTCAGAGTGCTCTTCATATGTCCAACTCCTTTCAGTTTTGTTGCACTCCCTGTTAGCAGTTTTCCTCAACAGGTGTCTCATGATTCTGGAATCCCAACATCATGATATCTCCAAGGCATTCCAGGCTTTGCCATCAATTTCACGCAATGTTATCTCTATGTGTCCATTCAGGGACATCCTGACACACCTGAAACACCTGGTATCAGCAGCTTTTTTATTTTAGCTGACGAAGAATATTCCATAACCCCTTTCTTCAACCCTTAATTCTAAATCCAGAACCACATGAGTGAAAGTTCTAATACTTGCCACTTTTGCGAGCTAAACCTGGCCCTCTTTTTCAAACAAATCTTCACCAGCTTTGGTTCCCATGGATTCCTCCAGGGCCTAAGCTTGGATGTCCTAGAACTCGCTCTGTACATGAGACTGGCTTCAAAATAAGAGATTCACCAATCTTTGTCCTGAGGGTTCTGGATTTTAAGGCTTAAACCACCACACAGACTCTAATTTTTTTATTAATTGATTTCCACATGTTGAAAGTTTAGCTGGATGGCACTGGCACCTTGTTCTGGTATTAACATTCACTTTATTCCATTTATCAGCATTTTCTTTAACTTATTTGTCTACTTGAACATAGGACTTATCTCCAACTCATTTCCTAGTGACCCTTTTATCCTAAATCTGTACATTTTGTATTTATATTTTCTTGCTTGCTCCTTTTCATTAGAGGTTTGCACAAGAGTCACACCAATAAACCACACAAGAGTCAATACTAGACTCTCAACAAAATTACTCCAAAACTATTCAATTAAGCCTTCAGCAGAGTTTTTGGACAGGAGCAAAAAGTAGCCACATTCATTACCTAAATATCAAAAGAATAATATCTAGGCCACATATTATAATCCTTTTTATCTGAAACATCTTGAGCCAGCTCCCTACAGTTCATATAACACACAGAACCCATGTCCTTCATGTTTCAACTAGGATGGACCATTAAGCCCCACTTAAAGTTTCCTACTGTTTTTCAAATCCAAAGTTCCAGCTCCACATTCCTTCAAAAAAAGCATGCTCAGATGTATGAAAACATTACTTCAGTCACTAGTATCAACTTCTATCTTAGATAGGGTCTCTATTGCTGTGAAGAGACACCATAACTATGATAATTTTTATAAAGGAAAATATTTAATTGTGGTTAATATATACCTTCTGAGTTTTAATCTATCATATCATCATGGTAGTAAGCATGGTGGCAAACTGGCAGATGTGGTGTTTGAGATATAACTGAGAGTTTCTACATCTGGATCCCCAGCAAGAGCAAGAGACAGTGAGCATATTAGACCTCAAAGCATGCTACCAGTGAAACAATTCTTCCTGAAGTGTGATGTCTACTTCAAGAAGGGCTCAATTCCAAATTGTGTTACTCCCTATAGTACAAGCATTAGAACACATGAGATTATTGGGGTATTCCTAGTCAAACCACCATACACAGTTAACTTTTGTTATTTGGGGCCATAAATCCAAAAGATCATTTAAGAAATTCTGGTAGGGAGAAAAAGTGATTGCAATCAGTTATGAACAGAAACTAAGTTGCAGAATGTGTGATGTATGGAAGGTAGGACATATGCCCACCCTAAACCAGTTCATATTTCTTTCCCATAGGACATTATGGCTTTATAACTATACATTTTCAATGCCAGAGATTAGGAACAACTAACAGGAATACGACTATCTACTTACCATGTATGATACTAAGGAGAAGAGCTTCTGATCAGTCCTCAAACTAGACCCACTAGTGGCTGTGTGCATAACACAGAGGAAAATGCAGAAACAAAATTCCAGATGAACTCTGTTCTTCACAGTTGAGAGATGCACAGTATGAGAAGCCACTTAGAGCAAACTAATTTCATGGCCACAAGATTGACCTTTCCAGAGAACTGTACAACTCTAGGGACTAGAAAAATGACTTAGTAGTTAAAATCGCTTCAACAGTGTGGGTCCATTATTCTACATTTATGGTTGTGGGAAATGCCAGGATAGGATACTGTTTTACTTATATCCCTGCTGAAACCTATAATTTTCTGTCCTATGAATAACCAAGCACTCAGAATTGAAGCTGTCTGTCTCTTTCACTATTAATTTTCAAATTCATCTGCATTTCTCCTTGTGTCTCTCCTTTGCCATGGTTCATTAAAATTTTTTCTTCTGCTACTTTCATCAGATCAGGCAGCTACACACCGTTTTTGTCCTTTTTTAAAATATTGTAGTATTTTATTTTATCAGTTTTGGTGTTTTGTGTATATGTATGTCTATATACCTTATGTGTACATCTTTTCTGTTGATACTAGGATAAAACAGGTGTATTCTGTTGTCTATAATTTTCCATTTTTCATTGAGTGCCCCTCACATAATCTACCTGATTAGTGGCTGTTTGTTGTTTTGCTTTGAATTCTCTTTGTTGTAGAGAAAGCAAATGGGGCTCCTTTCATTTGCAGGAAGTCTCCTGTAGTCTCTGAACCTGATCTCTGCTATTTGCAGCCTTTGTCAAGCACTTCTCTTCAACTTTTTTGTACCCCTTCAGAAGTCACTTAGACAAGTGAGGCTGCCTCTGCCATTAACCGAACAAAGTTTCTGCTTCACCACTTTCTGCTTTCTTTCTATGAGACATTTCTGTTAAATTGTGATAAAATATTCAGTTTGTTCATTGTTGTTAATGAAAGTGAAGTGTTCTATTAGCAAGCATAACTTCAATGCTACAAAATCCTGGCATAATGAAATCATAACTGAACTTCTGGAAATCAGTTGCAAAGAGGGGAGATGAGCAAAGGAATCAAGACCAGGCTGGTGAAAACCACAAAGACAGCTGACCTAAACAAGGGGGAATGAATGGACCCCAGACTGATGCCTGAGAAGTAAGGATGGGATGGATCCAGATATCCCACCATCCCCCAAAATGGGTGTCAGAGAAGAGGTCTTGGCAATCTGTGGGACCTTGGAGAGTAGATCAGTATTTATTCCTGGCATACAAATAGACTCTGTGGGTCCATTCCACAATGAGGGATGTTCTCTCAGCCTGGACACAATGTAGAGGACCTAGGCCCTTTCCTGGATGATATTTCAGACTCTGAATATCCCTCATGGAAGCCCTTAGTCTCCCTGGGAATTAGAAGGGGAAGGAAGTGGGGTGGAGGATTGGGGGGAATGGAGGGCAAGGGGAGGAGGGGAGAGAGAGGGAACTGAGAGTAACATGTGTAAAAAGTTAAATAAAAAATAACTGTGACAAAAAGAATGAGAGGGAAAAAGAAAGACCGAAAGAAAGAAAAAAGGAATGTAAAAGGAAACAGAAAAAAAAAACAAAAAAGATAAAGTTTGTTTAGTTTGGGATCTCTCCCCTTCCATACTTTGGAGAATGTGGAGGGATCATGTAGAAGAATATTCCTTCATGACCAGGAATAAAGGATATGTTGGGGAGGAAAAAAGGAAAATAAAAACAAGATGGTAACACATCAAGTTACCAAAGCTTATGTTCTTTGGATCGTGAATTGAAGCATCCATAGAGTTTTCACACACTGAATGGCTAGCATGACAGTTATCATTTTAAGAATGTATGTATGTATGTATGTATGTATGTATGTATGTATGTATGTATTTCCTAACTCAGGAATGCAGAACATAAGAATATGCCTGGCCATCCAATGAAAACTGATTTCTCTGAATTGATTTTCAACCACATGAGCAGTATCAGGCTGGAGGTAAATTTTATATTTGACACACAGTGACAAATTGCTCACATGGGTTTCCAACAGAAAGATCTTAATTTACTTGCTTCAAGTCTCTGAAACTCATTCAAATGTTTCTAGCAGTGATAAAACTGTGTTTTGGAACATTAGTTTGTTCTGTAAAGCCATCTAGAGATACTCCAAAAATGGTCATATTATTAGCAAGTCACTTTTTGGAGTGATTAAATTACATATAATTGACATTCTTAGATATTAGTTATTATTATGTTCTGTGTCTTCTACAATGCAGACTTGCCATCAAATTCTGGATAGCAGTCAAGAGTAATGGCATTTTATTTAGAGTTTCTATTACTATGAAGAGACACCTTGACCAAGGCAACTCTTATAATGGATAACATTTATTTAGACTTTGAGAGGTTCAGTCCAACATCATCATGGTGGGATTTGGCAGTGTGCAGGCAGAAATGATGTTGGAGAAGGAACTGAGGGTTCTACACCTTGATCTGCAGGCAGCGGTAAGTGAACTATCTTTTATATTGGGCATAGTTTGAATGTAAGAGACCTCAAAGTCTATCTCCACAGTTACACATTTCCTCCCACAAAGCCCTACCTCCTTATAATGCTACTATCTATGGGGTCCACTTTCTTTCAAGCAACCACAAATGACCATCGTCTACAGTGTTTGAACTCCTTAGACTTTACTAAAACAATTCAAGTGGAAGTTCTGCACATCTGACAAATGAAAATTTTTTTGATTAACTTATATGTGTTTTCTGAAAGAAAAATGATCCATCCATGTGGCAGATTCTAAATATCTGAAACTCCAGTTCTATGGCATGTAATATGCTCTTCTGATATGCACAGGCAAGGAACAATTATATGAAACACAAACATATATAGAAAGGCAAACACTTCCATAAATGAAATAAAGTATGAAAAAGAAGAAAAAGAAGAAAAAAAATGACCCAGGACCTTGTGTGGCCTGGATAGAAGTTTCTTTGGGGTGGTTAAGGAATTGTAAATGGAGTAAAATCAATTGTAATTGCAACAACCTGTAATTCCATGGAAATTATGCTCCCCAAAATTGGTGTATTATACTATGGACCCACACAAACAGAATTAGGCATTGTCATGAAGAATCCACTTGACTTCAGGTAACCATGAATAGAGATTGCAATCTTTTTTGAATTTTCTGGCTATGTACCAAACCTGACAATCTGTGACATACACAGAAACATAGCAAGGGAATGATGTGTTGAACATGGAAGAAATTTTAAAATGCATAAAACCACTGATTGATATGATCATTCTTAGGTCACCATAGATAAGCACATTCCCTGAAGTCAAATCTGTCCTATATTAGTCTGACCTAACATATTAAGACATCATGCTTGTGCTGAGTCACTGAAGTAAGCACAGCATGAAGTTTGGTCTATCACTGTCCAGCTACAGCTGATTTCATATTCTGAGATCATATCCCACTGTAAGCATGATTGAATAAGCTGATAGTGTACCATACAAGAGTCATCAATCAATATACAGCATAGACAGGATGACCTCCACTCAGTTCCTGGGACTCCTGTTGACTCAAGCTTTATGGTAGAGAGATCAACATTGAATATTTACTAAGGACAGTATTGATCAGGGATTCCAGGGGCTTCCAGAAAGTCCTCTTTCAGCAACAGTAATTGTAGGAATTTATATTCAATCTTCCCAATTCAGCTGCCTAGTGTGATATCCACATTACACATTATCCATCTTCCCCTGACTTTTTCTCTTGGAAACAGTGAAATCATCAGCTTCCAGGTAAGTCAAGATATTTATTTATCTTAATATCCATAGAAGCAAGTCAAGATATGTATTTATCTTAATATCCCTAGAAGCCTGGGAAAGCTATGCTTCTCAAACTTTACACATTTCAATTATAGACAGGCATCACACCCAGGTTCAGTGACATTGGTTCTGAGGCAGAGTGTGCTCTCACCATCAGCTCCCTGGAATCTGAAGATTTTGTAGCCTATTAGCATGAACAACATAATAGGCTTCTTCCAACAGTGACATAAATAATATAAAGAAGAGAAGGAAACAGATTTGAGAACGCTGTTGCTAACCTTAGGTCTCCTACTAAGAAATTGTGTATTTGCCAGATTGTGGAAGCCAAAGAGAGACATAAATAGAAAGTGGGCATAAAAAGTAAAATTAGTAAAATATCTATCCTTTCCCAAGCCATGAACAAAATTTTGAAAATGCTTTTCATGATAAATATGTAAGAAATTATTTTTATTAATAGTTGAGTAATCACATAAGTTGGGATTCATATGATAAAAGACAAGCAAGCACATACACACGTGCATACATATACATGTCTAACTATTCTTATTATCTAACTTCAGCTTCGAATATACAGAATCGCTGTATTCAAATCACCTGTGAGTAACAACACGTTGTTCTCAGAAACTCCTTGCAACCCAATGTCCACCTTCCAGAGAAGGAATAGTTCTGTGATCATTTCTTCATGTGATTCTAAGATGTGTCCAGAAGTTTTATTTTAGAATCTTCAGCTTTCCTTCCTTCCTCGCTCCTTTACTTTATTCCTTTACTTATTTAGTTCTTTCATTTTTCCCTTTGCTTTATCCTCTACTTTTCTATCATAATACATTTCTTTTTATGGAATCTTACTTTCTACTAAATCCTATTTAATTTTATCTTTCCCTTCACATAACTAATGAAGAAATAATTATCCCCCAGTCTCCATTATCCCTTTCTGTTTCTTAGGCAGAGAGTTTCACTATCATCTGAAGGGCCAGCTCAACTGGCAGCCCTGATAAGCGCCACTAGTACCACCAGAAGCCAAGATCCACTCCTAAGCTTCTGAACCATGGCACATCCAAACAGGCATCTGGGGGCCCAGCTTGTTTCACTGACGATGAGTGTAGGACCTCTTCCTCTATCACAATCACCATCATGAACAACAAAGTGTGCTATTGCAAAAGAAGTGTGTTATTCCATTCTCTCAATTCTACAAAACAAAACAAAGGACACAGCAGATCCCCCCTTAGAAGACAGAATATGGTCAAGAATTTGACTGAAAAGTGCCAGATTATCCTAATATTTCTGCAACAAAAGCATGGCTGAGATTAGTTACCGGACCTTAAGCAACCCCTGCCTGCATGAAAGAAAAGGAAATGTGCAGATGGAGACATTAAGATAAGACAACTAGTAGTGCTCTTTTTTGGTACCCTGTGCAGAGGAATAATTAAAATCTGTGATTCAGATTTCCTACACTGGGTACTGATCCTGGGGAAAATGTATAGGATTTTGAGAAAATATACAGCAATTTTAGAATTCTTATTTTCATAATCATTTCCAAGGTAGTGAGTAACAACATGTCTATCCCAGATTAAGCCTTCATCAGTGATGTCTGTTTTTATCTTGAGGAATTTAAGAAAGTTGTAAAATGTACAAATTATAAAAAATGAGTCTTTCTTCTACTTCCTAAAGTGTAGTTTCAGAATCCAGTCTTTAAGATTTGTAAGTACTCAAAAACATACACACTAATATACAGAGATCCTGAACTATATTTTTTTACAATGATTCAACTTAATAATTTAAAAAACATCTCTTTCAAGGCATTACATTTCCAATACACTCCGTCTACTCTATTTTAAATGTGAAACATTACCTGCCTGTTGTGTCGGGGATGTTTCTTGACCCTTAGGTGCAGTAGCAGTAGCAGCAACATCCAGGCATCCAGGTGATCACTCTGGAAGCAGCTCACAAGGTACACATTAATTAAGCTACCAGAAATAGCATAAAATTTTCTGCTCAATTATGGAACAGATTTATTACACATACGTTTGCCACAATATTGTCAAACACAAGTTCTAATTATATGTATGATTAGGATTTTCCAAATATTACACACACACACAAACACACGCACACACATGCGTATATAAATATATAATCTCTGGCTAATCCACATATTTTATTTGAAGTAATTCAAATGAGTATTTAAAGTTTGTGTAGGGAGTACTAATTATTCACTTCATTATCTATGATTACCATATTGTCATCAATATTTCCTAACTGGTTTCAAAAATTACTTTTTTTTTCCTGATCAAGTCCAGGACTCACGTAGACCTGTGATGATGGGGGAAGTTCTTCTGCATATGTGGTTCTCTTATTGGTTGATGAATAAAACACTGTTTGTCCAATAGAGCCAGGGAGTTAGGTCGGACCAGGAGATGCAAACAATTCTGGGAAAGGTAGGTGTGGAAAGGGCATGAGAGGAGATACCATGTAGCTGTCAAAGCAATGACAGGTCTGGTCATCCTCTGGTAAGGCAAGATCACATAAAATATATATAGGTTAGTATTTATGGGTAAATAATGAAGACAGAGCTAGACAATAAGAAGTTCTAGTCATTAACCAACAATTTAATAATAATACATGTCTCTGCTATTTGGGGATGAAGAGCAGCAGGACCTGGTGGAACTAGAAATTCTAGCTACACTGCCTGTCCTCAACCTTGCAGTAAAGATCTTGCTATTCTAGCATTTTTTCCTCCTAGCCCCAAGAGCTAGGACTACTACTGAGTCTACCCCCAGGCCATATTCATGCAAATACTGGGTCTCTAATTGAAGATATATTTTTAATAGTAGGCAAGATGTCCATAAATTAAGCCATACCCTAGCAGAATATTTTCTCACCTCTTAGTAACAAGAATTGGACATTTGATATATGTATCTGCACATACTTATGCCTTACATCTATGCATTATTCTCCCTAGTGCTCTTGATCATTCAAAGGAACAACCTCAGGTTCAATTCTTTAGTTTTTGCAGCAAATGATAATTGCCAATAATATTTTTTTCATTTTTTTTTCTGTGTTCCATTTAAAGAGCCAACTCTGTCCTCATTTTAACTATCGTTCCAGCAGGGGGAGATGATGTACATGTCTGTCCCATCAAGATTGCCAGCCTTTGAAATGCCATCCAGTTACAGTAACTGTAATACTAGGTTCAAAAAAATTTTATAGTTTCTGATTTCTTTATCATTCAGCATTTTTCCCTATAGTCTCTGTCCACTACTGTGAGAGTGATCCGGCACTTTTTATATTCACAGTTATCCAGTGGGGAGTGGAGATCCTAACATCCTAACAATTCCCTGTATTGTAGATGGGGAGAAAACCCTGTCTTAGGACAACAGCCCTGAACAATGACCTTCCTCAACAGGAGGACTAATAGCATGCATGTTTCCTGTTCCATTCACCCATTGTAGTACAGTGCTGAAGTACAAGGCTGGTAAAGCTGCTGGATTGCAGATTCTTGTAACCTGAATAGAGGGTGCTGATTGCAGATTCTTGTAACCTGAATACAGGGTGCTGGTTAACATCTTAACATGTTTACATAGTTGAGAATATGAAGGCCATAGGAAGAAATTACGTCCGTATGTCAGAGCGAAGAGATTTGACATAATACAGCTCAAATGTGATGCCACTACTCTGATCTCAAAAGATCATTATATGAAGGGGATATACAGGCAAGGTGTGATATTTCAATGACTATTGATATGTCTGTTTGGGCATTTTTTTCTATCTTAAATATTAATAATGGTATGAATCTGTGGAAATGAACTCTTTCTATTTATTCAAGGAAGTTACTACCAACAGTGATATTAATTACCATTTTAATGTATTCTATGCTCGTGAGCATAATGTAATTGTTTAATTAAAATACAAATATGTTATCAACACATGAAATATATTTATATTAATGTATATAATCAGGACATGGGACATAATTTTTGTCTCTACTGTAGACTCCTTGCTGTACTTCAAAGCAAACACTATGACCACACACTTCAGAGTCACCCACGTCTTTGATTTTTCACATTAATCAATCAGTTTTATATTGTAGTCACCTACCCATTCTTTTTTAAATCATTCCTATGCCCATCAAAATATACAGGTTCTATGTGTGTGTGTGTGTGTGTGTATAATTCTAACCTAGGTAGATTTCTGTCTCCCACAGAATAATGACCTGGACATGTAAAACTCTTTCCATTCAACCCTCATGGAAAATCACACTAAATCTATTATAACCATACTACCAATGAAGACACAATCTGGACCCTACTATCACTCTAATTCCCCATGTGTACCTTCTACCTTACTTTCTTACATGCTTCTTTACCACACAGCTTGTATCCCTCTGCCTTGAATCTAAACAAATAGGCGTGTCTTCTTAAAATGGGAATATTTATTGTGTCTATAGCATAGACAATGTTAGTAACCACTGTTCATTCAAAGGTGTGAATGACACTTGTAACAGAAAATTTGTATTACTTAAAGACAATAATTTGTGTGAGAGAATAAAACTCAGATGCAATAATCGTAAATCTCTCAATTAATTGTGCATAGATATAATTCTAGCCTAATATATGGAGAGAGAGCATTTTTACATTTTATGATTACATCTGGACTTGATAGTAGTTATTTAGTAGCTGAGCTATCACACATAGAGTAAAGTAAGATTTTCTTATCTGAAAAACTGAGTTATTTATGGGAGATCCTGTCATTCATTACAAACCATATTTTTCAAAATTATTATTTTACCATTCTGGAAGTCATCATGAGCAAGAAGCTGCTTGGTGAGTTTTGGAGAACAGTCCCAAAAGATACCCTGAGTTCAGGGAACATTTTAGAAAATGGAGTAAAAAGATTGTAGAGAGCCAGAATTCCAGGGTGTTCACTCTGAGGTTGTATCTCCTATTGACATCTAGCACTATAACTGTAAGATCTCAGGAGCATGTCCAGATATGTGAGCTGAACAAGAACAATACCAATAAACATGAAAAACTGCTTGGTAGAATCTATGAAACCTCAATTCTTCACAAGGAAGTACAGACAACACAAGAAAACTCATAAAAGAAGAGATACTTCTGCCCAGGGAAGAGCAAGCCAGTTGTTTGTCCATGTCCTAATTATCAAATCTTAAAGCATGTGTACATGTAACATTATACAGATCCAATAGTGTTACTTAAATATGTGTGTGTGTGTTTGAAAATAAAAAAAATTCATGAATTTGAGAACAAGCAGGAACAGTTATTTTCAGGGTATTCTAAAGGAAAGAAAGGTAAGGGAGATATATTATACTTAAATTTCAAATATAAAGAGGAAACAAAAAGCTGCACCACAACAACATCTACAGATACTTATGAAAGGACCTGCAATCATTTGAAAACTGTACCATATGTCATAGTTCCACTGAGGGACACTGAACAGGAAATTCTATTTTGAAAATAACAGAAATGAAAATAAGGTGCAACTTATACACTGGAGCTCCTCTTTAATCTCCAAAAAGGAGTACATTTTCTAAAAATAAATGTATACTGCCTATGTTATCTGATACATAAGAGGACCACAAGCTCTTAATGAAACACTGACCTCAACAGCCTTGCAGCTGTGCCCAGCCATTGCTGATTTGCATGTGCCAGAGCACAACAGGCTGCCCTGAGGACTTCTCCATCATCAGGTCACACTCTGTGCTAGAGTCAGCCTCACACTGGTCACAGTGCAGATATGAGGGCCCCCACTCAGCTCCTGGGGTTGCTGCTGCTTTGGCTTAGAGGTAAGGAAGACATCATTGGAAATTTATTCAGCTGAGTGTTATCAGTGCTGGCTGGTCTCTGGGAATGTTGTCCTACAACAGGAATAATTATGTGGAAATTTGTTTTCCATTCTCCAATCTCAGGTGCCAAATGTGACATCCAGTTGACTCAGTCTACGGAGTTATTGTCAGCATCACTGGAAGACACTGTCACCATCACATGCCAGTCAAGTCAGAACATTTACAATGCTTTAGCATGGTATCAGCAGAAACCAGAGGAACCTCCTAAGCTCCTGATCTATAATTCAAAGAGCTTGGCAGATGGGATCCCATCGAGGTTCAGTGGTAGTGGATCTGGTACACAGTATTCTCTCAAGATCAGCAGCCTGCAGCCTGAAGATGTGGCAACTTATTTCTGTCAGCAGGCTTTTAGTACTCCACCCACAGTGATTCAAGCCATGACATAAACCACTCAATAAGCATAAGTGAGAACCGATGCTTACTAGCTGCTGACAGTGTTTCTCTTTGGCAGAATTTAAAGTCAATGTGATATTTTTGTATAGGGATCATATAATCTTTTCTAAGTCCTAAATCTCTGTCCCCTTCACAACACTTGCATCAAAATTACAGAATGCTTTTCATGACTTCCATTAAATAAACACGATTTTCTGAGTAGCAGAAAAATGGCAACAGTTAAATTTCAGGGTTTCTGTGCACCTATCCTAGTCTCTGAGTATATTGCACTCATATGGCACACAAACATGTGTGCTGGTAGAATAGCAATAGTAAACAAAAACACAAGGGAATTGTAAATATTTATAATTTTAAGGAGCTTGTATTAATACAAAATGATCCCGAGACCAGATTTTTCTCAGAATCTAGAGTCCATTTTTTTTCATGAAATTACGACTCCTAGAACACGAGTTCCTCAGCTAGTGTGTCAATTAACATATCAAATATATGGATTTTCATTTGATAGTTAGATAGTCTGTTCATTTCTGTCCTTACAGGAAGTGCAAATGTCTTATTTTTCTATTGTTTTGACAAAACATTGTGATCATTTTATATAAAAGAAAGCATTTAATTTGGAGGGTAACAGTTCTAGGTTAGTCCATGACCAATATGATGGGAAAGAATGGCAAAAGGCAGGCAGGCATTGCCCTGGAGCAGGAACATAGAACCTGTATCCTTATCTGCAAGTGTCATGAAGAGAGAGAGAGGATGGTGTTGGTATTTGAAACCTCAGAGCACACCAACCTTTAAACATCTCCTAAAACAAGGCCATGCCTCCTAAGCATTCCCAAAGAATCTGACAGTTAGGAACCAAAACGTCATATTTGTGACCTTATGGGGGAATTTTGATTTTCATTAAAAGTACAACAGCAAGTAAAATTTCTATGATACAACACTATAGGGAATGACTGAGTTAGAGTAGGGCAGATTGGGTGTAAGGATAGCTTAGCAACCTTGAACCAAACTGTGCCTGAATAACACACACATAACTTTCCAAAAAAAGCACTTGTCAAGTTGGAACTACAACTTTATGAAGCAACATGAACACCACTTTCCAAACAAAGAAATTAGGTCATTCTAACCTATGTTTCCATAGTAGACTCTAGTGCAGCAAATACATATGGAGACATATAAGGAAGGAGCTGGTTTTTATATAAATTTTGTTTAACTTAGTAACAATATTATTTTTCATAGCAATCCCAGTTTCCTCTCCCTCCCATCCTCCCATGCTGCTCAGCAACACTCCCATCCCATCCCCCATCCACTCCCCAGGGAGGGTGAATGAGGGGTCATCAGAGAGAGAGGGAGGAGTGATGAGCAAAGGGGTCTAGACTGGGCTGGTGAAACCCAGAGAAACTGCTGACCTGAACAAGGGGGAGATCTTGGATCCCAGACTGATGGCTGAGAGGCCATCATGGAACAGTTCCAGACCCCCTGAATGTCGGTGTCAGTGAGGGGACTCAGGCAATCTATGTGATTTTGGCATAGTAGATTAGTATTAATCCCTGGCACACAAATGGACTTTGGGGACCCATCCCACAATGAGGGATGCTTTTTCAATCTGGACACTTTGGGGAGGGCCTGGATCCTCCCTGGAATGAAATGATAGGCCTTACCCTCTATGGGGAATGGAGTGGGGATTGGGTGGGAGGCTAGAGGTTGATGGGGGGGAGTGGATGTGGAGGGGAGGGAGATGGAGCTGGGATTGACATGGGAAGCATGCTTGTTTCTAATTTAAATATATAATATAAAGTTTAGAAAACAGAACACATAATCAAACAAGCAAACAAAAAATCTGTCAAGTCATTTGACACAGGGCCTAGGTCCTCCCCTGTGTATCTAGGCTAAGAGAGTATTCCTTCACGGGAAATGGGCCCCCAATGACTATTCTTGCACTAGGGATACATCCTGGTTCCACTGCTAGAGGCCGCATAGACTGCTCATTGCTCCTAGCTGACAACCACGCTCAGGGGTCCTGGTTTGGAACAATATTGTTTCCCCAACTGTCAGACTGGGGTCCATGAATTCCCATTTTCTCAGGTCAGCTGTTTCTGCCAGTTTTCCAAGCATGGTCTTCACCCCTTTGTTGGTCACTCCTCAATCTCTGAAACCGGATTCCAGGAATTGGGCTCAGTGCTTAGCTATGGATCTCTACTTCTGCTTCGATCAGATCTGGATGAAGGCTTTAGAATGACATTTAAGGTAATCATTAATCTCATTATAGGGGAAGGACATTTAAGATAGTCTCTTTACTATTGCTTGGGTTCCTAGTTGGGGTCATCCTTGTGGATCTCTTTACAATTCCCTAGTGCCAGAATTCTATTCAAATCTATAATGGCTCACTCTATTGATGTGCCTCATTTTTTGCTTTACATCCATGCTATCTTTAAATTTTATTATTGATGTGTGTGTGTGGAGGTAGGGGCATGGTGTGGTGCATCTGTGGAGGTCATAGAACAACTTTGTGAAGTCAGTTCTTTCCTTCCTCCTTTAAGAGGTTGCTTTTTTAAAAATTATTTATTTATTTTTTATTCCTAAATTATTTAATTTTTACACATGTTACTCCCAATTCCCTCTCCCTCTCCCCTTTCTCTCAATCCCACAGCCCCCCACTCCATGTGCCCTCCACTTGCCAGGGATAGTAAGCCCTTCTATGGAGGGAGTATCAAAGTCTGTTATATACTCCTGGGCAGGGCCTATGCCCTCTACTGTGTGTCCAGGCTGAGAGAGCATCCCTCCATGTGTAGTGGGCTTCCAACGTCCATTTGTATGCAAGGGATATATACTGATCTACTATCAGAGGCTCTCAGTCACCAGTCTGGGGTCCATGCTTTCCCCCTTGTTCAGGTCAGCTGCCACTGTGGTTTTCATTAGGCCAGTCTTTACTCCTTTGGAAGCCACTCCCCTTTGCAACTGGGTTCCAGGAGTTCAGTTTGCTGTTTAGTTGTGGGTGTCTGACACTGCTTCCATCAGTCACTGGATGAGGGTTCTAGGATGACATATAAGTTAGTCATCACTCTCATTATAAGGGGAGAACATTTGAGGTATACTTAATGCCAGTTGGTGTCATTCTTGTAGCTCTCTGAAAATCCCACTAGTGTCATATCTCTCCTTTAATGTCTCCATCTGTTACTGTATCTCTCATCCTGTTCTCCTCTATTCTTACCCTGACAAAACATTTCTGCTCCCCCATGTCCTCCACTCTTCTCATCTTTTCCCACTCCTGTTCTTCCATCTCCCACTTAACCCTTATCCCCCCATCCTCCCAATCCCCTCAGGAGATCTCCCATTCCCTTTCACCTGGTTAGCATGCACATGTCTCTTAGGGTCCTCCCTGTTTCCCAGAATCTCTGTCAGTGGGATTGTAGGCTGGCAATCCACTGCTTCATGTCTAAAATCCATATATGAGTGAATACATACCACGTTTATCTTTTGTAACTGGGTTACCTCATTCAGGGTGGTTTCTTTGTCCCATCTATTTGCCTGTAAATTTCAAGGTTCCCTTGTTTTTTCTCCACTGAGTAGTACTCCATTGTGTAAATGTACCACATTTTCTCTATCCACTCTTCAGTTGAGGGACATCAAGGTTGCTTCCAGGTTCTGACTATTATAAATAATGCTACTATTAATATAGTTGAACAGATGTTCTTACTGTATGAATGTAAATCCTTTGCATACATGCCTAAGAGTGGAATTGCTAGATCTTATGGTAGAGTGATTCCCATTTTCCTCAGGAATCTCCATACTCATCTACAAAGTGGCTGTATAAGTTGGCACTCCCAACAGCAATGTAGGAGTGTTCCCCCTTTTCCACATCCTCTCAAGGATAAACTGTCATTGGTGATTTTGATTTTAGCCATTCTGACTGGAGTGAGATGGTATCTCAGAATTGTTTAATTTGAATTTCCCTGATGACCAAGGATTGTGAACACTTTTCAAGTGTCTCTCAGTCATTTCAGACTCCTCTATTCAGAATTTTCTATTTAGTTTAGTACCCGACTTTTTAATTGGATTATTTAGTGTTTTTGACACTAGCTTCTTGAATACTTTGTAAATATTGGAGATCAGCTCTCTGTCAGATGTGGTGACTATCTTTTCCTATTCTGTGGGCTGCCCTATAGTCTAGTTGACTGTCCTTTGCCTTGCAGAAACTTCTCAGTTTCAGGAGGTCCCATTCATTAATTGTCGATCTTAGTGTCTGTGCTACTGGTGTTATGTTCAGGAAGCTGTCTCCTGTAACAATTCCTTCAAGGATACCTCCCACTTTCTCTTCTAAGAGGTTGAGTTTGGCTGGATTTATGTTGAGGTCTTTGATCCACTTATACTTAAGTTTTGTGCTTGGTGATAGACATGGATTTATTTGCAGTCTTGCATATGTCAGCCTCCTGTTATGTCAGCACCATTTGTTGAAGATTCTTTATTTTTTCCATTGTAAAATTTTAGCTTCTTTGTCAAAGATCAGATGTTTCTATGTGTATGGGTCAATATCAGGGTGTTAAATTGATTCCATTGGTCCACCTATCTGTATTTATGCCAATACCAAGCTGTTTCCAGAACTATATCTCTATAGTAGAGCTTGAAGTCAAGGATACTGATGCCTCCTGAATTTCCTTTATTGTACAGAGTTGTTTTGGGTTTCCTGGGTCTTTTATTTTTTTTCACATAAAGTTGAGGACTGTACTTTCAAAGTCTGTGAAGAATTGTGCTGGGATTTTGATAGGGATTGCTTTGAAACTGTACATTACTTTTGGTAAGACTGCGATTTTACTATGTTGATCCTACCTATCCAATAGCATGGGAGATCTTTCCATTTTCTTGTATCTTCTTTAATTTCCTTAAAGACTCAAAGTTCATGTCATACAGGTCTTTTACCTCCTTGTTTAGAGTTACCCCAAGATATTTTATGTTTTTTGTGTCTATTATAAATGGTGATGTTTCTCTGATTTCTTTTTTGCCCTCTTTATTGTCTATACATAGTAGAACTACTGTTTTTTAAATTAATTTTGTATCCTGCTACCTTGCTGAAGGTGTTTATCATCTGTGAGAGTTCCATGGTAGAATTCTTCAGGTCACTTACATAGACTATCAAATAATCTGCAAATAATGAAAATTTGACTTCTTCCTTTCCTATTAGTATGCCCTTGATCTCCATTTGTTGTATTATTGGTCTAGCAAGAACTTCAAGTACAATATTGAACAGATTTGGAGATAGTTGACAACCTTGACTTGTTCCTGACTTTAGAGGATTTGCCTTGAGTTTCTGTCCATTTAGTTTGATGTTGGCTTTCAGTTTGCTGTATATAGCTTTTATTATGTTTAGGTATGTTTCTGTTATCACTGATCTCTCTAAGACTTTTATAATGAAGGAGTTTTGGATTTTGTCAAAGGCTTTTTCAGCGTCAAGTGAGATGATCATGTGGTGTTTCTTTTGCAGTTTGTTAATATGGTGGATTACATGGATGAGTTTAAGAGGATCCTAAAGATAGAACATGTGTTTTCAGGCTTGATTTTCAAGCTATTTTTTTAATTTAAATTAGAAACAAGCTTGCTTCACATGTCAACCACAATTCCCTCTCCCTCTTCTCCTCTCCTACACCACATTCCCTGTCCCCCACAACAAACCCCCCAACTCCCCATCCAATCTCCACTCGACTCTCCAGCAAGGGTGATGCCCTTCATGGGGCATCTCCAAATTCTGTCATATCATTCCAGTGAGGTCCTAGGTCCACCCCCATGTGTCTAGACTGAGAGAGCATCTCTCCATGTAGAATGGCCTCACAAAGTCCATTTGGATGCCAAGGATAAACACTAAAGGCCCCAAAACATTCTGAGTAATCCTTATTGACACCCATATTCAGGGGTTCTGGAACAGTCCCATGCCAACCTCTCAGCCTTCAGTCTGGTGTTCAAGAGCAACTCCTTGTGCAGGTCAGCTGTTTCTGTGGGCTTCATCCGCCCAGTCATGATCCCTTTGCTCATTTTGCATCCATCACTTAACTAGTTTCCAGGAGTTCAGTTCAGTGTTTAGCTGTGGGTGTCTGCCTCTGCTTCCATCAGTCACTGGATGGAGACTCTAGGATGGCATACAAGGTAGTTGTCAATCTCATTATCAGAGAAGGGCATTTAAGGTAACCTCTTCACTATTACATAGATTGCCAGTTGTTGTCATCCTTGCAGATCTCTGGAAATCTCATTAGTTCCTCAAACCTATAATGACTCCCTCTATTATGGTATCTTACATCCTGTTCTCTTCTATTCTTCCCCTGACTCAAGTTTCCTCCTCCCCCATGTCCTCGTCTCTGTTGTACCCTTCCCCCATGGGGGTCTGTTGACTGCTTGTTACTAGGGGCTTTTAGGAAAACATTTCTCATCCCCTCCTCACAGTAAGGCCTGCATGAAAGTTCCTGTTTATTATCTAAAAGCTAATTCCTGATTTTGGCCCACCCTTTGTTGGAGGGCCCTGGGAAAGTAGGCTTCTGACCTTGGTGTTTTTCCACCATACCTGCCTTTGGTATATAAGGCTCCACTCTTGTAATAATAAATGCCATTCTCCTTGCAAGAATGAGCTGCTGTCTGAGTGTTTATTTTCATCCTTAGCCCTTAGCCTCGGATCGATTTGAAGTATGGTAGCCCTATAGCTGCGAACATACCTGCAGCTCGCTACAGATGGAGGTCCCATCGAGATTGAAAAAGAAGAAAAACTGAATGCTGGCCAGCAAGTAAGGTAGGAGGGTGTATTTGGATAGGGATACCAAATTTAGGGTACTGAGTTAGGCCCCAGATGGTGGGTCAGCCCCCATAGATGGGTGATTTAAAAGGTTAGGCCCCAGATGGTGGGTCAGCCCCCATAGAGGGGTGATTTAAAAGGTTAGGCCCTAGAAGGTGGATCAGCCCCCATAGAGGGGTGATTTGAAAGGTTAGGCCCTAGAAGGTGGGTCAGCCCCCATAGAGGGGTGATTTAAAAGGTTAGGCCCTAGAAGGTGGGTCAGCCCCCATAGAGGGGTGATTTAAAAACTTAGGCTCTAGATGGTGGGTCAGCCCCTGTAGAGGGGTGATTTAGAGTTAGGCTCCAGCACTGACTTGACCCATTGGTGTCAAAATTGTCAGGGAATTCCTGAGAGCCCACCCCCACAGAAAGCCAGCCAGCATTCTTCTTAAGGTTAGGAGTGAGTATATTATGTATGGGTGCTGCTAGTTCCTACCCTGTTTTGGAGGACCATTTGATACAATTGTTACAATGCCAGGGCACAATTATTGGACATAAGACAGCTAAGAACTTCTTAAAAACTATACATAAAGTCAGCCCTTGGTTTTTGGTCTCTGGTGATCTTAATTCCCTTGATTGGAACCAGGTTAGCGTGGACCTACAAAGAACTTTGCATAAAGAAGGGCCAACCGCCATACCAATAGTTGTCTTTTCTCTTTGGCATCTTGTTAAGGGTGCACTTATTAGCGATAATACGGTAATGAAAGAGCAGGTCAGGAAAACTAAGGATACCTTCACAGAGACTCAAGACCTAGAGTCTACTAGATTAATTCAAGCTTCCAATGTGTCCTCTTCTGAGTCCTCTCCCCTTTCAGGGGCTGAGATGGATAAAGGCGTCCTCAAATTAAAAAACATATTTAAAAAATTCTCCCTTGAGTCATGTCCCCCTGCCTGTAGTCCTGAACTCAGTTCTCTCTGTCTTCCTTCAGCCCCTCCTTAGCTGCAGAAGGGTGGAGTGATGTTTCCAGGTATAGAGACAGTTAATCCTCAAGGCCAGAGTCAGAGAGAGCACTCCCCTCTTAACTTTAAGGATATAAAATAGTTAAAGGAGGCAGTTATGGCATATGGGCCTCATGCACCTTTCACTCTGGCCAACTTTGAATCCTTTACACCCTTAAATTGTACCCCCAGTGACTGGCAACAATTATGTCGTGCTACGCTGTCTGGGGGTAGATTATTTGATCTGGAGGGGCGAATACCAAGAACTGTGTAACCAGAAAGCACAGAGCAATGCGGCTGCCGGTTTTCCTGATAGGAATTTAGAAATGCTTACTGGCACAGGATCCTATGCAACTCTAGGCCAGCAAATTCTTTATGACCCAGCTGTTTATGCACAGATCTCAAAAGCCGCTGGCCGTGCATGGAAAGCCTTGCCTCATAAGGCTGCAGGAGACCAAGTTTCTAAGATCCTATAGGGACCATCTGAACCCTATCTGAGTTTGTGGACCCGCTCCTACGACTTGCAGGTCGTATATTTGGGGATACTGAAAATGCTATGCCTTTATTAAGACAATTAGCTTTTGAAAACGCTAACAAATACTGCAAGGATGATTTACGGCATCACAAAACCAGGAGTCTCAATGATTATATTCACATTTGAAGATATATAGATGAATATCACATTATGGTACAAGTTATCGCTGCTGCTATACAAGGACATAGAAAGGTCAGTGAGAGGCCTAGACCTAAGACATGCTTCGGATGCAAGCAAACAGGCCACTTTCAGAAAAATTGTCCTGCTAAGGACTCCATTGCACCCCCTCATTCAGAGCCAGGTCTTTGCCCCCTCTGTAGAAGAGGATATCATTGGACCAGAAACTGTTGATCTAAGACTGTTGTACAGGGCTACCCTCTGCCACCTTCAGGAAACAGGAGTCAGGGTCCTCTCCAGCATTCTTACTCCCAGGTGTACAGAGTCCTGGATATACCTGTTCCCCACCCTATCCAGGACCTTGTCAGAGGTATGCCAGGTAACACAGGGCTGGAACTCTGTTCCTCCACCAGAGCAGTTTTGACTCCTCAGATGGGACCCCAAGCTTTGCACATGGGATTCAAGGGCCCTTTACCACCAGGCTCAGTTGGGTTGATTTTAGGAAGAAGTAGAACTCTACTTAAGGAAGTCAGAGTCATTCTGGGAGTTATTGATAAAGATACAGAAGGAGAGATCAAAATAATGGTAAAAGCTGACAAGGGAGTCACTGTTATACCCCAAGGAGCTAGAATTGCTCAACTAATTTTGTTCCCTAAGTTTACAACTAATAATCCCTTCCTTAAGCCTGTAAGAGGAGAAGGAGGGTTTGGGTCTACAGAACCTATGGCTTGTTGGGTGTCCACTATGGAGTCCAGACCAATGATGATCCTAACTATTGAGGGACACTCCTATCAGGGACTCGCAGACTCTGGTTCAGACACATCCATCATTTTTCAAGCCCCAGGCTTGACTCCTACAAGAATCAGATAGCAGCTTACAGGGCATAGGCATAGCAAAGTCACCTAGTAAAAGTTCTCATCTATTAACTTGGAAAGATGATGAGGGACACTCTGGTAGGATTGCCTCGCAAGCCTATGGTGAGGAGCCGGATAGGGTTGTTACCCCTTTGTCCTGTCAACAAATAAAATGGCTACAAAATAATAATTATAACTGGGCCTTTTTTCTCTCTGCTACCCAGAGTTATTTTGTTAATCACTACCCATTCAATAATTTGATTTCCTTTTTTAAAACGCATCCTTTAATTTTCCCAAAAATTGTAGTCTCTCAGCCTATTTCTAAGGGGCAAGTGGTTTTCACAGATAGTTCCTCTAAAGATACAGCTGTAGTCGTGTCTTATCCGATCATTAAGATAGCCAGAATTCCTACAACTTTTGCCCAAATGGCCGAAGTTTCAGCCTTGGCCTTAGCTCTACAACTCTCCTTCATGGAAGAAAATCAAATGGCTGACAGGTATGCTCAAATTGGTGTGGTTTTACAAGGGCTCACTAAAGCACTATCCTTACATTAGCACTTTCATCTCAGTGCAGGGTTTTTGAGCTTTCATACTGGGATTACCTAAAAACAGGCTGTTCTAATAGTCAAGGATTGCCCTTTTTGTGCATAATTTCTTCCTCTGCCTCACTTGGGGGTTATTCCTAGAGGACTTTTGCCTAAATTACAGTTTGTCCATGTTTCTGTAGATTCCTTTTCCCACCTGATATTCACCTCTGCCCACTCTGGTGAAAAAGTAAAAGATGTTAAGAGCCACTGTTTACAGGCTTTTGCTTACATGGGGGTTCCAAAGCAAATTAAGACCGATAATGGCCCCACTTATGTCAGCAGAGATTTCAATCATTTTTGTCTAAATTTTTATATCTCCCCCAAAACTGGAATTGCTTACAACCCTCAAGAACGAGCTATTGTGGAATGTGCTCATCGCACTTTAAAAACCTATTTAGCTAAAGTAAAGAAGGGGAATCTTGGGGGCCACCTTGGCTCCCCTCACTCTACTCTATCATTTATTCTCTATATCTTAAATTTTTAATTGTGGATGCTTTTGGCAATTCTGCAGCAGATTGTCATTGGTAATCTGCTGTACAAAAAATACCTCTAGTTAAATGGAAAGACCTAACCTTGGGTCTCTGGAAAGGACCAGATCCAGTTTTGTTTAGGGCCCTGGGGTCTGTTTATGTTTTCCCATAAGATGGTGAGTCCCCAATTTGGGTTCCAGAGCATTGTGTGCACTCTGTTCCTGCTGATACTTGTTAGCCACCTATAGATTCATTAGGATTTAATGAGGAACCTGCCTGTCCTGATGTGAATAATAGACTGGACAATGGCTTCACACTCCTGGTGCATGAAGGTAAGTGGTGTGCCTTGGTTCACAATGGTTAAGGTGAACTGGTTCTCATCCACAAGGCAGATCTCTTTGATTTCAGAAGCATAGTAGATGTCATTTAAAAACACGGATTGCCCCAAAACTTTTGTTCCCTCTGCTGAGGTTACTTGAACAGCAGTAGAACCAACCTTAATAGAGACTTTGGTATCTTTGTGAGCTAGCTTCAGAGCATTGTGCAACACCTTTAGGTCCTCCTCCAGAGTCAATGTGGCAGCAGGGAGTTTCTGTTGTTCATGCTGTATGTGCTCAGCCAGCTTCCCAGGACAGTCTATGAAAATAAGCCGTTTGCTGCCCTTGAGGCCAGTCAGTAGCCGTTCATGGTACTCGGTGTACTCCCTGTCCCAGGAGTTACAGTTATAAATATAAAGTGCAGAGACATTGTTGTAAGCAAAGCCAGGAAAAACAACAAACCACTAAGAGAGAAAATCTGTTTTAAAGTGATTGCTAGGTCCAGTATGGGTAAGGTCCACTACAATTTCATATGGCTTTGCATAATATGGCTTTAAAGTCAGCAAGACATATCAGCAACTCACCATTGATTTAGCCAATTTTAAACCTTCATGCAACATAATAAAAAATAGGATTCCTAGCTTTAGAAGTGCCAGCTTGGTAGAAGATGTTTAAAGTTTTCAAAGCCTTGAACTCTTCTTTCTCATGTACCTGATGCCTGGTCATAAACTCCTCAAACTTGGAGCTGGTAAGGTTAAGGCTGGACCAGTGTGTATCTGCCACAGGCTTATGCTCTGGAGGACCCAGGTATGCAAGAAGCATGGCCATCTTATAAAAATGTCGTCTTCCAACAGCTTTATGATCCCTGTTGCTGGAAAGATACTGGCCAATTTTCTCCTGATTGTTCCAAAGCAGCCGATGTAAAGCAAGTACATTACCATCACTAATGAAGGAAAGACTATGATTTACAGCATCACTTGTGGGACAATCTGATGTATATCAAGGAAAAATCTTCATGCCACGTCAAAGTTGCTTTTCACAAAATCATTAAAAGGCCTCATATGTTCTTCTTTTGTGAACAGGACATGATTGGCTATGCTCTGAAGTATCTTTGACATTAACTTCAAGCCATTTTAGATTCTAGGTGGTGGCTTTTTATCTAAAATCCCTGCCTGTCCTGATGCTGGCAGGTCTTCAGTGTCAGATAATCAGCCTCAACCATAGCCTAGGAAAGGCAGCCCTCGGGATGGTTTTGTCTGCTTGGACATTTGCAATATTCAGTAAAACTCCCTCGGGAGAAATGTTTAATTATCTCCTCCAGGAATGGCGTTTGAGAAGCTGTTGATCAGCTTTGGTGGTCCGTGTCCCAGGTGTCATGCCTATTCCAATGGAACAGTCAGGAGAGAACCAACTCATCCTCACACGACACAGGAGTGACTTTGACATCACAGCAGCTGCAGTTTTTGGCTTCCCTATCTCTTAGCCAGTTGCCATGACAGGCATGCTGGATAAACCCCCAGGGGAGGATGCCTCTACCTTTAATTCCAAAAATTATACTAATTACAATTGGGCACAAGCCCAGTGCCATTTTCTTACAAAGCAGATCATGTTTTCTTTGTACCCCTCAGTGCAGGCCTGGTTGAGCCAGCAAGACAAATGAGTTATCAATGACAGGTACATCCTGGGGGACATCTACCAACCTAAGACAGAGAGTTTGTGAGGCCTGGGCAGACTTCTCATTGTCGGGTAAGATAGATGTTAACGTCCCGGGCAACCTAAGCCAGATGCTAATTTTTTAATTATATATAAAATGGGGATTTGTTGTACCCTTCCCCCATGGGGGTCTGTTGACTGCTTGTTACTAGGGGCTTTTAGCAAAACATTTCTCATCCCCTCCTCCCAGTAAGGGCTGCATGCAAGTTCCTGTTTACTGTCTAAAAGCTAATTCCTGTTTTGGGCCCACCCATTGCTGGAGGGCCCTGGGAAGGTAGGCTTCTGACCTTGGTGTTTTTCCATCATACCTGCCTTTGGTATATAAGGCTCCAATCTTGTAATAATAAATGACATTCTCCTTGCAAGAATGAGCCACTGTCTTTGTCTTTATTTTCATCCTTAGCTCTTAGCCTCGGATCGTTGTGAAGTATGGTAGCACTGTAGCTGCGAACACACCTACAGCTCACTACACCTCTCCTCTTGTCTTCTCCCCATAACTTTACCCCAGCTCCTTGTTCCATCCACCTACTCAGGAGTTGCTGTCCCATTTCCCTTCTCTGGTGCCATGCATATCTCTCTTAGGGACCTCCCTGATTTTTGCTCTCCTCTATTCCTCTCCCCACTCAGTCTTCCTGATCCCTCATGTTCTCCTCCCCACTCCTCTTCTTCCTTCCTCTTTTTCCTACCTCCCTTCCACTTACACATGCTCCCAATTTGTTCAGGGCCTCTTTTCTTTTCTGCTTCACTTGGGGCCTTTGCATGTTCCTCTTATGGTCCTCCTTGTTCCCTAGCTTCTCTAGAGGTGTGAATTGTAGGCTGGTAATCCTTTGCTCTGTGTCTAATAGCAATACATGAGTGCATACATACCATGTTTGTCTTTCTGTGACTGACTTACCTAAATTAGGATGGATTCTCATAGTTCTATCCATTTGCTTGCAAATTTCAATATTCCATTGCTTTTTTTCTTCTGAGTAGTACTCCATTGTATAAATGTACCACATTTTATGTATCCATTCTATTGTTAAGGGGCATCTAGGATGCTTCCAGGTGCTGGCTATTGCCAAAAATGCTGCTATGAATATAGTTGAAAAGATATATAAGGAAGTAATCAAACAATCCAGCCTATAACTACATTGCAGTGTAACCAGTGTCCTTAAAATTATCCTTTATATAAATATTCCTATTATCATACGTATATGCATGATCTAACACACATATGACTACAATCACATACTTTATGGGAAAATGTTGTCAGAATTTGACAAAGCATATCAATCAAAAAAGAGTATCATATATATTTGGAACCTCACCAAAAGTACTACTCCATTCAAAATTACAAATAGAAGCACCTATAATTATCTATTGAGGAAAATTCAAGATGGAATATCTGTTTTGTTGTATTGCATCTGCTCTGCACTTCAATTTAATTCTAAAATGATACTTAATGCCTTGTTATAACATAAGTCCCAGTAGGACATTGTTCCATTAAGATAAATTTATAGCTCTATATTTCTATAACTGGATACTTTATCAACTTCCCAAAACACTCCTACATATTTAGTGAAATTGTTTATTTTCCATCTGATCTATGACTCTGTGAAGTTTATTTACTGAACTAAAATTTGTTGATGATATATCAAAGGGTACATATACAAACTATAAATATGATTAAGAACATCCTATGTACAGTGATGACAAACAGCTTTTTATTGAGAACCCTGATGGGACTTTAGGTTGTAAAGGGAATACATCATATATCATGACCCTATAAATGTTTCCAAGTTTCTTCTGGTACTAGTGAGAGTAAATGTTAATATCTTGACTTCTCTGACATTTAAATGTGATAGACAGTCTCTTATAGATGCTGACAGGTATGATGGAGACTGGGTCACAAGGATGTTTCATCTAGCCCCTAAGATTGGAAAAGTAGAAGAAACTAAACACACACACACATAATATTTCTACATAATTTTCTTCTAAGAACAAACATCAATAATGACTATGATTGGAGGAATTCAGAGTTATCCCTTCCCTCACCTAGAACAAAGAGCATTTATAATAGTAAGAATTAAGTGGGAACTCCTATATCCATACTTTGTCTTCACTGTAACTGATGCCAATACAGATTGTGACCAAATTTTTCAAGAAGTACTCAGGCTGTAGGATATGTTCTGGGCACAGGGAAATCATCAGGGATTGGGAGCATCTGAGATCAGTTGTCATCAATATGTATTATATAGCCATCATGGAGTTCAAGATAAAATATGGGGTTTGGTGGGCTTTCTTCCTAAGGTATAAGCATCTTACACCTGTTCATATGAAATTAAATCACCCTGAGAAATTTCTCATATTTTGTTTTCTAATCTACATAGGTGCTATTTGATCCATGGAGTGTTGTAACAAATTGCCAAAATATATACTTTAAATGAAGGTGATATAGTCTCTCACAGTTATAAAAAGGAGAATTATAGAAATAAGATTAATCAGTCGAGAACAAGATGTATGTGGTAGCAATTCAGAAATGTACTAAGGGAAACTTTACCCATCAATTGTTTTGGCCTTTGTATCATTGTATTTCCTGTGGCCACATCATCCTTCTCTATACTCACATGTAGTTCTTTCATGCATGCCTTAAGTCCATTAGTCAGAAGTCTTGTAATTGTATCCTGGATCTAACTGGTTACTAATGTTCCATAACATACTGTGACACAACACGTAGGAAGTAAACCAGTAAAGCTTTTCTATATTACATTGTAATATTCCTCTTCCTCTTATTTCTCTTATTCCTTCCTCTCTTATTTACTTTTTTCTGTCATCTTTAGTATACTTTTTCCATAATAGTCTTAAAATCACTTCACTTCTGCACAGCTTGATAAATTCCATGTAAACCTGTTCTGTCCCTGCCTTCATGAAGGATAAGGAAACAACCAGAGATGGTAATTAACAATCTAGCAGTACACAGAGTGTCCACATACATGTCCTATTAAAACATCTAAGTTTGCTTAGATAATTATGTTTTGAGAATTCCATGCATGGATATAATATGAGTTCACCAAATTATATTTGCACATTTGTGAAAATGTAAAAACAGACCCCACCAATATTTTTTAGTATTTAAAAATCATCTCTACATTTCTCAGGGTGCTGCAACCCATAGGCTCAGGGAGGAAAAAGTTGTCCCTCTAACTCACACAGAAACTATACATGCCCTGTTTTAAATTATTCACTCAATTAGGTGAAACTTGTGAGGGATCAATGAAGTTAATAAATTGTCCAGGAAATTAAAAATTTTAACAATTCAATAACCATTTCAAATAAAATTAAAACAGTTTTATAACAGTGTTTCATCAGGGTAGAAAGAATTCTCAGCAAACAAGAGTGATGGCTTTCCTTATAGAGGACCAGAATTTGGTCTCTTGCCCATAGGTCAGTTGGCTCAAATGTGCCTCCACAAAGTCAAGCTCTTGGGGATATGTTGATTCTCCTTACTCCCTTAAACACTGCACTCACATGAACAAAACCACAAATATATATGGAAATATACTCCATTTAAAGTTATAATTATAATAATGAGGCTTTAGAGATGAATTGGAGGTTAAAAATATGTACTACTCTTGCAGTGTTTCTGAATTCTATTCCAATACCACATCCAGTGGCTGAAAACTGTCATTTAATTCAGTCCCTGACCTCCTCAGGCATGTGAACACATGTGCATACACCATACACAGATACACATATACAGACATAAATTAGATATAGAAAAGCTAAATCTCAAAATTTAAATTAAAAAGGGCTAAAGGGAACAGGGTGCTTAAACAATGTTATAATTGAATTCTTTAAAAAATTATCTGAACAACTCATTCAAAAAGAGAAAACATTCAAATAAAATATATAAAAATGCCTCCTTGATGTATTAGTCCACAAAAGAATTCACACTAAATTCTTTAAAAAAGCCTGAAATCATTTGGCATGAGAGAGCATGTTTGTGTTCCCAAGTACTTTAGAATTGAGGCATGTAGACCTCTTTTTTATGGGATTTTTTTATTATTTATTTTTAAGTTTAAATTTAGAGTAGACCTCTTTTAACACAAACTTCAATACCACCTCCAGGTACATAGAAATACTGTTTATATACTAAAATCAACACTGAAAATCGAAACATGCAAGTGTTTCTAATGATGAAAATGAAATGAAAATTAAATTAAGCAATAAGTGTCTGGATTAAAATATATTATCAATCTCACTGTCTGCCATTCACAACCAATTAGATAGATAATGAAGTCAATATTAACTTTATAATGTTTTTCGTACGAAATTTCATGCTCACATAGACATCTATGATTTTGATCAGTAACAAGATTAGCACAAGGAAAATTGTGAATTTTTCTGGCTACACATAGCCAATTTTCTATGCTAAACATTTGTTGAGATTTGATTGAGATTCCACACATTTCCTTATTCATGACCCTAAGACTGATACATAATCACACCCCAGCTCCACTTGCTACTAGAATTTACATAAAGTGAAGACTGATTGAGATGGGGATCAGGTGAAGCAACTGCTGGGAATGATCATTCACACTAGAATGGGCCGTATCAGTGATAGAATTTTCTTGGAGAATAACCCATAATACAGCAACTAACATAATTAACTGGGTCAATCACATAAATTTGCGTGAAATGCTTTCACTGGTTCATTGTTATGCTATTTGTTCTTAGCAGACATAGTTCCAAGAATGCACTTAAATCTCCACAGACTGAACAGACAATAAATCAGGTATCTATTGTTACTATTACTGATCTGTGAATAATCGAGGCTTCAAAATATCTTTGTTCTGTGAATCCTCTTGCCTTGGCTTATAGATAAATGCCTTTTTGTGTTTGTGTGCTCTTCCTCTGAAGCTTCTTATTCAGAGTCTTCTCATAAATTGTTTTATATTACATAAAAATTATTATTAGACATTATATACACAGTCGTTTGCATGCATGTTTATAATATATTTTGAGCTTTACTACACCATAATCCACTAGTACCTTCTTGCTTACCCACAAACCTGCAGAGCAGCAACTTTCTTTCCCAGACAGTTTTATGTCTGTACTCGTTTCTTTAGTTCACATGTCATCTCATGTATCTATAAAATGTAAAACACATAAAGGACAGGGCATGCTATTTATATATATTTTTTAATTTCATAATTAATTTATTATGATTGTCTCCATCTACATTCATTTGTCTGCAAATTACATGACTTAATGACCTCTTTTGCAGTTAGCACTGGCAATGAAATGGAAAATGTGAAAAGCATTATTTTTCTTTAAGGCTGAAAATATTTCATTGTATACATTTTCTGTATGTGTCCTATTAAATCTATTTCATTCTATACATATTAACCATATTCTTGCTATGTACCCTATTAAAATATGTCATTCTATACATGTAAACCATATTTTCATTATATGTCATATTGATTATTTTGATAAGTCCTCCCACAGCAAGAAATTTATGTGAAAATGTATTTATTATGTGTTAACAAGTTATTCTTTGAGTAAATACCTAACTGTAGCTGTCCTAAATGTGAAAGTTAATATTATTATATACTTAAAAGAATATAGAAATATCAAGAAGACAAATCTCTATTTATGACTGTGAAGAATTTTCTGGATTAGGTTATTAGAGATGAAAACGCCCACTATAGACATGGAAGTTCATTTTTTCAAGGGTCAAGGGCTAGGTTCCCATATTGCATGAAACAAGAGAAAGTGAACTAAGTATGAGCATTAATCTTTCTTTGCCTTGTGACTTCAGAGTAGTGTGTCAGTCTGACTCCCCAAGCTGCTGTCAAAATGAAGTCCCATCATGAAGGAATTCTGTGTCCTTAATCTATGATCCTATGTAATCCCTTCCTCAGTTAAGGTTTTTTGTTTTGTTTTGTTTTGCATTACTTTTTATTTTTTGACTTTATTTTATATTCTAAGTACAGTTCTCCCTCCCACCCCTCATGTCCTCGCCCTTGTCTCCTCCCACCTCCTCTCATGTATCCCCTAGACCACCACCTGTAGGGAGAAGTCTTTTCTTTGACAGCCACTTTGGTTTTTCCCCACCAGTTGGCTGGGCTCTGCTGCATTGTAGTAGTCCCCAAATAACACACAAGACGCTGTATTAATTATTAAGCTGTTGGCCTTGCTTGTTTCTTACTGGCTAGCTCTGACTTAGGTATTTATCCCATAATTGTTAATCTAAGTATTTCTCTTAGTGGAGAAAAGTGCCAGACATCTTACTTCTCTGGTGGGCTACATCATGACTCCCTCTGTTTCTCCTACCGAGAGTCCTCCTGGACTCCTAGTCCCACCTATCTTGCTTCCCTATTGGCCAGCAGTGCTTTATTGACATATACTCAGGACTTCCCCCTCAACCACCAATCCACTCCTCCTCACAGATATGGGCTTACATGGGAAGTCAACATAGTATTATATAGTATGCTGGGGCAGGGGCAGGCCCCTCTCTCATGCCTTAAGACAGAACACAGCATCTCTCCATAGAGAATGGGCTCCAACAAGCTACCTCATGTACTAGGATTATATCATGGTCTTACTGATACTGAGTATGGTATCTAACCCTAAGGAATAGCTCTAATAATCTAGCTCATGTACCAGGTTTTTATCAGGTATTTTATCACAGTAATAAGAAAACTGTCAATATATTTGTCGCCCAAGAAATGCAAAAATTGGGGTCTGATCTGACACTAACACATGATGCTGAGCATAAAAAAAAGCAACACTTATATATTGGTGTAGGTAATATACATTACTCCTTGTGTTTTGAAAATTTGAGCTGAGTTTCCACCAAATCTAAAATTAGCCCTAACATATGTCCCATTTTTATCAGCTCTAGGCATTTAACTAGTTTTCTTTTTTACATATAAAGAAAGCAATCCTTTTGGATTAGAAGGCATTCAAACTGTCATGCAACAGATATCGCTTTAATACCCTGTCTCCAGACACAGGCACATTCTGAGAAACTGCTAGTTACAACTTCAATGTGCAAATTCTGAAAATGTAGCTCATTTCATAAGCCAGAGGAATTTTGTGCATAATGTAAAAGGTTCATGATTCAGGATGCCTCCTTCACTATATGATGCCCATTTAGATGCTGCATTAAGATGCATGAAATGCTCTGTGGCATATATAAATTTCCCTTTTTCATCAAGAAGGAATTATGTAGAAGACATCAGTGATTTCAATCCAATAGTTCTTTGGCATTTCAGCATAAGTTGATGTTTTCTTCTTTAACCTCAAATTTTAGCATAATAAACATTGATAATTGTGCTTCTAAAATGTTTTCAAGTATTTTCAATTTATGTTACATAAACTTGACTTATAGTTGTCATATTTGCTTTTCCTTTATCTAAATAGTTTTTTCTTACTGTAAATGTTCCTTAGGCCCTTCTTATACTGACCTCATGCAAGATTCAGGAATACACATTCCATATAGATAAATGGTTTCTTCTCAGTCAGTGAATTATGGTATATAGATACTTGGTGCTACTGATGCCTAGTTGTGCAAACCATATAAACACTAAAATAAATAATCCATCTCTCTAACTCTCTATTCACACACACAGAGATATTTCTTCATGTCCCTATCTTATATCACTAATTGTTTCTCCAAAATGCATTTTTTAAAATATGATTCTTTCAACTGGATAAAACTCCTGTTCCTTTTGGTGAATATATCCTTTAGCATACTAGTTAACTTGGCTTAACCAATACCTCTATGGAAAACCCTTCTCTATTATAGCCTTCCTCTTTTTTGCAAAAATTTTTCCTCACCTATGCCTACACAATTGCTGCATTCTGATGTTCCTTATGTTGTCACTATCATCTTTATGCCCTTGCATAATAGTTTATCTATGTTATTCCTATAGAGATAAATTCTGTGATTCTTAGTCAGAAACTCTGAACCAACTACCCTAACACCCCTTGTAGAGATAACCTCTGTTTATCATGATTGAGCCCTATTTTCCTTGCCAAAGCTGTTGACAAACTTTATTTTGGAAGGAGTTGAGATATATAATAATGATTGAAAATGAAGGTTGAGAGAACATAAAAGAATCAATGGCATGAAAGTCCACATGATGGTGACATGATTTCTATTTTTGAATACAATTATTTGCATTAAGATAGACAGAGCAGATTCAATAATCTAAAGTATTTAATGCATATCAGGCATTGATATAGATAGCCTTAAGAAGATATAATAAGGGAGTTACTACATTTTCACACAGGAAAGAAAAATATTCTCATCTTGACTTGGTTATGATTAAAGTAAGATGATTATATCATCACAAGTGAAGTGATGAAGAACTTTAAACTTTAAAATTGCAGGTCAGTGGTAGTAGGTATTGCCTTCTGCATAAATTATGGCTCAATGTTTTTATTTGTGTGTGTGTGATTATAGGTATTCTTACTATTCCTTTATGAAACACAAAGTATATTACAGAAATGATAATAGATATCAATGATACTGGCAGAGGTCAACAAAATGAGTCTGTGAACTTGCCTGTATTTCTCAAATTACCTGAAGAAAGCATAGCAAGGAAACCTAGATAGTAGTCTGATGCCCTCAGGGAACAATAAAATATTTGACCCCTAGAGGACAACACATTCTTTGCAGAAAAGTATGCATAATGCAGTTATAACTTGGACCCCCTGAGGGATCTGGAGGGGAAAGACTTGCAGGATTAATGAACTAAAACTTCTCTCTATCTGCACTCAGCATCAAGTAGTTCCTAAATATTTGCCTGTGATCAGAGTAGAGCAAACTGCCCTAAGGACTTCTTCACATGCTAAGCCTCATATGGAGAAGTGAATATCATACAGAACCCAGCATGGACGAGAAGTTCGGCATTAACCTCCTAGGAGGTTGCTGATCTGGTTCCTAGGTAAGAAAGGACAACAGTACAGATTTGATTAGCTCAATGTGATCAGTGCTGCTGTTTTTTTTTTTGTTAATTTCCCCTCTAGTCTGCTGAATCATGTGAATATTCATTTTGTGTCTTTATTGCCAGGTGTCAGATGTGATGAACAGATGAGTTGGATTCCACCCTCTGTGTTGCACCTCTTTGAGAGAGCCATCATCATTTGCCAGACTAGTGAAGACATTGATAGGTGGTTATCTAGGTATCAGCAGAATGCAGGGAAAGCTCCTAAGAACCCGATTTACAGTGCATCCAATCTGGCAGATGGGGACCCATAGGGGTTTAGTGGCAGTGGATCTTGGAAATAGTGTTTCCTTCGCAGCATAAAGTGTGAAGATGCTCTAGCGTATTACTGTCATCAGGGTTATGATACCCTGGGGTGATATATTGTTTATGATTTATTAAAGCCACTGGACATCAAAAAAGGGAAGTAGCTATATTAGTTAACTATAGAAGCTGATCAGTGGTGAGATACACCTTTAATCCAACCACTTGGAAGATAGAGGTACATGAATCTCCATTAGTTTAAGGCCACACTGAGCTACACAAAATACATCTAGTCCTAAAGAAACAGCTCACACAACAATGACTGCAGCACTTCAGATTGCATACATTTAATCACAGAACCAGCGTCTCAGAGCTGGCTATCATTCTCCAGCCACGTTGAGGGTAGGATTGCATTTATTCTCTAGCCACACTGAGGAGAGGAAGGAATCTGAGGCTTGGTGAGAGCTCATGGAGATGTGATCAGCTCTTTTACCCTAATGTAGAGGCAAGAGTTAGTGGCTTGGCTGCTTTGCTTTTTCTGATCTTCAGCTTGAAGCTTGAACCCCAATAGCAGTCTCTTGGTCTTCTCTTTTTCTTGCAACCATACTCCCCCCAAAGTGACACAAATCACAGCAAAAATCTCTCATTAAAAGAGGATTATGAGACTGGCTAGCCCCGTTCTTCCAAATTTAACTTCAATTGACTATTTCTCAGGTGCAGTCAAGAATGGAAGGTCATTGTATGGTTAGTAGGAACACCCTGGAAAGTGTCTTTCATCATAATACTTGGCCATTCTCTTCTGCCTCAGATGTACAAAAGTAACTACTTTGATCCTGATTAAGTTAAGTTTATCACTTACTACACCAGGAACAGTTAAGTGGCATCACATGTTGGAGTCATCACAAAACTCATAAGGCAAAACAGAAGGCCCTCCATTTTTCCAGGTCCAATCACTCAGTCTCTTCCCTGGAAGTGCCACAGAAGACCACTGTGCCTATATCTCCTGTAGGTCCCACAGATCATATCCTCCAAACCATCCCCCCCTCCATGTCATTGTAATCAAGCCCCTAAATCTGGCAGGAATATTCTTCCAGAAAAGAAAGTAAGCTGCTTATAGGCTTTCTCCTCTCTGCTTCTTTAACCCAATTCCTAATCTCATCCCAAACTCTCCAACAGAACACCTGCCAACAGAACACCTGTGGCAGCCTTCTATGTTTCCATGATCCCATCTACCTTGGGTCTCACAGTTCTTCCTCTTTGAACTTTCCTCCCGAACTTGTTCCTTTGCTCCATACTCTACCTCGAGAATAGCAATCTCTGCTAACATAATGGATGCTTCTCTCATGGCAAACAGTAGACAAATTGCAGATATATACCTGTTCTCTTGCTTCTGACATCTAGTCCCTCAGTCTTATTCCCAGATCTATACAGGAAACATATTGTGATCGAACTTCCCTCTCTGACCCCATCCTCAAGAGATCAGAAATATATTCTTCTTCAACCTTACTTTCACAATCTCATCCCATCAAAGAAGCCAACAGGAATCAATGATTATTGGAAATTGATATCTCTCAGTATCAAAGGTGTCAACTACAAATGAAAAAGGCAGATACTAAACTATTGGATATGAAAACAGGATTCATCTTTCTACATCCAAGCAACACAACTCAAATTTAAGATATATATTCATCTTAGGGTAAAATGATTGAAAATGTTATTCCAAGAAAATGGACCTAAGAAATATGTTTGTGTAGCCATTTTAATGTCTACCAAAATGGTCTTCAAATCAAAACTGATCAAAAGAGTCAGTAAGGACACTATATGGTCATCAAAGGAAAAAAATCCACCATGAAAACATTTCTTAATATACATGCCTCCAAACACAAGGGCAGTGAAGTTTGTAAAAGAACACAACTATTGCATAAATCCAGAAAGAAAGAAATAAATACTAGAGCTAACAGACATTTTGAACCAAATGTACCTAACACATATTTACAGAACATTACACCTAAACAAAAAAGAACGTATCTTATTCTTAGACACTCATGGTACTTTCTTCAAAATTTATCACACACTTGAACACAAAAAAATTCCCAACAGATACAGAAACATTTAAAAAAGTTCCTGCATTCTATCAGACAACCTTGGATAAAAGTTAGATAACAACAGCAGAGGCAACACAACTCTTATAAACTCATGGAAATTGAAAACTATCTACTGAATGAAAAATAGGTCAAGACAGAAAAAGAGAAATACAAGAAGCTGTAGAACTCAAAATAAATACACTGTACACCAAGCTTAATGGAACACAATGACAGAGATGCTAAGGGGAAATTCATAGTAACAATTGCCTGTACAAAAATATTCCGTGCTTCTCATACTCAGAAGCATTCCTGAAACTCTATAAGAGTAAATCCTAGTGTGCTTGGAAAAACAACTTATGAAAAGCCAAAGGCTGAACTGTTCTTCTTTCTGCCATGTTTCTTTCAGAAATGAGTTATTAGTGGTGTGTTTCCTTTGTGGAAATGTCTCTGAAAATATCTGAATTCTGAATCACAAATTGGCACTCTCTCTGTTTTTTCAAGGGCTTTGTGGGCTCAGAGACCCAGCTGAAAAGCTGTCAGATTTGGAATAGGCTGCTCCATGGCCTCAGGTTTTCTGATGTTGACTATAATCATCCTTAGTTGAGATTTATCATGAACAAAATCTCTTCCCGCAGATTAGTCCTTCATCAGAGACTGCCTGTGTCTCCAGGGGGGAGGCTAAACAATGAAAGCAGAATTATCAATCAACTATTCTTTAGGTGGGAAAATTTATTTTGATGATAGTATCCTATTTTTTTGTTTGCTTTTGTTTTTGGAGATAGGTTTTTTCTGTGTAGCTTGGGAGCCTGTCCTGGAACTCCCTCTGTAGACCAGGTCAGCCTAGGATTAGAGGAGGAAACAACCAACAGTTAGCCATCTTACTGCATTTTTGTATAATTGAGGCATGTTGGAATGGGTGTGTCGAACAACCAAGCACTAATATGAGAAAATTGCAAATCTTTCATTTTATGGCAATTTGACTTAATTCTACTACATAAAAGATATGTTTAGAACATTGTAGAATGTGTATTTAAATTGTAAAATTTGAATGTAAAAGTATAGCTACATATATTCATATATAGTAGCCTCCATTCAATGTTGTGTCTCTAATTCAAGTTTATCTTTTCACAGTAGGCAAGAATTCTGCGATTAAGTTTCATGTGTGTGTGTGTGTGTGTGTGTGTGTGTGTGTGTGTGTGTGTGTGTGTGTTTTGAACATATTTTTGTGTGATAGCCAATGTAGAATTATTGCTAATACTGATTATCTTACAGGAATAAATATTTCCAAGTTTGATTCATTAATTTTTGCTGAGCACATTAAAATTTGCCATGAACTACTTTATCATTTTTGTTTATTCCCTTTGAACAAGTTACCAACCATGTTCTCATTTTAATAATCTCTCCACAAGAGGAGGCAATAATACATATCAATCTACTCAAGATCACCAAACTTTGGACAGTCACTCATTAGAATGGTATGGGCAAGAGAACTTTCTTGTTCATTGTGTTCCAGCATTTTCCATGATTCCTTACCACTTCAGTGAGTGTGGTCTGGGCATATTTCTTTCTCACAGGCAGAAGAGGCTAGACATCCTAACAACATCTTGTTTAACAGATGGAGAAAATTGTATTTTTGGTCTGTGCTCCTAAACAATCACGTTTTTTGATAGGAGGATCAGTATCACATCTGTTTGCTTTTTCATGGGCACATACCTCAGTCCTGCACAGAGCTGATGCAGCTGCAGGATTAAATAACCTTGTAACCTGAAGGGATATTGCTGGTAAGCATGCCAAATGATTTCCTAAGTTGAGAACATTAAGGACATAGAAAGAAATCATGTCAATAAATCAGTCTGAAAGAAAACATTTTACTCAATACACCTCACATCCCAATCTCCATCCCAATTTCAAAGGATCATTATAGAAATTAGAAAGACTGTCAAGACATGACATTTCATTAGCTATTGATGTGTTTTTTTCTGCTTTTGCTATCTTGACTATTGATAATGGTAGGAATACATGCAAATGAATCATTTTTCCCTGTTTTTACCCCCTCTTTGGAAGATGGTCAAAAGTTTCTTAGAATTGAGACACAAGACAACATCACCTCTCTATTATGGCCATGAGAAAATAAGCTATGAACTTCATGATCTTACAACATCTTGCTATTGCTCTGAGAAATATTTGTGTCCTTGTTCTTTTTCATCACTAAATAATAGCAATTTTAATGTGTAAAGGCTACGTTTCCTTCACAAGTCAGTACATAGACCACACTCCAAGGACCTCATTCATGATATTATAACTAGGAAAATAATCTTCCAGACAAATTTTTCCCTCTGCCTAATCTCATCATTTAACACACCTGTAATGGATGTCATGGAGGTTTAACCAGCAGTTCAAGAATTAGATCATGCATGAACTGTATTGTTATTTTTTTCTAAGTCAATGGTTCGTACTGGAAAATGGGCTTCTAGAAGAGTTTGGAGAAAGAACAATTTAACATGGACAAGGATGGACTCAGTTCCTTCCATGTTATCATATCTCATTACCATTAATGTCTAGAAAGTATTCTGAGAATTCAACACCATGAAGGATGTTAAGTTTGAAGTAGCCAACTGAAAGTGCCAGAGACTGTGTCAACCCAATCATAAATAGATATGTTGCTATTGAAGTCTTAATTCTCATAGAATAAAACAAAACAATGATCTTCTCTGTTGATTTCCTCAGGTGTGGGGCAGCTTCTGTTTCTAAAAACTGTCTTCCAATAGAAACTTTATTGACCTCAGGCCTGAGTAACAATGAATTTACTCCTTTCTGTCTGTAGAGAACAAATACACTCCATAAAATCAATGTGCATGTCAATGTTCTGTGCTTCTATGAAATGAATGCACCAGAAATGCATCAGAAAGTGTTAAAGTATGTGGTTGGGGTGAGTTTTAAGGACAGTTAATGGAAAGGGGAAAATTATAAATGTTACTGTGTATTTTCAAAAGACAACTAAGCCAACTGAAATATAACTTTCAGGGTCTGATTAGAAAGATTGCTCAACATTCATATATTTTCCTCTTGTAGATGACCTGAGTTCACTTCCCAGCACCAAAATGGTGGCTTGAAAACACTCCAGTTCCAGAGTATCCAGGATATAACAGGGTAACAGACACATAAGCATACTAAACAATTGTATACACAAAAACAAGATCTTTAAAATTTTATTTACAATTTCAATGATCTTCAGTATAATAAGATGAAAAACATTTGTATATCAACTATAGTTTTTCAAGGCAATTGCTATCAACTCAGAATCAAATTACCATTTTGATAAACTATGTTTTTGAGCATGATTTTATTGCTGAGTCTAAACATATAGTAAATATATGGTGTCAGTACATGAAAGATACTCATATTAATGGAAAAAATGAGAGTAGTAAATATTCTTTCTCTTTTGCAGATTCTTTGATATATTCATCAATGCAAAAATTATGACCACACACTTTAGAGTCAGCCTTGTCACTGAGTGTAAAGCCCATCATGTTCTGAACATATTCACCTAACTATTCTGACACACCTCATATCTCTATCACCATTTTCAAGAACATAATCATTTTTGAGAAAAAACTCATATGTTTTGAAGACAATATGAATTCAGTTACAATAATTTGAAACCTCCCATTAATATTGGAAATAGATTTTATCTAAATCAAACCTAGATAGAGACCTCATATACACAGATGAAAGGAGCAAAAAACCCATGATGTTCTGTGTCCTGGATAGAAGTAGTTCTTGAGTACCTGAGCTGTCACAAACAGAATAAGACAAGATTGTTTAACTGACCAAGTTGGTTAGTTACATGAGATTCTGAAGTTATTTGGAAACATATTTCCCAGTGTTATTTTGTTATTATTCTAGGAATCATTGTAAGCAAGGATGATTTCTTTTGAGATCTGCACTGAGTTATGGAGCACAGTCACTTGAATACATCTATCTGCTAAACACTCCCATAGCTCAAGGCTCAGGAAATATTTTGGAAAAAGTTGATGAACAGACTGTAAGGGCCATAGAATCAGTAAAGTTGCTGGAAGATTGTGTCTCCTCTTGATATTAGGATTAGGAACACTAGCTTCTCTTCTACAGTACCTAAGTGTGATTCCCAGCACACATATGACTGTTAACAACTCCATATAACTACAATTCAAGGATGATTTAGACATTCCACTCCTCTAGCCTCTGAGGCATTGTACTTATATGGTATACCAACAAATATGTAACCAAAATCAGCAGTACTCATAAAAATAAATAAGTACTAAATAATTGAGAAACCCTAATCACTGGTGTTCAGACAATCTGATTTTTTGTTGAGGGTAATATTCCTGACAACATAGTCCTAAGGTAAGGTGTCAACTCCCTTATCCTATGCATGGAGAAGAAGAAGCTTGCCTCTATTAACTGTTTGTTGATTTCTCTCTTTGCTGGAAGGGCAGGTGTTTAACTATTTTTTTTGTTTAATTACTTTTTAATCTTCTTATTTTGGTAGGGGAGGCATTATTTGTCTTTCACTTCTTCATCATAGTCCATTTCTGAAGCAGGGATGGAAGCTGGAGGCAGGATCAAGTGCAATATTTATGGAGGGATGATTAGTATAGTACTGTTCATTGTGACTTTTTTGGTGTGCTTTCTTTTTAATAATTATTCTTTTATCTGCAAAACTTTTTCCTTCCCAATACTCCCCTCAGTTGTTGCCCACCTCCTCTCTCATCCAGATCTACTCCATTTTGTTATCATATTAAAAATAAAACACTTCTAGACAATAACAAATGAACAAAAAAATAAGATAAAATGAAAACCATCATTTAGAAGTTGGAAAAGACAATGTGACAGGAAACAAAGGAGCTCCAAAAGAAGCACCAAAATCCATAGCTCCACACTTTTACACAGTCAGGATTCACATGAAAGAAGTGAACTGAAAACTACAGTATATATACAGAGGACCTGATGCAGACAAACTTATGTCCTATGCATGCTGTTTCAGTTTCTTTCAGTTCATATGAACTTTGCTCATCAGACATGGAGGATTTTGTTCTCCTGGTGTCCTTCACCCATTCTGTCTCCTACACCCTTTGTTTCCTCTTCCTCCTCTGCCATAGTGTTTCCTGAGCTCTGTGTGTATGAGAGGTGTTGATGGAGACATCACATGTAGAGCTGTGAATTCCTAGGTCTCTATCTCTCTCTAAAAAATGTCTTGCTATTGCTCTTTCTATGTGTTCTAATATGCTGCTAGAGGAGGACTTTCGGATGATGGTTAAAAAAGGTACCAACCTATCATCAGACAGAGCAGGGTTTCATTATATCAAATCAGACATTGGTTGGTTACTTTCACAACATTTGTACCACCATGTCCCTAGTATATTTTGCAGGCAGAACAGATTATTATCAAATATTTTATGGGTGAGTTGGTGTTCACCTGGTAGGCTGCAAAAATAACTTTTACTATCATAGACAGTAGAACATGAGGACAGAACACTTATTTAGGTACCAGCTTGAACTCTCTATGTTCAATGACTTATGTGGGTGTTGTCTTTATCAATGATCATTAGTTTGTGAAGAGCAACACATTCTCTTGTCAACAGTCTGGGCTTTTAGAAGATTTTCATGGAAGTGATTAGCCAGAAACTCAATTGGATGGCATGCAATCCAGGTATAGGAAGCTTCGTTTTGTGACAAGTGATAGCCAGTAGGGGTTCTGTCTACATAATTATTTGGAGAAGTCATTAGGATCAGCATATTATATTGTGGGAAGTTTCCATTGTATAAAGAGTACATATAGCCCTTCAAATGTTGCTCAAATGCTCTTTAACTGTAGCTGTCTCTCTTCTTACTGCCTCCCTAAATCACATATTTCAACCCCTGCCTATGTGAACCTCTCATTCGTGACACACCTAGGTCCAGAACACCCAGAAAGTCTTTTCTATTTACCCACCCAAGGAAGATCCAAGTGCTCTCTAGTAACTTCTTGTATGCCTACCCTCTCTGGTTCTGCATAATGTAGCTTTATTGTAATTTATTTAATGGCTTTCTTTTCTATTACTCTAATAAGATGCCATTACCAAGGTAATATTAAAGTAAAGAATTTAATTTGGTGGCTTTTAGTCCCAAAATATTATTCTGGGACCAACATAGTGAGAAGCATGGCAGTAGGCAGCATTCATAGTTCTGGAGCATTATCTAAGAGCTTAAATTGTTAAGTGCAAATAGCAGGCAGAGAGAGGCAAAAAACCAAATGAGAAAGGGTTGAAATTTGGAAATCACAGCTCACCTTCAGTGATATAACAGCTCCATAAACAAATATTTCCCAAAAAGTTTAAATAACTTGTGTCCAAACATTCAATTGTGTGAACCTATGGTAGACGTTCTCACCATAGCAAGTGAAATTTCCAAGACATTATAGGGAAGGGTTGAGTTAGAGTTGGGCAGGTAAGTGTAGGCATTGCTTAGCAACCATGGGATCACTGAGATTGATTTATGGACAAATTCCATTCCAATAAAAACATTTTCAACAGGGTACCACAACTTCACAAATGTTCATAAACACCATTCTTCCAAGAAGGCAATCAATTCATTCAAAACCATGACTTAATAGTGTCCTCAAGCATGGGCAACACACAGGAAGATATATTTGAGTAGGAGTAGTTGACCTTTACTGTCTACATTTGATTTTGTGTAGCAAAACATTGTTCTTAAAAGAAAATTTTATGAAAGATGTCTATTTACCATCTTATGCATGTTTTTGATTTACCATGCATATGATTAAAATTAGGTATATAATGAGAAAATAATATGTGCATTTAAAAACAATATTAATCAATACAGAAAATTATATACATTAGACCTTTCAGGAGCTAATATCTTCTCTTTGTGTATGACAAACAAAAGCTCCTAGATTTATCTTTGAATACATTTCGTAAAGAGAATGATGCTGAATTGCAGTGTAATTATCCTTTACTTCACTTGTATTCTGAGTAAAATATTTTCCTAGTTCACTGTGTATTTGCTTGTTTGATTCATTTAATAAGACCCTGAGAATCTGAAAAGGCAGAAGTACAGACAGATACCTGGGAAAACCAATGAGGGTCATGGAAAAAATGAACAATGATTAGGGCAAAAGGGCTTTCGTGCTGCTTGAAAAATGAAGAAAATATATAAAAGTTCAGTTTCAACCTAGGGAGGATGAAAATGGTGGTATTTTACCAATGAAGTTATAGAAATAAATTGAACCGGTGAGGTACAGAGAAAACAAAGAATAGAACTATGAATTGCACTTTTCAATTTATATGTGTATTCTCTCCATGTTTATTTGCTCTTGGGATAAGGGTGTCAATATAAATTTAGTTCGGTGTTTATATCAATCCTAAACTGCCATATTTCCAGTTCAATTAGCTCCATATTCATCTATCGTGCCATCTTAAGTTTTTGATGTCTTCTTCATTATTAATGTTACACACCCATGATCCCTCCACACACTTTGAAGGAGAGAGAGGATTGAGTTAATGAATGAATGAAGGAGTGAGGGAGTAAGAGAAAAACAGAAAGATGATAAAGACATTTATAAATAGCTCCTACTGAGTCCATATTATTGTGTGTGTGTGTGTGTGTGTGTGTGTGTGTGTGTGTGTGTGTGTGAGTGTGTGTGTTTAGAGGTGGTCTCTTGGGAAAGGTTACTTACTGAATGATTCATTCCTGGAGAAGACAGATTTTCCCTTTACTAGCAGCCATTAATTGCCTGCAATTTTCCTATTAGATTTCCCTCATCTACACTGTCCTGTCAATTGGTGTTTTGATTGTGATGGTTTGTTTATGCAAAAGGAATAACTGGAAAAGTGGGATGAAGAGTGGAATTTAGCTGGTATAGGGGTAGAAAGTGAGTAAGTAAGAAACTAACAAAGAAATGGAAGGAAAGGATGAATGATAATACTAAGCATGTTTGGAAAAGCTACAAGGGGACCAGTTATACTTAGTTAATAATTTGAGCTATATAATATTAATATCATATAAAATATTAATATAGAACAATTAATATAACTATAATTATCAATATAACTACTTAGTATTTATATGATATGCTTACGTAAGTATGTATATACTATGTTTGTATAAAGTTTAGATGAAGTTGTGTAACTTGGAGATCATAGCGTTCACAAAAAAGAATCATGGGCTATCTAAAAAAAACTCAGGGCACAGCATACATGACTTCCCTTGAAGTTCTTAAGAGAGTCAAGGAGAATCACAAAATGATATATTGTACTGGAGTAGGGTTGCATGGGAGCCAGTAATAATGAAAATGGAAAAGTAGCTACAAGGGCCAAGTATTGCCACAGATTCGGATAAATTTGATTGTATCTCTCCTACAATCCCACCAGTTTAAAAGCACTTTATAAAGACCTGGAGTAATGAGACACAGTCATGTAACTTATTTCTTTTCAAAATGCTTAGATGAGACCTTGCTACATAACATGAAACTGCTTTCAGACCATATTTATAATCTCATATTGTGGTTTTGATATTACCAATAAGAGTGTAAGTTACCATATATGACTAACAAATACTAACTCCATATTAAAAAACTTATTGTACAGGGTTATTTGGGAGCTGGCCACCCCAAAAAAAACCCAACTACAAATCAGTGTGCTTCTATCCTGCTCGTGGGTGGAAGAGGTCTATTTCTTGTGCTCTATAGTGAGAGATTTTTTCCTAGACTCAAACTGGAGACTCTGAAAAGTAATTCACAACATTTGGGCTACACATTTCACCTAGATTGTGCTCTGCATACTCAAATTCTACCTAGTGGCTTTCTCTGCCTCTGGAGATAGCCATCATGGATTGATCCAAGGCAGCCACGGCAGAATAGGAAGCAGCACATTGATCATCAATGACACTAGAGTGGACAGCTCCTGCTACTGAGCTGGAGAGGTGAGCACACACCTTCCACAAGACAACTGGTGAGGAGAGCCAAGCCTTAGGCTCTGGAGAGCTTGCTGGCAAGGAAGGTAGTATAGTTAGCATCTTTCTGACTTATTCACATGTGTGTGTGTGTGTGTGTGTGTGTGTGTGTGTTTCATATGCACCACGCTAATACCATGGTGAGTGTGTGAAGGAGAGACGACAGTTTGCTGGCAGCAGTTTCCTTAATAGGCTGAGCTGTCTCACTAGTCCCGAGGTAGCATTCTTCAGACATGAGGACTTTTGACATTTTCTCTGAGGTACAGAAGTTGTCTCTTCAACACAGGGCTATGATGAAACACAAAAAAGGAAGATTCCTCGGGTGCCTTAACCTACTGAACCATCTTAACTGGCCTCCTCCCAACCTCTGTTTAAAGGATAGTTTATGGGGGCTGGAGAGATCACTCAGCAGTTAAGTGTGAATACTGCTCTTGCATTCTATAGACAGAGACAGGCAGATCTGAGATCAAGACCAGCCTGGACTACAGAGCAAGTCCAGAACATCCAGGTTACACAGGGGAATCTTGTCTTGAAAAAAGAAAACACCCTCCCCATAACTGTAGTTGGATCCTAGAACCATCATCAGGTTGTTCACAAACCACCTGCAACTCTAGCTCCAGGAGATCTGACATCTTTGGGATCTATGGGCACTGGCATACACATGAGTATACCTACACAGAGGCCTCCACACATCATTAAAAATAATAAAATAAATCTTAAAAAAAAAAGAACCGAACCAGATCCGCTGAATGTGGGTCATAGTTAGGAGCCCGAGGTAGTCTATGGCACCTCTTTTGGTGGAACCAGCATTTACTTCTAGAGCACAAATTGAATTTCTGAGCCCATTCTCCCATGGACGGATACCCTCCCAGCCTAGCTACATAGGGGAGAGTCTAGGCCCTGAGCCAAATGACTTGATCCATTTTTGATGATCCTCTATGGAAGACCTCACTTTCCCTGGGGAGTGGGAAAGGAGGTGGGGTGCATGAGAGGATGGGAGGGAGAGGGAACTGGGATTGATATGTAAGATAAGACTGTTTCTGGATTAAATAAAAAAGAGTTAAAAAACCACATATTCTTTATATTCTTTGATAAAACGGTTTCTATGTACTCTCTGTCCTTCTGAACCAAGTGAATTAAAGAGAACTGTCTAGTATTTTTCACCTAGATAGACTCTGTTGTTGCAGCTACATAACTAAGACACCTATAAAGAGCAATGCAGGATGAATGAGTTAAGTATCATTAAAAGTTAAAATCTTTCCCACATTGAGAATGTGAAATATCATAATGTTTGGTATTAGAACCCTGTATGGTGCTGCTTTACATGACTAAAAATAGAGGCAAAAAATGTAAAGATAAGTGACTTAGCCACGATTGACATAATATCATTTATAATTACTATATATGTGTTAAATAATATTTTATCCTGAATAGCCATAGTGGGATTATGTGTCAAATATAAAAGTAGTTTGAATATTGTGTCCAATATTAATACAATATGGTGAAAATCTTATAAATGAAAATAAGCTCGGGAGGCAGAGGCAGGTGGATCTCTGTGAGTTCGAGGCTGGGCTGGACCGACAGCCTCCAAAAAAAAAATACAGAGAAACCCTGTCTCATAACCCCCCCAAAAAAAAGAAAAAAGAAAAAGAAGAAAAATAATCAGACACAGACAGAAGAATTTCAACAAGAATTTATTGTACCACTACTACTTGATAAGGCTGAAGACAGATAGCCCAAAATTCTTAGAAAACAAAAGCTTGGTTTTTTAGTAATTATTAAAGAACTACTAGCAGATAATCAGTACCACCAATGTTATGAAGAAGGTAAATAGAATGTTACAGATATAGTTTTCTATGACTCTGCACATACACTTTTGACATATTTATATTTGTGTTTAAATTTTTTCTTCTTTATGTTTCTTTAATTATGGCAAGAATTGGAATGTGTATATGTATATGTGTGACTATGTGGACATTAGTCTTCCTTATGCCTCTTATTCCTCTGACTGCTGGGAGGAAAGAATAACTCCAGTCTGAGCTTTTGATCACGAACATTTTTCTGGACTTTTCAGCATAAGCACACTAGATTATGGCACTGATCATTATGAAAACAGCCATTTTACCAGAAGAGGGCAGCACTAACGCATATATTTCTAGTCAATACCACCAGCCCTGGAGCTGTACAGTCACTGTACCACAAGAAAGTAAGCAGTACCTACACTCTTGATCAACTAGGCCCCGGGAAGTTCTCCAAGTCTCTGCTTACATCCTTTAGCATTATTTTAGAACTGACCACACTCACAATTATCTTACTAAACAACAGTCCACTGTCTGGGGAAGTAAGCCTTTCCCAGAATTTTGACTTCTAGAAACAGTATCCCTTGGTTCTAGGATCCAGCTTGCTGTAGTAAAAATGCCAGAGCAGACTGGAGTGGATTTTCCATGGGACGGAAAGTCGGCATAAGAGTTAAAAGCATTTGTTGCTCTTGTAGAAGACCCAGGTTCAGTTTCCAATATTCACTTGGTGGCTCACAACTATTGGTAACATCAGTTCCATTGGATTTGTAACCCCGCTTCTATCTTCCTCAGACATCAGACATCCCTGTGGTAAAACATACAGGCAGACAAAACATACATATAAATAGAATAAAATAAATAAACCAAAATAAATTGAAAGAAAAGTGTGGATGTCCCTCATTCTTAGTAGGTCCAAGACAATTAATATTGCTTTTGAGGGTCTCTTGAGGACCAAACCCTAACTTAAGGAATGAGGTGATGGAGATAACGTCCTTTATCAACAGGAAGCTCTTTCATCAATGTGCTAAAGTGCTTGTTTTGTAGAACAACAATGATGATTTAGTGCCCTTACTTGTGAAATATAAACCCTATTTTCATAATTATATTGGAAACTCTTTAATTGCTAAGAAAAAAGAATAATGCTAGCATCTAACTAGTAAGCATAAAAATTTTAATATGAGACCACTGAGTTTCTTGAAGAAAATGTAGCCAGTACTTAGAACTGAGTGCTCAGTAAAGCATTCTTTACAGTTTTGTTTAAAAAATTTAGGTCAGTGTCTCTCACTGTGTGCACCTAGGTGCAAATTTTCATTATCATTTTACCTAATCTTTGATACTCAATGAAAGAAGTCTTTCATGATGGGAGGAATGAGAGTGCTGCTTTGTAGGGGAGAACTAGGAAGATGTTCATCTCCCTCATGGACTCTGTTTAACTTCCAAGATTACAGGAACTTTACTGCAAGATAAAATCAGTTTTTCATCAAAACTCTATATGAATATTCAAATTCAGGAGATGTCACTCTTTAATAATTAAAATGTAATTTATTTGTGAAGTGTGTTCAGATAATCACAGATGATAATATGTCATGAGCTAAATATCAACAGAACAGGGTGCATATTGCTAATGGTGGTTATTTAGCCAAGTGCGTCTTCCTGAACCTCCAATCCAGGGTTCTCTTAAATTTCACATGAGGCAGAGTCTTACAAAATTGTTTCCTGTTTTTCCATCCATTTCACTGAGGCAGTGGCCACTCTTTTTCCTACTCTCCTGGAAATGGGGTCTCTGGCTATTGCAGAAATTTCTGTGAGCACATTGCAGTTCCAGACCATACACTTTGATGCTTGCTTCCAAGTGCAGATTTCAGTTGAGTGGCATCCAAGAAAACAAAAATCAGATAAAAGATCTGAAAGTTCTCAGAGAACATTATAAACAGGCATCCTCCACAGAATTTATTCATGGAAGATTTAAGCCTCAAACTGCTGAGTAGATTTGACTTTTCCCAGAGGATGAAATTAAGCCAGACTTCACAGGAATACAATAGCATTACTCTGTGTGTAAATGAGGTACCAAACATGAGGAAAAGACAAACACATTCTTTTGTCCTCATAAGTGTAATATCTACAAATATATATTAATGAATCTGGTTTAACCATGTTTGCCCTAAATAAAGACCAGTTTTGTTTATACTCATGAACAGCCTGACATACATCTTGATATTTGCATACTTTCTACTCATAAATCTCAAATGACTCCCAGTTGTTTCAAAGAAACATACTCATGAGAAAATCAGTAATTAGCCTGAGACAGAGATTAGAAAGCACAATGGATTTTCGGGTGCAGATTTTTAGATTCCTTCTAATCAGTGTCACAGGTAACACAGGGGAGGAGTTATGAGCTCAGAATCTAAGATTCTCTTCTTACTAGGGAATTTTGAGTTCAAGATGAACTATTTTTCAGTTCTTTCTTCTGAGTATTGGTTGACATGAATTTATTTTGTATATCTACACTTACTAACCGCTCTCTTTTGTCATAACTTTATCTTGGCCATAGTGTCCAAAGGAGAAATTGTGCTTACCCAGTCTCCAACATATATGACTGCATCTAATGGGGAGAAGGTCACCATCACCTGCAGAGCCAGCTCAAGTATAAGCTCGAATTACTTGCATTGGTACCAGCAGAAACCAGGAGCTCCCCCCAAACTCCTGATTTATAGCACGTCCTACCTGGCTGCTGGAGTCCATGGTAGCTTCATTGGCAGTGGGTCTGAGACTTCGTATTATCTCACAATTAGCTGTATGCAGGCTGAAAATGCTGCTACTTACTACTGTCAGCAGGGGAGTAGCAGCCCACCCCCACAGTGTTACAGACTGGAACAAAAACCCTTGGTATCCCCAGGGTCCAGATGCTTTCTCAAAGAGATGAAATGTGGCCAAGGTTTTAATTGACATGTGTCAGGGTTTCCCACATTTTCTTTAAGGGAGTATTGATGTTGTTTAGAGATATGTTCTTTTGCCTACTTTCAACACTTCCCATGTCAATCAGTTTTGTATTAATCTGGCAGATTCTTTTACAGGAGTTGTCTTTTATTATGAAAGATTTTGTCATGGAAATGTGTCTGGTAAGACACTGGCTACAGTAAGTTTGGCAGTGAGCAGGGTTAACCAATTATGGTCATCTGTGTAATTAAATTATATTCAACACCAGCAATGCTTACAAGTATCCCAGTGACTTCTGATCTTGTGATTCCCATTCACCTACTGTGATGTGGGGCTTTTCAGACTGCTGGATTCCCTTGAAGTTCTGAGAAAGACAGAATAGAGACAGGTACATCAGAGTGCATTAAGCTATGTGAACACTTCTTAATGGCTGTGGAGAAACTGAAATTCTCCAATATCTTGGAGTAGAATGACATTATAAGTGAGAAAGAATAGCAAAACAAAAGTTTAAAAAAGTTCCATGAAGCACTGCTTTCTACAACTGAGAGCACAGTATGGTCTAAGTGATTGCTTTTAGCTATTGTATAATATACTTTCCTCAAGAGTTCTCCTACCCTGACTCCTCTCAGACCCTCTCCACCTAGGTTTCTTCTAGGAGTAAATGTAGGGGTGAGAGCTCAACACTTTCAGTCTCTTTGGGGCCATTGATGGTGGATTAAATAGCCAAAGACTTCATTATCTTGGCATTCATTGGGACTGCATTAGGACTCTCTTTTATTCTTCCAGCCACAGGAAATTCTTGTGTTTACAAGGTTTTATTCAAATGGTGCATCACATACTTCTTTAAAATGTCATTTGCATTTTGGGGTAATAAAATTTCTCTGTGAAATTCCTCTGTACTTCAGTGCTCTCCTTCAAGTAATTTTTGGGGCAGAATTTGTTTATTCTGTACTCTGATTCTGTCAGTTGAAGGAAAGTATAGCTGGCATCTCTCCTGGGCCCTTTTCCTGGATGTCTCCAGAAGGCTTTGCACCTTGTTTCTTCTTCCTTATCTGATTCAGAATCTCCTTTGGAAGGTTGTTCTCCTTCAGCACAGTTGTTTACTGAAAATACACTGCCTCTGTCATCCTGGTAAAAGTTTTATCCATGTTTCTCTGTCTTCTCATTGTTAGTAACAGATCATTTCTCTGAAATTGTCCTGTTAATTTATGTTTGAAATTCATTAAGTTTTTCTTTAAAAATTTTAAGAAACATGTCAAGGCAAAACTAGATAACAGAATAACTTCAAATTCTCATGAATTGGTAGAATTAATAGTGAAAGTGATTGTCCAACCCAAAGCGATATAAAGATACAATGAAATAATATCTATAAAAACTGCATAGATAGAAAAATCTTAAGATTTGTATGGGAATTTAGTGCAAAGAATAATGCTGGGGTACTACCATATCTAATCCTAAAGTATACTATAGAGTTGTAATAGTAAACACTGCAGTGATTATCACAGAAAAATGCATAGATGATTAAAACAAATCTGAATACTCAATCTTTATCAAAGCTGCTAGAGACAAAAGTTTAACAAACATGGGAATATAGAATCTCACAAACGAACAAAGAGGAAAAAGAGTACTACCAAAATATGGTGCTGGGAAAAATGAATGTGCACACACAGAAAAGGAAGCTAGATTCCAAAATGTCCAAATACCTCACAGTTGAATTTGAAACACAAAAATCCAAAAGCTATGGAATATGTGGCTAGGGACTTTGCTAAAACATGTAGAAGTATATGAGAACATTCTGCATAGGACTGGGACAGGGATACTTTGAATGAGACTGGTCTCCATAGGCTCATATATTTTCTGCTTATTCTCTAGTTGATGATCAGTCAAGAAAGTGTGAAGAGGCTTGGCCTAGGTGCAGTAGGTATGGACTTGTTGTATGAGTTGTGTTACTACAGAAATGCCAGGCCCAATGCTCTCTCTCTCCCTGCTGCCTATGTTTTTGCATATAAAACTCTTAGTGCCCCTTTTGCTGCCACCATGCTTCCCTGCAGTTGTATCAGTCCTGGTGCCTCTTTATGAAAATAAAGGAGTGACAGACACAGTGATCATTCAAGAAATAACGTCAAAATTTGACAGTTGGAGCTCCTGAGGCTATAAAACTTCTGTAAAGCAAAAGAAACAGTGAATTGATTAAGTAGTCAATCTGTCAAGTGGTAGAAAGCCATGCCAACTGAACATACAATAGAGAATTAATATCTAGAATACATGAATGACCGAAAAAGCATCAAGTAAACAAATAACACAATAAAGAGAAGGTATAGACATGAAGGAACCACATGGTAACCTACTGTCTTGTAACCAAACAAGAATATAATTTATTAAATTTAAAATAGTTTTATAGTATATATTCCATAGGTCTAGAGAAAGTTATTCTCAGAAATGCACTACTGCACAAATATCCAATCGCAGAGACGAATTAATCACTGTTGAGTTTTCGGTTATGGATGACATAGATATTACCCAGTTGTTAGAGAGTCTTATCATTTTTTTCTTGCTTTAATATAAGAGCTGCAAGATAATACTATATTTCTGGTTACACCATGTAATTGAGATGTACAATACAGAGAAATAAGGAAGTAAACCAGAAGCATCTTCCATGTTGATTAGCTTTTATTGTCCTGGAAGATGCCATAAAGTTTGCTAGGGGATACAAAACCTCAATGGTTTCATCTCTCTATTTATCTTACCATCTAGACTCCTATGAGAAGCAAGAAGTGACATCTGGATGGAAATAGGACTAGACTGACTGTCGGTGCTTGGGGTATTCTGCTGCATCTTCCATCCCAGTGGCAGGAGCCAATGCTCCCTAGTCTACTGCCCCACTCATGGGTCCAGGTAAACCAGGGCCCATTTACAGTCCACCTGCCTGGGCCTGTGCTCTGCCAATAAGGCTTCAATTCTGGCAGAGGTGGCAGGAGCCATAGGACCATAGTTCCCTGCTCCACCCAGGGAACTAGATTGGCTGCATGTGCTCAAGGGCGGGCACAGTGGCTTTCATCCCAGAGGCAGGAGCAAACTCACCCTAGCATCCTGGTCTCCTGCTCCATCCATGAGACAAAGAATAACAGGGTCTGTCTCCAGACTAAACTCCTGTGCCTGGGGTATACCACTGCATCTCAGTGAGTTCCAAGGCACCCCAACATCCTGGTTCACTTTTTCCACCCACGACTCCAGGAAGTGTTGAACTACCAGAACAGTGGACTTGTCAACACCCAACAGAAGGGAACCGTGGTCCCAAACCCATCAGTAGAGGAAGAGGCACCCTCTGCAACCAACTTCCAGAATGGATGGGAAGGAGACAATATAAAAACATAAAGAACAACAGAAAAACAAATATGATACCGCCAGAGTCCAGAGACCCAACACCAACAAGACTGGAACACCCTATCACAAATTAACTAGAAGAGAATGATACAAAAACAACTTCATGGAAATGATAGAGACCCTCAAAGAGCATATGAGAAAAACCCTTAAAGAGATGGAAGAAAAAACAATCCAAAAATGCAAGAAATGGAGCAAAAGACAAATCAAAAGTGCAATAAACAATTCAAACAGTACAAGGGCTGAAATCTGAAATAGAAACAATAAAAAGCACAGTCTGAAGGAATGCGGGAAATCAAAAAGCTTGGGAAATGGTCAGGTATTACAGATGCAAGCATAACCAACAGAATACAAGAAATGGAGGGGAGAATCTCAGGTCTTGAAGATACACTAGGAGAATTAGACACATCGACCAAGGAAAATTTTTTATGAGACAGGGTTTCTCTGTATTGTTTTGGAGGCGGTCTGACCAGCCTAGCCTCGAACTCACAGAGATCTGCCTGCCTCTGCCTTCCCAGTGCTGGGATTAAAGGCATGTGCCTCCACCACATGGCCTGACCAAGGAAAATTTTAAGTCCAACAAATCCCTAACACAAAATATCCAGGAAATATGGGAGACGGTGAAAAGACTAAACTAAGAGAATAATAGGTATAGTAGAAGGTGAAGAAACCCACCTCAAAGTGCCAGAAAACAAGTTCAACAACATAATAGAAGAAAACTTTCCCAACCAAAAGAAAGACATGCCAATGAAGGTACAAGAAGCTTACAGAAGACCAAATAGAGTGGACCCCCCAAAAAATCCCCTCAACAAATAATAATCAAGACCCCAAACATAGAGAATTAAGAAATAATATTGAGAGCAGCTATGGAAAAAGGCCAAGTTACATATAAAGGCAAACTTTTAAGAATAACACCTGACTTCTACATGGAAAATATGAAAGCCAGAAGGTCCTGGAAAAATATTCTACCGACATTAAGAGTTCACGGATGCCAGTCAAGACTGCTATACCAGGCAAAACTTTCAATCAATAGAGATAGAGAAAAAAGATATTTCATGAAAAAACCAGATTTAAACAATACATATCCACTAACCCAGCCCTACAGAAAAGTCTGGAAGGGAAACTCCAACCCAAGGAAGTTAACTACTACCAGAAAAACATAGGCAATAGATAATCCCACTTTACCAACAGGCAAAAGAAAAAGTAGAGGAAATACACATACAATTTCACCAACAACAACCATTCCAAAACAAACAAGAATGAGCTACCAATGGTCATTAATTTCCTTCAATATTAATGGTCTTAACTCGCCCATAGAAACACACAGGTTAACAGAATGGATTTGAAGACAGAACCCATCCTTCTGTTCCATACAAGAAACACACCTCAGCTTCAAAGACAAACATTATTTCAGAGTAAATGTTGGGAAAATATATTCCAATCAAATGGACCCAAGAAACAAGCAGGGGTAGCAATCCTAATATCTAACAAATTAGACTTTGAACTAATGAGTAAGAAGGAGTTCACTTCATACTCATCACAGGAGAAATCAACGAAGATGAAATATCAATTCTAAACATCTATGCCCCAAATGCAAAGCCATCTATGTTCCTAAAAGAAACATTACTAAAACTCAAAGCACATATAAAACCTCACACACTTGTAGTGGGAGACTTCAACACCCCACTCTAACCACTAGACAGGACCACAAGACAGAAACTTAACAAGGACACGAAGGACCAAATAGATGTTATGACCCAATTGGGTTTAACAGACATCTATAGAACACTCCATCCAAACACAAAAGAATATACCTTCCTCTCAGCTCCACACAGAACCTTCTTAAAATCGACCACATACTTGGCAACATAGCAAACCTCAACAGGTACAAAAAAGTGGGAATAACTCCATGTATCTTATCAAACCATTATGCCTTAAAGTTAGAATTCAACAATAACACAAGCTGAAGAAACCATACAACCTCATGGAAATTGAATAATACACTGTTGCACCACTTCTGGGTCAAAGAAGAAATAAAAAAAGAAATTAAAGACTTCCTAGAATTCAATGAGATTGAAGACACAATATATGCAAACTTATCGGACACTTTGAAAGCAGTCCTAAGAGGAAAGCTCATAGCACTAACTGTCCACAAGAAGAAACTGGAAAATAGTCATACTAGAGAAGTAACAGCACAACTGACAGCTCTAGAACAAAAGGAAGCAAACTCACCCCAGAGGAGCAGACACCAGGAAATAATCAAATTGAAGGCTGAAATCAATCAAGTAGAAATCAGGAGAACATTGATAATAATCAATGAAACAAAGAGTTGGTACTTTGAGAAAATCAACAAAATAGACAATCCTCTGTCCAAACTAACCAAAATACAGAGAGAGAGCATGCTAATTAACAAAATCAGAAATGAAAAACGGGACATAACAAAGGACTCTGAGGAAATCCAGAGAATCATCAGGGCATACTTTGAAAATCTGTACCCCACAAAATTTGAAAATTTAAAGGAAATGGACAATTTTCTGCATAAATATCACTTACCAAAATTAAATCAAGAACAGATAAGCAATTTAAATAGTCCTATAACACCTAAAGAAATAGAAACTGTCATAAAAAATCTCCCAACCAAAAAAAGCCCAGCACCAGATGGCTTCATTCCAAAATTTTACCAGAAATTCAAAGAACAGGTTACATCAGTTCTCTGCAAAGTACTCCATGCATTAGAAGCAGAAGGGTCTTTGCCAAACTCCTTTTATGAGGCTTCAATAACATTGATACCCAAGCTACACAAAGACACAACTAAGAAAGAGAACTTCAGACCAATATCCCTTATGAACATTGATGCAAAAATACTCAATAAAATACTGGCAAGTCACATCCAAGAACACATCAGAGACCTCATCCACCATGATCAAGTAGGCTTCATTCTAGGGATGCAGGGATGGTTCAACATATGAAAATCCATCAATGTGATCCACCATATAAACAAACTGAGAAACAAAAAGTCACATGATCATCTCACTAGATGCTGAAAAAATCTTTGATAAAATGGAACACCCCTTCATGATAAAGGTCTTGGAGAGATCAGGGATAATAGGTACATATATAAACATCATAAAAGCTATATATAGCAAACCAATAGCCAACATCAAACTGAATGGAGAGAAACTCAAGGCAATTCCTCTAAGATCAGGAACAAGGCAAGGCTGTGCCCTTTACCCAAATCTCTTCAATATTGTACTGGAAGTTCTAGCTAGACCAATAAGACAACAAAAAGTGATTAAGGGGATACAAATTGGAAAGGAAGAGGTAAAACTTTCACTATTGGCAGATGATATGATAGTTTACATAAGTTATCCAGAAACCTCTGCCAGGGAATTCTTGCAGGTAATAAACACCTTTAGCAATGTGGCAGGATACAAGATCAACTCAAGAAAATCACTAACCCTACTATACACAGATGATAAAAGGGCTGAGAAAAAAATCAGAGAATCATCACCCTTTACAATTGCCGCAAACAACATAAAATACCTGGGGATAATGCTAACCAAACAAGTGAAAGACCAGTATCACAAGAACTTTGAGTCTTTTAAGAAAGAAATTAAAGAAGACACCAGGAAATGGAAAGATCTACCATGCTCTTGGATAGGTAGGATCAACATAGTAATAATGTCAATCTTACTGAAAGCAATATACAGATTTAACTCAATACCCATTAAAATCCCAGCACAAATCTTCACAGACCTTGAATGAACAATTCTAAACTTTATATAGAAAAACAAAGAACTCAGGATAGCCAAGTCAACACTGTCAACAAAGCAATGTCTGGAGGCATCACCATTCCTGACTTCAAGCTCTATTATAGAGCTATAATCCTGAAAACAGGTTGGTATTTGGACAAAAATAGACAGGTAGACCAATGGAATTGAATTGAAAACCCTGACATTTATCCACAAACCTATGAACAGCTGATTTTCAACAAAGAAGCTAAAATTATGCAAAGGAAAAAGATAGCATCTTCAACATATGGTGCTGGCATAACTGGATATTGGCATGTACAAGACTGCTGATAGATCCATGTCTATCACCATGCACAAAACTTAAGTCTAAATGGATCAAAGACCTCAATATAAATACAACCACATTGAACCTCTTAGAAGAGAAAGTGGGAGATACCCTTGAAAGAATTGGTACAGGAGAGTGCTTCCTCAACATAACATCAGCACCCCAAACACTGAGATCGACAATTAATAAATGGGACCTCCTGAAATCTAGAAGCTTCTGTAAGGCAAAGGAAACAGTCAGGAAGACAAAAAGGTATCCCATAGATTGGCAAAATTTATTCAATAACCTCACATATAACAGAGGACTGATCTCCCAAATTTACAAAGAACTCAAGAAGCATGTCTCCAAAACACCAAAAGAACCAATTAAAAGGGGGAGTCTGAACTAAATAGAGAACTCTCAATCGAGGAGTATAAAATGGCTGAAAGACACTTTAGAATGTTCTCAACATCACTAGCCATTAGGGAAATGCAAATCAAAACAACTCTGAATTACCATCTTACTCCTGTCAGAATGGCTAAAATCAAAAACACTAATGACAGTTTGTGCTGGAGAGGATGTGGAGAAAGGGGATCACTCCTCCACTGCTGGTGGGAGTGCCAACTAGTACACCCACTAAGGAAATCAGTATGGAGATTCCTCAGGAAAATGGGTCTGAGTCTACCACAAGACCCAGCAATTCCACTCTTAGGCATATACCCAAAAGATTCCCATTCACACAACAAGGATATCTGTTCAACTATGTTCATAGAAACATTATATGTAATACCTATATCCTGGAAGAAACCTAGATGCCCCACAACTGAAGATTGGTAGAGAAAATGTGGTACATTTACACAATAGAGTACTACTCAGCAGAGATAAACAATGGAATCTTGAAATTTGCAGGCCAATGGATGGCACTGAAGAAAACCTTCCTGAGTGAGGAAAAACAGACACAAAAGACAAACATGGTATGTACTCACTCATATATGGATTTTGGATATGGATCAGGGTAGTATCAGCCTGCAATCCCAGTGCCGGTGAGTCTGGGAAACAGGAGGTTCCCAAGAGAGATACAAGATACCCCAGAGAAGTGGAATGAGGCAAGATCTCCTAAGCACATTGGGAACATCGGGGGAAAGTAGAGGTAATCCAGAAACACAGAGGGTGATAAGAGGAGGGGAGAAAAAGTCATGGGGCAGCAGGAAGGTTGAGTCGAGGTAAGACTAGAGGAGAGCAGAATGAGAGATACCATAATAGATCAAGTCATTATAGGCTTGAGGATTGAGCTGACTCTAGTGAGATCTCTAGCGATCTATAAGGATAACATCAACTGGCAAACTAAGCAATAGTGGAAAGACTACATTAATTGCCCCTCCTTGATGGTAAGGTTGATGACTACCTTATATGCCATCCTAGAACCTTCATCAAGGCTTTTATGGAAGCAGAGACAGATACCCACAGCTCAACACTGAACTGAACTCCTGGAAGCTAGTGACAGAGATGGAGGAGTGATGAGCATAGGGGTCAAGACCATGATGATGAAATCCACAAAGACAGCTGACCGGATAAGGGTGGGCTCTTGAATCTCAAACTGATGGTTGAGAAACCAACAGGACACTGAACTAGACTCCATGAATGTAGTGCCAGAGAGGAGGCCACAGAAATCACTAGGGCCTTGGGTAGAAGATCAGTGTTCACCATGGTTTATGATTAAGCTTTGGTAGCCAATTCCAAATAGAGGGATGCTCATTCAGCCTGGAAACATGTGGAAGGGTCTAGGTTCTGCCCAGGAGGAAATGACAGACTTTAGAGATCCCCCCAAGGAGAGTCTCACCCTCCCTGGGGAATGATCTTGGGATTGGGTGGGGGCCTGGGGAACTGGTGTATGGACAAGGGAGGAGGCAGAGGAAGCTGGGACTGACATGTGAAACATTCACATTTCTAATTTAAATAAAAACATATATTGAGGATAAAAAGAAGCACCATCTGAATGGTAGTGGCACTGTTGTTAAATAACAAATGTTTCTGATTGTATTTAAGAATAACTCCAAAGGAATGCATCTATGCCTTGTACCTTAAACAAGGGAAAACTAATCAAACAGTAAGAAAAACAAAGAAACAAGAACAACAATAATTCACCTGGCATGGAAATCACAGACTCTAAGTGGTAGTATTATGAAGGTAAAATTTTACTCAGAATTTTTCTGGAATAAACCATTCTGGAATCCAGTGAAAGACTTAACCCAACATATATCCTGAAAGGCTTTGATTCAGGGTGTAGTTTATATTCCCATTTTATTCTCTAAATACTGCAAGTGGTTTGCAAGCAAGCAAGAATTTAAAGAATCAAACATGGCAGTCACCAGGTTGTTAAGGGCAACCACCCAATATTTCAGATATGTTTCTGGTTCACTCATATTCCAGGTTACAAGTGAAGTTATACTTGGTAAACTAACAGTATTACCAATGCTTGTACTGAATAAATGAACAAATAGTATCTAATAATTGTTCTTTTCTACCATATTCTACTAGAGTGTGAAAAAGTGTCAAGCTTCCACCTATGTTTGTATTTATATGCATTGAAAAGCTCCTTGTGGATTGTTAATCAGAAAAACTTCTTTACAGTGAATTGGGGTGTCTAGAAATTCAGGGCTTCACAGAGTTCTTGTAAGCAAATGAAGAATACTAAGCCATAAACATGTCATTCATACCATTTTCTCTACTGATCAGAAAGGTAATGCTGGAAAACAGGAAGAAAACCTGTGAATACATCTTCTGCAGAAAACATGGCAATTACCAACACAATGTCTGTGGAGTGTGCACATGGCAGCTGCACAATAATGAATCTGACAGTAGCAAATCATGGATGGAGTAGGAGAACAGGTTCATTAGCATTCATTGATGAACTATCAAAGTGGGGATTGCCTTCAGCTGTGCACACACTGAAGACTCCATTAAGTTTCAATGAATATTTCCAACCCAATATTCATACAGATGTACCTAATCAATGAAGTCACACACACACCACACACACAATCAAATAAAAGGGGATGGACATGAATTTGAGGAGGGATTAAGAATGGGAGGAAGATGATTAGATATGTGGGAGAGAATAATCACAATCATTGTATATTAATATGGGATTTTCAAATAGTGTAATTATCTTTTTCTTTAAATAAAACAAAATGAAAACAAATAAGAGAAACACAATATAACTAAAACAATGGGAGAAGGCAAAATAATACTAATAAATAATAAGTATATACTAAATATATAATTCATCTAAAAGAATATAACTTTATGTCTTTTGGTGTTCTACATGCCAGTGCATCACAAGGTATGGAGCCTATAGAAACTGTTTCATATAAATGAGATTCCTCTTTTTCTTTTCAATATATAACATAATAAGGACTCTTATTTTGTTAATAATTATAACTGTCACTGCAACATCATTATCAGCTCTTCATGAAGTGTACTTCCTAGATAACTATTATCTTATACTGTTTCCTCAATTAGGGGCCACATTATGAGACATGGAAGCAAAAAGCAAAAGATTCAGTATCAACTATCATCTTCATAAAGTTTCATGGACTGCCTGCATGATAAGGATGAGAAAAATTCTAAGAATATGTTGTAGTGAATGAAGATCATTCGAATACCAACACTGGGTCTCCTGAACAAACCAGTGTGCAACAGAATTTGGAGGCTCTCTGCTTCAGACTAGCAGTTTAAATGAGCATTAGAGAATCCCCAAGTTTAGGATCTACATCCTTAAAAAACGACTCATTTTATTAGTCATACTTGCATATCCCAAATATAAAATAGGTAGTAATGTTTTTTAGAAGCTGGAAAGTAGTGGTGAACACCTTTAATCCCAGAACTTTGGATGGAGATGTAGAGGCAGGCAGATTTGTGTGAGTTTGAGGCCAATTTAGTCTACAGAGTGAATTCCATGATAGGCTCCAAACCACACAGAGAAAGCTTGTCTCAAATTTTTTTTAAAGTGCTCTTATTTAAATAAAAGATTTATTTGAGCCATTTTCAGTGGTTAAAATCTATTATGACTATGAAGGCTTGCTTCAGTCTCTCAGTTAACCTCATCATGGGCCTAGTAGCAGAGAGCAACAACACAAATGGCCACAAGTAATATGTGTCCAAATAACTTCTGCAAGTGACTCATTTCTCAGATAAGACATATGCCAATGCTTCAAGAAACTCATTTATCTAGATTATTGCTGTCGCTAAGGTAAACATCATGAAGAAAAACAACTTAGAGAAGTACGGTGTTATTTCAGGTTAAAGCTCACAGTTCATCATGAAGGGAATTCATGGAAGGAATTCAGTAACCTCTAAAAGTTTTTGAGTATTATTGGTATTTTCACTGTGGATTTCTTAACTTGTTTCTTATATATACAAGTACCACCTATCCAGGAGTGGTACTAGCTAGAGTGGTCTGTGACCTCCCACAACAGCTAGTAATCAAGAAAGTTCCCCACAGACTCACTTACAGTGCCAGCTGATTGAGCAACCGCTCCCTTAAAGTTCCTACACCCAGATGATTCTACCTTTTGTCAAGTTGGCAAAAACAAACAACAAAAAAAGAAACGAAAAAGAAAAAGCCTAACAAGCAAAAAATAACCAGCACAATTCCAAAATATGATTTCATCTCGCATCATGTATTTAAACTCGAAGTTGTGAGACATTGCATCTTCAAACCACTATATTTCACAAAGCTTTTGACAAGTTTTAGTGAGATGCCAGTCACCTGTGGCTAATCATTTCCTACTTAAGTAACTCTAAGACTATTTTTCTCCACCCAGGGCTCACAATTGCTAAATAAATTGGGAAGTGTGGTGTGGCTGTTGGCTTACTAAAGGAGCAGTCATATACTAACACTTTAGGATTGAGGTATAAAATGAGAAAGGTTGTCAAGATCAGGATCCATGTCTTGGGGTGACAAAGCTTTAAAATAACGAATGAATGAATAAACAAACAAACACATAAATAAACAAATCCCAAACCAAACAGCATGAGCTAGAGAGATGGGTTTGTGTTGAAGAGCATTTATTACTCTTGAGGCAGACCCAGGTTGGTTCCCAGCAAGCACATCACAGCCATCTTTATCTCTGCTGCAATTGACTCTAAAGCCTTCTGGCTTCCACAGGCATTAGATGAACACATGAAGCACATGTGTGCCGGGCGGTGGTGACGCACGCCTTTAATCCCAGCACTCGGGAGGCAGAGGCAGGTGGATCTCTCTGAGTTTGAGACCGAGCCTGGTCTACCCAGCAAGTTCCAGGACAGGCAACAAAACAATACAGAGAAACCATGTGTCGAAAAACCAAAAAAAAGATGCACATGTGTACATGTAAGCAAATATTATAACTTAAAAAGTGTTGTGGTAATATAACACAATCTTAAAGAGAAAGATGCCTTCAGTTAAAAACTGAGGAGGAATTTTTTAATGTTGATAGATTATAAAGAGAGCGATTGAGAAAGAAAGCAGGAAAGAAAGGAAGGAAGGAAGGAAGAAAGAAAGAAAGGAAGAGGCAGGGACAGACAGATAGACAGAGACAGACAATGATAGAGAAGTTTTGGGAAGAGAGAGATGGCATGGTGTGGTCCAGGGAAAAAGAGACTTCAGAAAAATATCCCTAAGGGAACATCTGAGTTTTATAATTTTGACAGGAAGATTTTAAACCATGTGATTTAATGTAAAATGACACAAGAGATAAAGACCATGGAGAAACCAGGTTAGGTTTAAAAAATTCACTTTGAATTGTAAAACCACACCACAGCATGGCTTCTTTATTCTTTTCCACAGCTGTATTATGGGGGTGGATATGTGGCATGATTACTTCACATGTCAAAATGGCTAAAGTAAAAAACACCAGTGGCAGCTTATGACAACAGGATGTGGATTGAGGGGAATACTCCTCCATTGCTGGTGAGAGTGAGAACATGTACAACCACTTTGGAAATCAGTATGGCAGTTTCTCAGGAAAATGGGAATCAGTCTACCTCAAGATCTTACAGTTCTACTCTTAGGCATGTACCCAAAGGATGTACATTCATACCACTAGGACATCTGTTCAGCTATGTTCATAGCAACATTATTTGTAATAACCAAAACATAGAAACACATTGGAAAACAAAAACCATATTAGTTTCTTCATTTTTTCTTTTACTGAAAATAGAAAATTTTCTCATACTGAAAGACCTCGGCATCAAAGTGCCAGGCACTGAACTGAACCCTCTGCCCAAGAACCGGGGCCAGACCACTGGCTGCAAATGCAAGAGGTGATTTATTGAGTACACAGGCACCTGCGGATGCTACTGCAACTCGGGTGTAGAGCATACCGGGCTTTCAGGGAGTACAATATTTATAGAGTTTTAATGGTTACATAAGTAACAGGCATTTCATTGGCTCATCTTGGAGGCAAGGGTAGTTCCCACGGACTAAGTTTCCTGGAATTACTTTATGAAAGACCCCAGCACGCTTCAGCAAATATTATCTGGGTCCCATGACTACTATGGTGATCAGACACAACTGGGGGCAAGGGTAGTTGCCAAGGACTAGGTGTCCTGGTATTGTCATATGAAAGTTCCTAGCATGCTCCAGCAATTATTATCCGGGTGCCATGACTGCTATAGTGATCACAGACATCCTGTTTTGAGGGTGAGACACCTGGTCTAGGTTTCTTTCATTAGGCAACAGCCTGGCCTTGCTTTTCTTTTTCTAGGCGTCCTGGGTAGGGGACTTTCAATACAATATATCCTGATTATTGTTATCCTTACCTCTACTCCTCATTGTTCCTTCCCAACTCCTCTCCCTTCTGAATCTACCCCCTTGTTGTCCCTCATTAAGTAATATTGACTTCTAAGTGGCAACAGCCAAATATTACAAAATAATATAATAAAAATTAATATATGCCATGATATCAATGTTGGAGAAGGTAAACCAATGGATAAATTATTATCATGCACAAGAAACAGAGATGGGTTCCTCTTGACACTCAGGAATCCCAAACAAACACTAAGCTAAAACCTATAGTATACATGCAGAGGACCTGGTGGATACCTGTGGAAGCTCTATGTAGTGATCCTTTCAATAACTGCAATTGGAATCTGTATAACAACTATGAACTCACTTCCAAACTCTTAAATACATTATCATTTTTTTCAAAACTTTGAATTCTCTGGTGCTATTCTGAACTCAGAGCTCTCTGATATTAGGGTACAGGCCACTCAATCATGATATATAATTGCCTCCTCAGAATCCCGTTATTTTTCCAGATTCTTATTAATAAAAATTCTATTGTGGTACTGCCAGGTTATTTTTAGAATGTCCTTCCTTGGGGGCATATTTATAATATGTATATGCAATATCTTCAGCAAGTTTCAGTTCAATATAATGAGAAACATAATAGAGTTATAGAGCAGGTGGAACATCAGAAGTTCCATTAACAATTCAGGCATCTTCTGGGAGGTAAATGGCAACACTGATAATAAAAAATGGGGCTATAATTCTCTTTTATCTTTATAGAAGAATGTCTTCCTGTGATCTATGTTGGAACTAGGCATCAAGGATTTTACTTAGTATTAAAATGAGGTATGGGATACATACATTGCAATAGAGCAGAAGTATCTGAACAAATTTACTCAGCAGATAATTCTAAGAGACTCTATTTGTGGTCAAGAGAAATGAAGTGTTGCTTGCTAAGCGGTCTAATGTACATGCTTTTCTGTTTTCATTCATAGTCTTTGTTTGATGTTCATGTCCTTTATCCATGATGCATCTAATTTTAATCATCTGCATGATAGAATATGCATATGATAATAAATATTTCTGTTAAATTTTATTTTTAGGATACTCTTTTATGACCAAAGTCAGTTGTAGGATAGATTCATCAACTAATCCCATTTCCATTATATATTTGAGTATATTTGACCATTCTAGAGATTTCTATGAAATCATAGGTTAGAATGCCATTATTGTTTCTTTGGAGAGTGATATTTATGCTGTTTGGTAAGTTTTGTTCCTTTCCAAGTTTGCTCTCTGCTTCCCTGTCTCCTTGCACATACAGATATAAACAATTAGTTACTACTACTGGGACAGACCTGGAACATACATATATTAAAGCTATCTATAACAAAATCCTCAAGCCTCCTTCCTCTCTGTGACAGTGCTTTCCAACATGCTGATAAATTATTAATCTATGGAAACATAATCCTCTAATATAGATACTTTCTTTCATAAATTGTCAAGTCAAGCTGTTAAAACACTTGAGTTCCCAAAAATTATATAAGGGGACTGTTAATGGAGGAAATATGATATGAGAGTTGAAACATTATCTGAGGCCTCTGTTTTCACAAATCCTTACCTTACTTGAAGTAAAAAATGGACTCCAGATTATGAGAAATATTTGTTCTCAGTATCACTTTTTCTAAATATTAGATCAGTATTTACCCCTTGCATAAAAATGGAATTTGGGAGCCCATACCACATAAAGGGACGCTCATTCAGCCTGGACTCACTGGGGCAGACTTAGGCCCTGCCCAGGATGAAATGATAGACTCTAGAGATCCCACATGGAGGGCCTCACCCCTCCCTGGGGATTGCAGTGGGGATTGTGTTTGGGGTTGGAGGTTTGGTGGGGGGCAGAGCAGGAGGTGAGGGAGAAGGAGCTGGGGTTAACATGTCAAGGAAGCTTGTTTTTAAATAAAAACTATTTAAAAAAAGAAAAGAAAGAGCTAGATATGGTGGTGATTTCTGTGTTCCCAGCATTTGAACGTAGAGACAGAGTATCAAGAGGTCAAGGCCAGGTATGGAATATTCAGCAAGATTTTCAAATATTTAATACTTTTTATTTTATATGTACATGTATTTTCCAGCTTACATTTTGTGTAACTTATCAGTGCAAAGGCTCAGAGACAAGAAGAGATATTCAGACACCCTAGACCTGAAGTTATTAACAGTTGTTAGCAGTCTAAAAAAAGTCCTTTGAAAGAGTAGTCAGTATTTTATACCTATGCACTGGCCATGGTAGAGGCTGCTGAGAACACATAGGTTGAAATGACCCAATTGTTGTGTTAGAAGCCTACTTCCTCAGAATTTTAATGCTATAGCTAGATAATGATTTTTCTGCCCCAAATCTAAATTACTGCAGCTTGGTGTATATGTATATGTAGAGGTGTAAGTAGTCTCTCTCATCTTTTTCTCTGTTTCTGTCTGTCTCTCCTTCTCTCCTCTCTCTCTCCTATCTCTCTGTCTTTATCTCTGTCTCTGTCTCTGTCTCTGTCTCTCTCTCTCTCTGTGTGTGTGTGTGACATGACTCTGCCCTCTGTGTGTGTGTGTGTGACATGACTCTGCCCTCTGTGTGTGTGTATTGACATTTCTGTTCTAAGAGTCTCAGTTGTTGCTGTGACTCTACTACTCATGTGAAGTATTCCTGTGCTTTTAATGCTGCTAGATCTGCACAATAGAACAATTTGTGGCACAGAAAAGTTTGTATGTTGAACCATCCCTGCATCCCTGGGATGAAGCTTACTTGATCATGGTGGATGAGTTTTCTGATGTGTTCTGGGATCCATTTTGCCAGTATTTTATTGAGTATTTTTGCATCAATGTTCATGAGGGATATTGGTCTGAAGTTCTCTTTCTTATTTGTGTCTTTGTGTGGCTTGTGTATCAAGATTATTGAAGCCACGTTAAAAAAGTTTGGCAAAGATCCTTCTGCTTCTATTGCATGGAATACTTTGAGGAGAATTGGAATAAGCCGATTTTTGAATTTCTGGTAGAATTCTGTTTTGGGGCCATCTGGCCCTGGAGTTTTTCGGTTGGATGACTTTCCATTGGGGATACAGGTCTTGGTTTAATTTGGCAGGTGATATCTATCAAGACACCTGTCCATTTCCTCTAAATTTTTGAATTTTGTGGAGTACAGGTTTTCAAAGTATGACCTGATGATTCTCTGAATTTCCTAAGTGTCCGTTGTTATGTCCCCCTTTTCATTTCTGATTTTATTAATTTGCATGTTCACTGCTCTGCTGTTTCATGAGTTTGGATAAAGGATTGTCTTTATTGTTGATTTTGTCAAAGAACCAATACTTTGCTACATTGATTTTTTGTATCGTTTTCCTAGTTTCTACTTTATTGAATTCAGCCCTCAATTTGATTATTTCCTGGCATCTCTATCAATGTAATCCACCATATAAACAAGATGAGAAACAGAAATCATATGATCATCTCACTAGATGTTGAATAGCCTTTGACAAAATCCAACACCCCTTCTTGATAAAGGTTGTGGAGAGATCAGGGATAACAGGAACACACCTAAATATAATAAAAGTAATATACAGCAAACCAACAGCCAACATCAAACTAAATGGAGAGAAACTCAAAGCAATTCCTCTAAACTGAGGAACAAGACAAGTCTGCCCACTCTCTCCAATTCTCTTCAATATTGTGCTTGAAATTCTAGCCAGAGAAATAAGACAACAACATGATATCATATAATACAAATTGGAAAGGAAGAAGTCCTTTCACTATTTTCAGATGATATGATAGTTTACATAAGTGACCCCAAAAACTCTACCAAGGAACTCCTACAGCTGATAAATACCTTCAGCAAAGTGGCACGATACAAGACCAACTCAAGAATATCATTAGCCCTACTATATACAGATGATAAAAGGGCGGAGCAAGAAATCAGAGAAACATTGTCCTTTACAGTTGCCACAAACAACATAAAATACCTTGTGGTAACACAACCCAAACAAGTGAAAGACTTATATCACAAGAACTTTGAGTCTTTAAACAATGAAATTAAAGAACACACCCAAAAATGGAGAGATCTCCCATGCTCTTGGATAGGTAGGATCAACATAGTAAAAATGGCAATCTGTCCAAAAGCAATCTACAGAGTCAATGCTACCCCTATTGAAATCCCAGCACAATACTTCACAGACCTTTAAAGAAAAATTATCAACTTTATATGGAAAACATAAGACCCAGGATAGCCAAAGCTACCCTGTTCAAGAAGGTAATGTTTGGAGGCATCACTATCCCTGAATTCAAACTATATTATATATCTATAATCCTGAAAACAGCTTTGTATTGGCACAAAAATAGACAGGTGGGCCAATGGAATCAAATAGAAAACCTCGATATTAACCCCACACATGTGAACACTTGGTTTTTGAGAAAGAAACTGAAATTATAAACTGAAAAAAGAAGGTTATCTTCAACAAATGGTGCTGGCATAACAGGATGCTGGCATGTAGAAGTCTGCAGATAGACACATGTCTATCACCATGCACAAAACTTAAGTCCAAATGGATTAAAAACCTCAACATAAATCCAATCACATTGAACCTGTTAGAATAGAATGTGGGAGGTACCCTTGAATGAATTAGTACAGGAGATTGCTTCCTGAGCATAATACCAGTAGCACAGACACTGAGATTGACAATTAATAAATGGGACATGCTGAAATTGAGAAGCTTTTGCAAGGCAAGGGACACAGTCAATAAGACAAAAAGGCAGTCCACAGAATGGGAAAAGACATTCACTAATCCCACATCTGACAGAGGGCTTATCTTCAAAATCTACAAAGAGCTCAAGAAGCAAGTCTCCAAAGCACCAAAGATCAAAATAAAAAGTGAACTACAGAACTAAATAGATAATTCTCAATAGAGGAGACTAAAATGTCTGAGAGACACTTAAGAAAGTTCTCAACATCCCTAGGAGTCAGGGAAATGCAAATCAAAACAACTCTGAGATATCATCTTTCTCCTCTCAAATGGCTAATATTAAAAACACCAATGACAGTTTATGCTAGAGAGGATTGGAGAAAGTGAAACACTCCTCCACTGCTGGTGGGAGTGCCAACTCATACAGGCACTATGGAAATCAGCATGGAGATTCCTCAGAAAAATTGGAATCAGTCTATCATGAGACCCAGCAATTCCACTATTAGGCATACATCCAAAAGATGCACATTCTTACAAAAAGGATATCTGTTCCACTATGTTCATAGCAGCACCTTTTGTAATAGCCAGAATCTGAAAGCAACCTAGATGCCCCACACCAGAAGAGTGAATAGAGAAAATGTGGTACAATACATAATGGAATACTATTCAGCAGAAAAAACAATGGAATCATTAATTTTGCAGGCAAATGGATGGCACTAGAAGAAACCATCAATAGTGACGTAACACAGTCACAAAAGACAAACATTTAATGTACTCACTCCTATATGGATTTTAGACATGAATCATTTGAGTGCCTGTATACAATCCTACTGCCAGAGAGGCAGGGAAACAGGAAAGGACCCTAAGTGAGATATACATAGTACCCAGAGAATGTGGAATGAGGCAAGGTCTTCTGAGTGGATTGGGAGGACAGGGTGGGGAAGGGAAAAGGGAGCCCCCAAAAAGAGAGGGAGACAAGAAGAAAGTAGAAGAGGCCATGGGGGTGCAGGAAAGTTGAGTTGGGTGAAGAATACAGGAAAGCAGGATGAGAGATACCATAATAGAGGGAGCCATTCTACGTTTGAGGGGACTGGCACTAATGAGAACTCTAGAGATGTACAAGGATGACACAAACTGGCAAATTAAGCAGAAGTGGAGAGACTTCCTTAAATGTCCCTCCCTAATAATGATTTTGATGACTATCTCATATACCATCCTAGAACCCCCATCCAGTGACAGACGGAAGCAGAGGCATATACCAACAGCTAAACACTGAACTGAACTCCTGGAACCCTGTGCAGAGAGGGAGGATAGATGAGCAAAGGGGTCAAGACTGGACTGGCGAATCCCAGAAATACTGCTGACATAAACAAGGGAGAGATCTTGGACCCCAGTAAGATGACTGCGAGGCCAGCATGGGACTGCAGCAGACCCCATGAATGTGGGTGTCAGTGAGGAGACTCAGGCAATCTATGGGGTTTTTGGGTAGTAGATCAATATTTATCTCCGGCACACATATGGACTTTGGGGGCCCATCCCACAGTGAGGGATGCTTTTTCAATTTGGATACTTTGGGGAGACTCTAGAGTTCCCCCATTGAGGGCCTTACCCTCCCTGGGTAATGGAATGGGTGTTGGGTGGGGGCTGGGGGGACAGCGGGAGGGAGTGGGCATGGAGGGGAGGGAGAGGGAGCTGGCACTGACATGGGAAGCAAGATTGTTTCTAATTTAAATATTTAATAAAAATGTAAAAAAGAAGCAAAGTTTCTATGATTTCCACACAAAATATTCACATTGACCTATAAATTATGATAGAAAGATACAGTTGTAACATTGGAGGCACCTGAAGGAGCAACTAGGGCTGCCTTGGCTCTCACTTCTGCTTCCCTGTGTGGTTTATGTCATGACCTAAATCACTGTGGGAGGGGTACTGTAAGCCTGTTGACAGTAATAAGCTGCAACATCTTCAGGCTGCAGGCTGGTTATCTTGAAAGAAAACTGTGTGCCAGATCCACTGCCACTGAATCTCGATGGGATCCCATCTACCAAGCTATCTGTACCATAGATCAGGAGCTTAGGCGGCTTCTCTGGTTTCTGCTGATACCATGCTAAACTCCAGGAAATGTCTTCACTTGCCAGGCATGTGATAGTGACAGTTTCTCCCAGAGATACAGATAGGGAGGCTGGAGACTGAGTCATCTGGATGTCACATCTTGCACCTGAGATTAAAAAATTGAAAACAAATTTCTATACTATTAATACTGTTAGAAAAGTACTTTCCCAGAAATCAGTCAGCACTGAGAACAATCAGCTGACGAAATTTCCAGTGCTGTCACCCTCACCTGTAAACCAGAGTAGCAGCAAGCCCAGGAGCTGAGTAGCCGTCCTCATGTCTGTGTTGTGTCCTGTCTAAGGCTGATTCCAGTACAGGGTGTGACCTGAATATGAAGAAGTCCTCAGGGTAGTGGGTTGTGCTTTACGCACATGCAAATAAACAATGATTGGCCACAGTCACAGGAATATCCAAGAAAATGACTTTTTAAAGGCCCATGGTTGAATTAAGTCTCAGATGAAAGAGGTAGTACACGTTTATTTGTAACAAAGTTGGTCCTCTTGGAACACCAATAAACAGTATCAGTCTCTGAGGTGTAACTTACTCTGATTTGTGGCATAAATAATGTAGAATCTCCTTGCTGTAGTTCCTCCATAGTAGGGGCTGTCATATATGTTACAGTTCTTGAAAGTACATAAATGACTACATGGTGCTTTTATAGGTATCTGTAGATGTTATTGAGATGGTTTGTGTGTGTGTGTGTGTGTGTATTTGTGCATTACCAAACTCTAAAATTTTAACTTCTCAACCTAAATTTTATGTAGTAGAATTAAGACCCTATGTCATAATTTGAAACTTTTACATTTTTATATTGGTGCTTGTTTTTATAAATTTCCCTTTTCACAATGCTTACATTCTGCAAAAATGTAAACAGGCATTTTCATTCATATCTCCCTCCTCAGTAAGAGGTGATAGCAAACTGTGCTTTCATTGATTAGATCCTTCCTGTCAAAATACAGCCTGTCTCTGATGAAGAACTGCTCCGTTAAAGATCTGTTATACTTCACTAATTTGGAACTAGTTATGAAAAAATAAATTTCTACAGCTATTCATGTATTCTCAAATATCCAGTGATATCCTTTTAAGAATCACTCTGAAGTTCAGAAGATCTTAATCACATCTCTCACATATTGCTCTGCACAGGATGCCACAAATATGTGACCTCTGGTTGTCTTATCTCATTATGCCGTCTATACATTATCTCTTCCTCCTTTAAAGGAGGGGCTGCTTAAGGCCCTTGCATGGAACTCAAATACCCTTCCATTGTAGAAATATTTAGAGATTCTGTAGCATGTTAGTTCAACTCCTGATCATATTGATTTTCTGAGGGAGAGGTTAAATGGATCTTGAGAAGCTGAAAGCCACTTTATTTAGGTTTGTAATACCTTGTGAAGGGGGACTTCTCTGATTTGCTCTTAATAAGTGGCAGTATCTTCAGTCTCCATACTGATGATTATTGAGAGAGCAAGCAGTCCCGGAAACACTGCCCACTGTACAGAACTAAAACTCCAGAAGCAAGTTTGTTTATGTTACAAATCAGTGGCTTATGAGTGACTACCAGTTTTGGATGGAACCAATGGAAATTATTAGAGACCGTATTGTGCTGGCCTTGCAGATGATAGGTATCCACTTTTCTTGAAAAACAGATATTGATTCTGGGGCCTGGATGAGAATAATTTCATCATTCGATACTGTCAAGGGGATGAAGTTGAGAAGAGATAGAAGTTAGTAGACCAAGCTTTCAGCCTATCATCATACCACATTATTCAAAGAAGAAAATATGAAAAAGAGTAGAGTGGGAGGATAACGAGGGAGGAAAGAAGGAAGAAAGAAAGGAAGGAAGGAAGGAAGGAAGGAAGGAAGGAAGGAAGGGAGGAAGGAAGGAAGGAAGGAAAAAAGGGGACAGAGTTTAAACTAAAACTTTGAGGGAAGGGATGCTGAGTGTGAGTTTGGAGTGTCCCAAATTTCTCATAAATGACTGTGAGTAGCAGCAAGTTGACAGTTTGTACCAGGATACCCATCTTGTTGTCTGGCCTCTGTCTCTGACTACAAACTTCATTTTTCTAAGTCCCTTCTCTTAAAAGTAAGTAAAAGCTATTTGTGGCCTCTGAGGAGTGAATATGCAAATAGCAGGTTGTAGCTAGGATGTTCTCAACTCATAAACACACTACTGCTTTTACTTATTTGTATCTACTTTAGTAAATACCCAAAGTTCTCAGTTTTGATATTTTTCTCTGCAGTTTTACAACATTATTATGCATATTATTTCCATATGATTTTTTTATATCTAAACTTAGAAATGACCTACATGGCATGCAGATACCTTCCTTCAGCATTGTAACTTATTTTTCCATAATAAAGCCCAGAGGAGGATGACTGGAATGTACTTTGGAAAACCTGATGATCCACCTTTGACTTCTCCTTTTACTGGAAGATTCTCAACTAAGGTTTTTCCTATTTATCCTAGTCTAATTAAATGATCCCGAACCAATAAAGTCCTAGGAAAACCTGTGTGCCGGTGTGTGAGATGAACTCAGGTGACTTCAGGGCTACTTTCACAGAAGCTCAGCTCTGAAAAACACTCCTTTTGAAACAGAAAGAAATGACTATTGATTTTGTAGCATTTTTCATGAATCCAATACTATGTCATATGTTGTTTTTAATATATCCCCAGACTTCTGATCCTCCTGAGCTAGGGTTATTGTTATAAATAGGGGTGAGCATCTGTGAGAATTTTAAAGTAAAAAAATATCATTTCACATTTCTCTTTTCAAAAATACTCCAAATTGTAACAAGAATTAATCTTTTCTGAGTACAGAGGAGACTCATCATTTCTGGGAGGCAAAACTCACTTCACTTTATATACTTTACTACTCCAAATAGTATATTGAGCATCATTGACTTCAAAACACACACATTGATTATTTCAGTGTTCCTCAGATCATAAAAGGGACTATTTTAATATAAGTCCCTTATATTATGAGTAGAATATGAGTAAAAGCTATTGAGATCAGAGACTGGATCAACTGGATGTCACATTGGGCCTCTAAGAATTGGAAATTAGAAAAAAATATATACATAGTTAATTCACATATTTCACATAATTTGTGGGTCCTTGATGTTCTTCATAGACCAAACAGCAGATGTATTTGACCACTATGGTCTGACAAAACAAATAGAGGCAACCTTTCTAAACTGTGTCCTGATTGGGATTGACCTCACAGTGTATGAATAAACTTTCAAGAAGTACTTGTAGAAGTGGCTAAGCTCTGGACACATCCACCATTATCTTGTCTTTTCTGTCTAAATAAAAAGGCATATTTTAACTTTAAAGTAGTAAAATTATATTTAACAAAACAATTATCAAGCAAGAACTACAGCTAACATTATTTGGTCTCCTAATATTTTGCAAATTTTCAGGAAAATGTTCTATTATTTATATTTTTTAGTCTAAAGTTATATATGTAGCTTATCTTTTATCATAATTAAGGAAAGTCATAAATATAGCTATCCATCTTCAATACCATCAAAAACCCTAGAAGGATATAATATAAACTTTAGAATTGACAGAGATATCTTACTGCCTGAACCCAAAGTTCCTCTGTAACACTGGGGCATCCCTCTGGGCGGTGGTGGCACATGCCTTTAATCCCAGGACTCAGGAGGCAGAGGCAGGCAGATCTCTGTCAGTTCGAGGTCAGCCTGGTCTACAGAGTGAGTTCCAGGACAGCCTCCAAACAATACAGAGAAACCCTGTCTCAAAAAACCAAAAAAAAAAAAAAAAAAGACATCGGGGCAGCCTTATGCCCAGAATATTTGGCAGACTTTTTGATGAAGCAGAAAATTTATAGGACCATCCTGTCTCTTGGCATCCGTTGGCAAGTTAAGCAACCACTTTTCTTTGTAACCTGCTTGTCCCATTTGGAAAGCATGCTTTTAGCAGTGCAGGCAAATGAAATTTCTTGTCCAAATGGTTATCCCTGCCGTGTTGAAGGCAAACTCAATAATGAGTTTCCTAGAAACCCATCATCCTCTTTGATGTAATTGATGTTTCCAGGAACAGTTGTGTCTCATTGTCCAGAAAAACTCCAATGAGAAATTTTAAATGTCATATTCTATAGGGCTTTGAAAGGTTTTGAAGAAAACATATTCATTTGAAATATATCTCTGTATATCTAGAAAACCTAACTAACATACCTGCAAATTTTAGCTAATACAGGTGACAACATATAATCTGTATTTAAGTACACATTACATTTTCAAATGAATACTATAAACACAATACTTAAACAAGAGAAGAAATATACATATAACAAAATTGAACTTAAATTTGTATCAATAAATCAAAGTTCATATCAATGTAAATTATTCATGTCTACATCATGTTCCATTTTTTATTAGAAATAGATTGATTTTTGTCATTAACCAATTATAACCATGCTTAAATAAAACAGACATTTATAAACAATACCTGGGAATATTGGCATAGTACTTTCCAAACTGCTTCATTCTGTAATTATAGGTAGGATATGTTCTTAAGAATTCACACCTTTTGCAGTTGTTTTTTTGCCATTTTCTAGTCAGTATTTTCATATTTCCTGAAAACAAAAGTGGAACATTTATGTGGTGCATGTGTGTGCTTTCATATGTACAGTTATTCTATAATACAGTGTCACTCTGAGAAAATTGCTGTTTATACTTTCGTATGTGTGTTAGTGTGGATGTACTCATTGCTCACTGTCTATGTAGCATAGCTTTTGTTCTAGTTTGCAACTTGGAAGATTATATAACCCTATGATCTTTAGCAGACCAATTAAAAGCAGAAAGTAAGAAATTTCAAAGACGCTGAATCCTACTAAAAATGGTTCAACTTCGAAAATATGTCCCTCAAATTCTGTTTCATTAAACCATAAACCTCTCTCATAAATAAAAACTATTGACTATCACATTACTTTTGGCTACTGATATTGGTAAAGGACTAGATTAATTATATTGCTTGATAGATTATATGAAGTGTCAAGGTAATAAAACCTTTAAATTATCATCACAATTAGGGTACAGCAAAAAATTGAGGCCTCCTTGCAAACCTATATTATTCTCTATAAGGTTTCTCTTATGAACTATGGGTGATATTGATGTGTGAATAATCCTTCTAAATCCAGGTAATTCATCTGCTTATCTCTATATTCTCAGACCGGGACATATTTATGTCTCTACTACAAATATCCTTAATTAAATTCCATATACCCCATTCCATACCCTGATCACATCATTTAAAGACTCTTCCTTTAAAATAAGCATTCTTTTTCTTAACAGTGAAATTCACATCTCTTATAGTCATTCACAAATATTCTCGTTTCCTCAATATCTTGATAAAAACTAAGGTCTTGTAATCAACATCTCCTACATCTCATTTCCAGACATATTAAACCATATGTAACACCATAGATATATCATAAGATATCCCTTCAGGCCACGGATATATGTCTGTTTCTGTATACATTTTCTTACTTACAATGTATGGTCAGTACTAATGTAGAGGTGACCCTTTCCCAATCAATGATCTTCTTGACCAACCCTTCTTTTTCCCTAGTTCTGAGACTTTTTTTCTATTTTATTAATGTTTTATTTAAATTAAAAAGAAATTATTTTATGTACCAATCCAAGTTTCCTCTCCCTCCTGCCTTGCCATACCCCTGACCATCTCCCCATGGCCCCCCATCATCCACTCCTCAGGAACAGTGAAGCCTGCCATGGGGGATAACCAAAGTAGGTCACATCATTTGGGGTAGGGCTGAGGTTTTGTCCCCTGTGTCCATGCTGAGAGGGTGTCTTTCCATAGGGAATGGCCTGCAAAGCCCATTTGTGCATTAGGGGTTAATATTGGTTTTACTGCCAGCAATCCCATAGAATGCCCAAGACCTACAACTGAAACCCAGGTTCAGGGGGTCTTGTTAAGTCCTATGCACATTCCAAAGCTGTCACTCTGTAGATTTTGAGCTCCCATTTCTCAGATCAGATGTTCTGTGGGTTATCTCAGCATGGTCTTGGCCCCTTTGTTCATCACTCCTTCCTCTCTTCAACTAGTTCCCAGGAGTTTGGTTCAGTGCTAAGCTGTAGTAGTCTGCTTCTGCTTCTGTCAGCTACTGAGTGAAATCTTTATGGTAGCACTTAATGTAGTCATCAATCTCATTATAGGGGAAGGACATTTAAGGTAGCCTCTCCACTATTTCTTAGGTTCTCAGTTGGGGTCATCCTTGTGGATAACTGGACATTTCCATAGTGTCAGATTTCTCTTTAAACCTATAATAGCTCCCTCTATTAAGGTTTCTCTTTCCTTGCTGTCTTTGTCTCTTCTACCCCCAACTCGATCTTCCTGATCCTTCATGTTCTCCTCCCCCTTAACTTATTCCCCTCCTTTTTCTCCTCCTTCTTTCCCCCCATGCTCCCAATTTGCTCTGAAGATCTTGTCCCTTTTTCCTTCTCAGGGGAACATTAAGGTCTCTGTTAGTGTACTCCTTGTTTCCTAACTTCTCTGAGGTTGTGGATCATAGGCTGGTAAACCTTTATTCTATGTCTAATATCCAACACTTTGAATTAAAGAGATTTCTAGTGTCTTGATCCACTTCAAATGTCTCCAGGGCTTTGACATTGAGACTGGTTCAAGTACATTTCATTGACATGCCCTCTGAAGTTAAGACCCGAAAATCTTGTCCTTGAATATTGCTTCTCTTTATGACGACAACCCTGGTTCAAACAGATCAGAATCCCAAGGTCTTCCTAAAAGCAGCATGCGACAATGTGTTTGAATCATGATAGCTGTTGCACAATCAATGCATGATTTCTTAGGTTTCATAAAGGAGGGTTTATCAGCCTGTGGCTTTTGTGGAGATATCCCTGAAATTATATCAGGGATCACCCACTGGCACAACGGTTTTACCAGGTAATTAGAATTCAGGAACATTTTATTACATCTGAACTGGTGATACAAGCTTTAGTTGAGCAGCTCCTAGAAAAAAAAGAGGAGGCAGATATGGGGCTCCAGATTTTCTAATGAATATTCCTTTCTGATAAAATCTAATAAGAATAAAAGTCCTCAAATAAAGGAGGTGAGTTATGTGGTCAGAAGCTCATATCCATGAGCAGCTGGAACAGCATCACATGGGGAGCTACTCCCTCAGGCCACAATCATAGGATGTGCTCTGGCCGTGGAATCCCAGACCACAGATACGCTAATTAATTCTACCTAACCAAATGCTGCCATTGTTTTCTCAAGGACCTTAATTGTCTTGAGATAACTTTGTATAAAAACTTAGTGTGCTAAGTAATCTCTAGAAGTATGAAAACTCTACTGAGACCTACAGCCTCAGGACTCCTCCTCTCTTCTCAAAGCCTTCAAGTCTCATGGCATGCTAAATAATCTCTGCAACCATGGGAACTCTGTGGACTGGGACTTGCAACCTCAGAACTTCTCCCTCCCCTCCTGTTTTGCTTTAAAAGTGCCTTGCTTTTGTGCCTTGGGCTTCAACTCTCCTAACAGAGTTGAGCCCCAGATAGTCGGTTTTCCTGAAATAAGCAGACATTCTTGTACTTGCCTTCAGTGTTGTTAAGATCCTTGAAGCCCTGGGGTCCTCTCCAAGTGGGCACAACATGTTCATCCTCAGATGAACTTTATCATGGAAAATATATACCATAGGGTGAAGAAGAGAACTTGTCATGCTAGATATGCCAAATTAATCCTAGATGTGAATATATATGTGAAGAATACTCTGGAGCAAAGTTGTGTGTCACTGTAGAAAGAGAAAACAAAAAGCAAAACAAAACAATGTATGAGAGCTTTGGTCTTTACCAACTTAAATATTATGAGGAAGTGATAGCACACATGCTTATGAGGCAAGAATATCCTATCCTATACCCTGCTATTTTCATATTTATTTTTCAGATAACATAGGTAGCTCAGACTTGCTTTTAAGAGAATGAACATAGAAAAGAGAACTTTGTATTCAGATACAGAACCCAGACAACAAGATAGATTTGCTGGTACAGTCAATTTGGTGTTACTCAGTGTTGTGAGTGAGAAAGGAGGCCCCAACTCGAATACAGCATCCTTTTCTTATGGATGCTTTAGTTTAAAAGAAAAATTGACCCTTCCTTCCTTCCTTGCCTCCTTAGTTCTTTCTTTTTGTACTTTTATCCTCTCCTTTACTTCTTCTCAATTGTCATATATTTCTTCTTTGCATAGTATGCAAAATGAAGTTACTCTGTAATCCCATTTTTTACTAACATCTAATTATTTTCATCTTTTCTTTATAGTATCAGATGGTGAAATTATTCTCACCCAGTCTCTAGCATTCATCACATTTCAGGAGCAGAGAATGTTGCCATCAACTGCAATGTCAGGTCAAATGTAAGTTCCAGGTACTTGCACTGGTGGCTGCTGCACAGAAGTATGGAGCCTCCCCTTAGCGCCTGATTTACAGAACATTCAACATGCAGTAGAAGTCTACTTCAGTGGCAGTGAGTTCAGTATCTCTTACTTTATTGCAATCAGCAGCATGGAGGCTGCAGATACTGCCATTTACAACTGTCAACAGAAAAGCAGTGTTCCATTCACACAATTCTTTAAAGCAGAAAATAAAAACTTCCTTTCCTCTTCTCAGGACATAACTGTTTCCCACTTAGAAGATACAATATGTTTGCGATTTTGAACGATGTTTGAAATTCTGAAAATATCTCTACAAGGGAAAGAGGACTTAATTTCACTCAAGGGCGTAATACACAGCAAAGAAGAGAAAAAATTGTAAATGGAGATAGTGGAATAAGATGACCAGAGGACCTGCTTTTTTGTATCTGTGCAGAAGGATATTTGATGGCTGTGATTTAGATTTCCTAAACTGGCCATTGAATCCTGGAGTAAGTCATGCTACTGAAGAGGAATGTAGGATATTATAATAATATTTTCATAACTTATTCAAATTTAGCAACCAAATGTAGCTCTTCCCCAGGGAAGTTCTTCATCAGAGATTGTCAGGCACTCCAGGAAGAAGGAATAAAAACTGAAATCAGAGTTGTCTATCATTTCTTCATTGCCTGGGGAACATTGATGATAGTATCTTATTTTATATTTGCAGCGTAAACAGCATTACAGAAATGGGTATAACAAAGTAGCAAGTACTAATATAAGCAAGCTGTAACACTTTCAAATTATAACAAAGCGTCCACATTATACTACCTCAAGTGCAGATTGGGAACATTGTATGTAATCTAGTTTTTAATTTTAGAGATATACACTTACATGCATATACTCATAAACAGGCCCCCATCTATGTTTCTATATAGAGCAATTCAATTGAATCATTTAAAAAATTGTTACAAGTCATCACATGTTCAATACAAGCCTTCGTTAAGATTCTAATTGCTTACTTTTTCTGCATTATATTTCATGCTGCCAGTGTTTTTGCTTGACCCTAAAGTGTAAGAGCTGTAACAGAAGCAACACCCAGGTAGCCAGGTGACCATTGAGGAAAGCCCTGAATATAACTTATTTACAAATCTGCACGGAATCGTTTATAGTTTGTTAAAGAACTTTCGAACAGCTTTTAATTAGACGGCCTTTCATAATATTACCAACGATATGTGCTTATCATATATAAATATGTGTGTGTGTGTGTGTGTGTGTGTGTGTGTGGTGTTCCATAGAATATGTATATTAACTGTGTTCTTGGCTAATATTTTCTGGAGTCATGATTTTATCTGATGTTATTTTAAATGTGGAATGAATGTTTGTGTGGGATGTAATTAGCTCTCTACTCCATCAACTTTAGCAACTATGTTTTGTACTTTTTTATGAATGTTTTCAAAGACAGTTTCAAAAACTAGAATTCTTTTCCTGATAAATTTTTGGTCTCATGTATCTGTGGATAGCCTCAAAAGTTTAGTGAAAGATGACCTTGAACTTCTGGAACACTTGTTTTCTACTCACATGAGCTGGGAAAACAGAAGTGGCACACAAGTCCCAGTTCATGCAATGCTTGAGCTCTAACCCAGGATTCTTTTTTCCTCACAAGGAAGGAGCATATCGGTTAATCTATATCCCAGAAAAATGTTCTCTTACTTCTTAGTATCAAGAATTGAACTGTTTAAGTGTATGTTCTACGCATGTTTATACATGAGAGACTACACATAATGGCATGAAACAACCCACAGACTGCAAACTTTTTTTTATTCATTTGCACAAACTGGAATCTTAGTTGAATGGTATTTTGTCTTGGTAACATTACTCAAATTATTCCATGTAATAAACATGATTTTCTTTGATCTGTTTATCTTCTTGACATAGAAATTATCTCCCTTCCACTTCCTGGCACCCCTTTTCTCCTCAATCTGTATATATTATAATTTTGTTTTTTCTGAATGCTTCTTTTCATTGTGGATCAGTATAAGAGCACTAATAACCACGGTACAGTATTAACACTAGGCTGTTTTGACAAGATTTGCTACTACAAGGAATACCAGAATGAGGGAAATAGGTAAAAAAAAACACGTTGATATCCTGTAACCAGCTTGTCCTAATTCGAATGAGCACCATCACCACCATCATGACCACATACAAAGAAACACAGCAACCTATAATTATATCTGACTCTGGCACATGCACACTACTTCCAACTTTGGAAAAATTTAAATCCAAACTATAGTACCCTATCTACATTTGGTGTTTTCCTTGTTGTGTACAAACACATCTTGAAAGAAGCAATAAAATAGTGGTAGTAATTCAAACAAGTATTAACTTGTTTTACGTTCATGAGGGAAATCCATGCTCCATGTGAAAATTTGGGGAAAATCTTAATTAACTTTGCTTCGGAATAAAACCTCTTGTTACCTTACTGTACACCTGTGCCTTTCTAGTCTGAGAAAGAGACAGAAATAACCTGAGAAACTCAGGTATAGACAGAGACCACCAGCAACAATTTCAAAGAGAAATAATTAGAATGCTATATTATATGCTGCCAATTTTCTTAACTCCTAATTATTGTTTTAGTGTTAGATTTTCCTTGTGTTTATTCCTTTTGACTTTAAGTGAAGATTGCCAGGCAAGCCTTAACTTCACATTTCCTATACATTTGTGTCAATTAGCAAAATTATTATTCAATTGTATTGAATTTTCTAACAGTTATTTATTTGTTCATAACTAATCTTATCCCCAATAATATGAAATAGGAATTTTTTCATAAATTCAGTTTAAGTTTTCCATTTTGGTGGCACACATTCATTTTTAGACACACATACACCATTCTCAATTTCTTTTGTCTCTGCTAGCAGTGGTTCAACTGATTTTTTTCTTTAAAATTTTCGAACAACTAGATGCTGAAGAGAAACAGTATTTTAACTTATAGATGTTTATGCTTGCTGGTGAGCAGTAGCATCAATCAGTACTTCAAAGCAGGCATACATTACATTTTACAGTAAATAATGAACTGCTTGGGATATTAAACAGTGTGTTGGTAAGTGACTTTATATTAAATGATCCTGTCCCACTGTATACAAATGCATGTTTCTGAGTATTTTACAACTGAGGTTCTTTGGTAGGATATGTATATCAAATGAACTTTCTTAAAGATATATTTTCTTGTTTTTATATCCTAATCAAAGTTACCCCTCCTTCTGGACTTCCACTCTCCCTATACACCTACCCACTTCCCCTCATCCCTTCACACCCACTACTCATTCACTGTTGCTCTTCACATACAGGCAGGCATCCCAAAAATATATGACAATCGTAGTATATCGAGGTGCAACACCTCCTACACAAAGGTTGGATGAGCCAATCCAGCAGGAGGAGTGTGTCCCATAAGCAGGCAACAGAGTCAGCAACAACCCTGTTCTTACTGGCAGGAGTTTCACAGGTCGACCAAGTTACACAACACTAATGTATATGCAGACAGCCCAAGTGGGTCCCAGGAAGACTACCTAGTTGTTGGTTCGGTCTCTGTGATCCCAGATATGTTAACTCTTTTGGATTTTTATTCTGGTGCCCTTGACACAACGGAATCCTACAATACTTCCTCCATCTCTTTCTTGGGATTTCCCCAATATCCACCTAATTTTTGACTGTGGGTCTCTGTACCTGTTTCCATCAGTTGCTGGGTAAAATCTCTCTAATGACAGTTGGACTAGTCACCAATCTACAAGTATAGCACAGTATCATTAGGAATCATCAAATGAACATTTTACCTTCTTATCAAAGTTTTATAGCAAGAAGTGGGGTAAGGATTTATGAGCTTACATGTGTATCTGAAATTATTGCCTAACTACCACATTTTCTCTGATCAGACAGAGTGAGGAACACCCCTGACTTTGGCTTTCCATGAGTTATCTTTTCCATGCACACTAAGATTTGCACTGAACATCATCCTTGTAATTTTTACTCTAGCGTCTACCTCAGAATAATATCCATTTCTCCAGGAGGTGGCAATATTAACATTCATTTATCTAATCAAGGACACCTGCCTTAATGCTGACAACCACTGTTAACATACAAATAAAAGAAAGAGGATGCCAGACTCTGTATTCACTTAAAAATCCACAAATATTCCCAGGCATTGGGTCACTTCTGTGAGTCTTGTCTGATAACATTTCTTTGACACAGGCACTTAAATCTGGTGACCCTTCAGAGATGTTGAACACTTCTCCTGGATATTCACCCCTGTTTCTTACAATGCAGGCTCAGGAGGATAGGAAACCCAAGCTACTCATAAATCGGGAGGAAAGGTTTGGAGATAAGGCTCAGAAGTTAAGATTACTGGCTGCTCTTCCTTAGGATCTGGGTTCAATTCTCAGTAACCACATGGTAGCTCACAATGGCCTATGGCTCTATTCTAGGGTATCTGGTCCCCCTCACACAAACATACATGCAGGAAAAAACTAATGGACATAAAATGAATAAATTTGAAAAAATAAATGAAGAGAGTAGGACATGGAGGAACAGGAAGGTTGACTGGGGAGGTAGGATAGGGGGTAGAAGGAATCATAGGTTAGAAGACAGTTCAGGCACCATTGTGACATCTAGTGATCTAAATGGATGACACCAATTGGCAAGGTAAGCAATAGTGTAGAGACCACCTCGAATACCTATTCCTGATGGTGAACTTGATGTCTATAACCATCCTGGAGCCTTCATCCAGTGACTGATGGAAGCAGAGGCAAACACCCACAGTTAAATACTGAGCAGAACCCAAGGAAACCAGTGACAGAGAGAGAGGAACGAAGAGCAAATTGGCAAAGAATGGGCTGGCAAAACCAGCAGAGACAGCTGATCTGAACAGGGGAGAGCTCTTGGGTACCAGACCGACAGCTGGGAGGCCAGCATGGGACCAATCCAGATGCACTGAATGTGAGAGTCAATGTGGAGGCCTGAGTTACCTATGGGGTCCTGAGCAGTGGATCAGTGTTTATCCCTCGAATACTAACAGAAATTGTGTGTCCATAGCACAAAGAGGGTTTCTCTCTCTGTCTGGATTCTTAGATAAGTGCCTGGAACCTACCCTGAATGAAATGATATACTCTAGATAGCCCCTATGCAGAAGGAATTGGCAATAGTGTGGGAGGATCGGGGGGATGGTGGAGGGTGTGGGAGTAGGGTACTGAGAGGGAACTGGGATTTACATGTAAAACAAGCTATTTAAAATTAAAAAATAGGGCAGCATCATGTAAACAGGCCAGCTTCCCGGCCTGTGTTCCAGTGCCTGCAGATTGCCTGGAAACTGCACAGAGCTCTCAATCCTGGCGGGAGCCAAGCACCCCAGATTCCAGGTCTTCTCTCCCACCAACGAGACCAGGAAACAAGAGGAGCCAGGGAGACCAGGGGAGTAGCTGTTCCGGATCAGGTACAACAGGACCCAGCATAGGATCCAGGGGACCAGGTAGGAGGCTAAGCGCCCCAGATTCCTGTTCTTCTTCTCCACCCATGGGACCAAAATTTGGACAAGGAATAGAAGAACCACCAGATTATTGGACTTGCTAGCACCCACCAAAAGGGAACTCTGGTCCACAGACCAGTAAGGGGCTCTTTCTGCACCCACTAGAAGAAGAGATGGGAAAGAGACAATACAAAAACACACTCAGCAACAGAAAAACAAATATGACACCGCCAGATTCTAGAGACTCCACACCAGCAAGACCCCAACATTCCAATGGGAACGAAGCAGAAGAGAACAACCTTAAAAGCACTTTCATGAAAATGATAGAGGCACTAAAAGAGGATATAGGAAAATACCTCAAGGAAATGGAAGAAAAAACAAACCAAAAATGCAAGAATTGGAAGAAAAAACAAACCAAAAAAGGCAGGAAATGGAGGAAGAAATGAAGCAAAAAATGCAAGAAATGGAAGAAAAAACAAAGCAAAAATGCAAGAAATGGTAGAAAAAACAAACCAAAAAATGGAAGAAGAAACAAACCAAAAAAGGCAGGAAATGGAAGAAGAAACAAAGCACAAAATGCGAGAAATGGAACAAAAAGCAAACCAAAATATACAAGAAATGGAAGAAAGAACAAACCAAAAAATTCATAAAAGGCAACAAATGGACGAAAAGATAAACAGAAAATTGCAAGAAGCAATGCAAACACTGCAAGGGTTGAAAACTGAAATAGAGAGATTAAAAAAACACAATCTGAAGAAACGCAGAATATAGAAAAGCTGGACAAACAGTCAGGCACTACCAATACAAGCATTACCAACAGAATAGAAGACATGGAAGAGAGAATCTCAAGTGTTGAAGATACACTAGGAGAAATGGATTTATCAACCAAAGAAAACCTTAAATCCAACAAATCCTTAACACAAAATATCCAGGAAATATGGGACACCAAGAAAAGACCAAACCTAAGAATAATAGATATAGAAGAAGGAGAAGAAATCCACCTCAAAGGGGCAGAAGGCATATTCAACAACATCATAGGAGAAAACTTTCCCAACCTTAAGAAAGACATGCCAATGAAGGTACAAGAATCCTACAGAACACCAAATAGAGTGGACCCCAAAAAAATCCCCTCGCCACATAATAATCAAGACCCCAAACATACAGAATAAAGAAAGAATATTAAGAGCAGCTAAGGAAAAATATCAAGTAACATATAAAGGCAGACCTATCAGAATTACACCTGATTTCTCCATGGAAACTCTGAAAGCTAGAAGGTCCTGGATAGATATTCTACCTACACTAAGAGACCATGGATGCCAGCCCAGACTACTATACCCAGCAAAGCTCTCAATCCCTATAGACAGAAAAAACAAGATATTCCACGACAAAACTAGATTCAAGCAATATGTGTCCACTAACCTAGCCCTACAGAAAATTTTGGAAGGAAAACTCCAACTCAAGGAAGCTAATTACAACCAGGAAAACATAGGCATTTGAGAATCCCTCTCTACCAACAGCCAAAAGAATAAAGGGGTGAAATTCCACACATAATTCCACCACCAACAACCATTGCAAATCGAAGAAGGATGAGCAACAATGGTCATTAATATCCCTCAATATTAATGGCCTTAACTCACCCATAAAAAGACACAGACTAGCAGAATGGATTCAAAGACAGAGCCCTTCCTTCTGCTGCATACAAGAAACACACCTCACCATCAAAGACAGACATTACCTGAGAGTTAAAGGTTGGGAAAATTTTTTTTCATTCAAATGGACGAAAGAAACAAGCAGGGGTAGCAATCCTAATATCTAACAAACTGGACTTTAATATAAAATCAATCAAAAGAGATGAAGGAGGTCATTACATACTCATCACAGGTGAAACCCACCAAGATGAAGTGTCTATCCTGAACATCTATGCCCCAAATACAAAGGCATACACATTCGTTAAAGAAACATTATTAGAACTTAAATCTCATCTAAAGCCCCACACAGTTATATTGGGAGATTTCAACACACCACTCTCACCACTAGACAGGAATGCCAGACAGAAACTCAACAAAGAAGCAAAGGGTCTAATAGAAATAATGACCCAACTGGGATTAACAGACATCTATAGAACATTTCGTCCACATAAAAAAGAATATACCTTCTTCTCACCACCACATGAAACCTTCTCAAAAATCGACCACATACTTGGCAACATATCAAACCTCAGCACCTACAAAAAATTGGAATAACTCCATACATCTTATCAGACCACCATGCTTTAAAATTAGAATTCAACAACAACCTACAAACTCATGGAAATTGAATAATGCTCAATTGCACCATCCCTGGGTCAAAGAGGAAATAAAAAAAGAAATTAAAGACTTCCTCGAATTCAATGAGAATGAAGACACAACATAACCAAACCTATGGGACACCTTGAAAGCAGTGCTACGGGGGAAGTTCATAGCACTAAGTGCTCACATGAAGAAACAGGAGAACAGTTATACCAGAGAATTAACATCACAGCTGAAAGCTCTAGAACACAAAAAAGCAAACTCCCCAAGGAGGAGTAGATGCCAGGAAATAATCAAATTGAGGGCTGAAATCAATAAAGTAGAAACCAGGAAAACAATACAAAGAATCAATGCAACGAAGAGATGATTCTTTGAGAAAATCAACAAGATAGACAAACCTTTATCCAAACTTACCAAACCGCGGAGAGTGAACACGCAAATTAACAAAATAAGAAATGGAAAGGGGTTCATAACAACAGACACTGAGGAAATCCAGAGAATCATTAGGTCATATTTTGAAAACCTGTACTCCACAACATTCGAAAATTTAAAGGAAATGGATGACTTCCTGGATAGCTAAAACTTGCCAAAACTAAATTAAGAACAGATAAGCAATTTAAATAGACCTATAAGCCCTATGGAAATAGAAGCAGTCATCAAGAGTCTCCCAAACAAAAAAAGTCCAGGTCCAGATGGCCTCAGTGCAGAATTCTACCACAAATTCAAAGAACATTTATACTAATTTTTCTCAAAGTGTTCCACACAATAGAAGCAGAAGACTCTTTGCCAAACTCTTATTATGAGGCTTCAATAACCTTGATCCCCAAGCCACACAAAGATACAACTAAGAAAGAGAACTTCAGACCAATATCAATCATGAACATTGATGCAAAAATACTCAATAAAATACTGGCAAATTGGATCCAAGAACACATCAAAACAATCATTCACCATGATCAAGTATGTTTCCTCCCAGAGATGCAGGGATGGTCCAACATACGAAAATCCATCAAAGTAATCCACCATATAAACAAGCTGAGAAACAAAAATCACATGATCATCTCACTAGATGCTGAAAAAGCCTTTGACAAAATCCAACACCTCTTCATGATAAAGGTCTTTGAAAGATCTGGGATAACAGGGACATACTTAAACATAATAAAAGCTATATACAGTAAACCAACAGCCAACATCAAACTAAATGGACAGAAACTCAACGCAATTCCTCTAAAATCAGGAACAAAACAAGGCTGTCCACTCTCTCCATACCTTTTCAACATGGTACTTGAAGTTCTAGCTATTGCCATATGACAACAAAGGGGATCAAGGGGATACAAATTGGGAAGGAAGAGGTCAAACTTTCACTGTTTGCAAACCATATGATAGTTTACATCAATGACCCAAAGAATTCTACCAGGGAACTCTTACAGCTGATTAACACCTTCAGCAAAGTGGCAGTCTACAAGATCAACTCAAGAAAATCAGTAGCCCTACTATATACAGATGATAAAAGGGCTGAAAAAGAAATCAGAGTAACATAACCCTTTACAATTGCCACAAACAACATAAAATACCTTGGGGTAACGCTAACCAAACAAGTGAAAGACCTGTATCATAAGAACTTTGAACCTTTAAAGAAAGAAATTAAAGAAGCCCTCAGAAAATAGAAAGATCTCCCATGCTCTTGGATAGTAGAATCAATGTAGTAAAAATGGCAATCCTGCCAAAAGCAATCTACAGATTCAATGCAATCCCCATTAAAATCCCAGCACAATCCTTCACAGACCTTGAAAGAACAATAATCAATTTTGTATGCAAAAAAAAGACCCAGGATAGCCAAAACAACCCTGTTCAACAAGGCAACATCTGGAAGCATCACCATCCCTGACCTCAAGCTCTATTATAGAGCTATAGTCCTGAAAACAGCTTGGTATTGGCACAAAAATAGACAGGTAGACCAATGGAATCGAATTGAAAACCCGGGTATTAACCCACACATGTACGAACATCTGATCTTTGACAAAGAAGCTAAAAATATACAATGGAATAAAGAAAGCATCTTCAAAAAATGGTGCTGGCATAACTGGAGGCTGGCATGTAGAAGAATGGTGGATTGACCCATGTTTACTGCCATGCACAAAACTTAAGTCCAAATGGATCAAAGACCTCAACATAAATCCAGCCACACTGAACCTCTTAGAAGAGAAAGTGCATGGTACCCTTGAACGAATTGGTACAGGAGACAGTTTCCTGAGCATAACACCAGTAGCACAGACAGTGAAATCAACAATTAATCAATGGGACCTACTGAAACTGAGAAGCTTCTGTAAGGCAAAGGATACAGTCAGCAAGACAAAAAGGCAGCCCACAGAATGGGAAAAGATATTCACTAATCCCACATCTGACAGAGGGTTGATCTCCAAAATTTACAAAGAACTCAAGAAGCAAGTCTCCAAAACATCAAAGGACCCAATTAAAAAGTGGGCTGCAGAACTAAATAGAGAGTTTTCAATAGAGGAGTCTAAAATGGCTGAGATGCAATTGAGAAAGTGCTCAGCATCCTTAGCCATACGGGAAATGCAAATCAAAACAACTGTGAGATATCATCTCACTCCTGTCAGAATGGCTAAAATCAAAAACAGCAATGACAATTTATGCTGGAGAGGATGTGGTGAAAGGGGAACACTCCTCCATTGCTGGTGGGAGTGCCAACTGGTTCAGCCACTTTGGAAATCAGTATGGAGATTCCTCAGAAAAATGGGAATAAACCTACCACAAGACCCAGCAACTCCACTCTTAGGCATATATCCAAAAGATACCCATTCATACAACAAAGATGTCTCTTCCACTATGTTCATAGCAGCTTTATTTGTAATAGCCAGAACTTGGAAGCAACCTAGATGTCCCTCAACCGAAGAGTGGATAGAGAAAATGTGGCACATCTACACAATGGAGTACTATTCAGCAGAAAAAATAATGGAATCATGAGATTCGTAGGCAAATGGATGACACTAGAAGAAACGATCCTGAGTGAGGTAACCCAGTCACAAAAATAGCAACATGGCATGTACTCTCTCATATATGGATTTTAGACATAGATCTGGGGAGTGCCAGCCTACAATCCTATGGCCAGAGAGTCTGGGAAACAGAAACTTCATTTAGTGGCTGATCGAAGAAGAGGCAGACTCCCTTGGTTAAGTACTGAGCTGAACTCAAGAAAGCCAGCAACAGAGAGGGAGGACTGATGATCAAAGGGATTAAGACTGGGCTGGTTTAACCCCCAGAAACAGCTGACCAGACAAAGGTTAACTCTTGAATTCCAGGCATCAGCCTGGGAATCCAGCATGGGACTGATCAAGACCCCCTGAATCTGGGTGTCAGTGAAGAGGCCTAGGGAATCTATTGAGCCTTGGGCAGCAGATCAGTACCCATCCCAAGTATACACACGGACTTTGGACTCCCATAGAACAATGTGAGGTGCACTCTCACCCTGAATTCTTGGGGAAGGGTCTAGGCCCTGCCCCATATGAAATGACAGACTATGGACACCCCCATAGAGGGCCTCACCCTCCCTGGGGCAATGAGGGGATAACGGGGGGTGTTTGGGGGGAGGGCACTGGAGGAGGGGAGGGAAAGGTAGAGGGACCTGGAACTGACTTGTGAAGCAACCTTGATTCTTATGTAAGTTTAAACTGGAAAAAAAGCATGTTATTTTCAAAGAAAAAAAATGATAGTGAGGCTCTCCATGGGGGCCAATACCATTTGGGGAGGACCAAGGCCCTCCTTCCCATATCTGGACTGCAATAGTATGTCTCCATAGCGAAGGGGATCCCAAAGAATATTTGTACACTAGGGATAAAAAGAAATAAAATTAAATTAAAAATATGAAAAAAATAAATGAAAGTATTAAAAAATAAAATTAGTCAGAGGCAGATTATTGAACTCATGATAGAAGCTACAAAATCAGTATTTATGTTCCTTTACTTTTCAGAAATGAGGATATATCAGCTTATAAATTCTTTTTAAATAACCCTGAGAATACATGAATTCCTGTTTACACACGAGTATTCCCAGGGTTTGGGGACTCAGTCCACTTGAAATTATATGAATAAGTAAAGAATTCGTTGAGCAGCTACCAGATCTAGGGCAGGCAGATCTAAGGACTCAGGATTTCAAATACATATATATATATATATTGAACTTTATCATAGAAAAACATGAATTCCACACTGCAGAGTAAGGCATCTCATCATACATGGAGATCAAATTAATCTTAGCTTTGAGGAAACATTTAAAGAATTCTCTGGACCAAGTTCATGAAACACCAAAAAAGAGAAAGAGAACAAAACAAAGTAAAAACAAAAATTAAAAACAGAAAACCCCAAATACTGAAACTTAAGTACTACAAGTTAAGTGAAAGAACTTGTATTTATGAGTCAATAACATGCTCCTCTATACCCTGCTATTTGCCTATTTATGCCCTAGAAGCCACAAATGGCTCAGACTAGACTTGCTTTTAAGAAACGCAAATTAGACTGTTACTTTGTCTTATTAACAGTATCCTTTGCCTTACAGTAGCTTTTCAGTTTCAGAAGGTCCCATTTATTGATTGTTGCTCCCAGTGTCGGTGCTACTGATGCTATATTTAGGAAGTAATCTCCTGTGCCAATGCATTCAAGGATACTTACTACTTTCTCTGCTGTCAGGATCAATGTAGCTGGATTTATTGATCCACTTGTACTTGAGTTTTGTGTACAGTGATGGATATGAATCTATTTTCAGTCTCCTAAATGTTGACCTCCAATTACCCCAACACAATTTGTTAAAGATAATTTCCTTTTGTACCATTTTGGCTTCTTTGTCAAAAATCAGGCATTCATAAGTATGTGGATTAATATCAGGAGTTTGATATGATTCCATTGGTCTACATGTCTGTTTATATGTCAATATGAAGCTTTTTTTTTAAATCACTAAAGCTCTATATTAGAGTTTAAAATCAACCATGCTTATGGCGCCAGAAGTTCCTTTATTATACAGGATTGCTTTCGCTATTCTGGGTTTGTTGTTTTTTTTCCTATGAAATTGCGTATTGTTCTTTCTAGGACTGTGAAGAATTGTGTTGGACTTTTGATGGGGAATGCATCGATTCTGTAGATTTCTTTAAGTAAGATTGCATTTGTATTATGATTATCCTATCCTAGAGCATGGGAAAAATGACAGATTTCAGAATTGGAGAAGATTTTCACCAACCCAGCATCTGACAGAGGCATTTTCTCCAAAATATATAAAGAACTCAAGAAACTAGACATCAAAATACAAAATAATACAACTGAAAATGGGTACCGAGGTAAACAGAGAATTCTCACAAGAACAATCTCAAATTGCCAAAAGACTTTTAAGGTATTGCTCAATGTCTTTAGGGAAATGAAAATAAAAACAACTCTAAGATACCATCTTACACCTGTCAGAATGGCTAATATCAAAAACAGTGATGAAAGCCTATGCTGGAGAGGATTGCCGTAAGGAGAACACCCATTCACTGTGGGGTCTAGTACAAATTTGTACAGCTGCTTTGGCAGTTAATCAGAAAACTGGGAATCAATCTACCTCAAGATGCAGTAATACCACTTTTGGACATATACCCAAAGGATGTTCAATCATACCACAAGGGCACTTGTTTAACGATGTTCATATCAGCACTATTCATAATAGCCACAACCTAGATGCCCCTTAATTGAATGATAAATAAAAAATTGTGGTACAGTTACATAATGAAAAATTACCCAGATGTAAGAAACTCTGATCTCATTAATTTTGCAGGCAGATTGCTGGAACTAGAAAAATTATCCTTAGTGAGATAACCCAAATTCAAAAAGACAAATATAGTATATATTTGCACATAAGTAGATATAAGATATAAGGTAAATTATAACAAGACTACATTCCACAGTTCTACAGAAAGTAGATAACAAGGGAGACTCTAAGAGTGACACATGGATCACCTTAGGAAAGAAAAGTAGATAAGATCTCATGGGAAAAGTGAGGAGAGGGGAACTGTAAAAAGGGAGGGTATGGGAGATTAGAACATGACAGGATGGTATGGTTGAGGACAAAGAGATAGAGAGAGCTGCTATGGGCATAGAGAGAAAATTGATGCTAGTGTAATTAGCGAGAATCCACAAGGATGACCCAAGTTAAGATTCCTAGCAATAATGAAGAGGATGCCTGAACTGGCCTACTCCTACAATCACATCTGTGAATAGCCCAACTATCACCATAGAGCGTTTATATAGTAAATGATGTAACTAGATACACAAACCCAAAACAAAGCACCAGTGTGAGCTCTGGGAATCCAGGCAAAGAGAGGGAGGAGGGAATATATAAGCAAGGGAGGTCAAGATCATGATAGAGAAATCTACAGAAACAGCTGAACCAAGCTTGTGGATACTTATGAACACTAGGCAGACAGTTGTGGAGACTCCATGGGACTGAGCTAGGTTCTGTGGATGTGGGAGACTGTTATGAAATTTTGACTATCTGAGAGATTCCTGGAAATAGGACCAAGATATAAGCCTAGAACATGAGCTACCTTTTTGGAACCCAATCCCTATGATGGGATGCCATACTGAGACTTAATGCATGCTACAGGGGCTTGGTCCTGCCCTACATTTTTAATTTAAATTAGAAGCAAGGTTGCTTCACATGTCAATTCCAGGTCCCTCTCCCTTTCCCTCCCCTCCTGTCATGCCCTCACACCAATCCCTCCAATATCCCCTCATTTCCGCAGGGAGGGTAAGGCCCTCCATGGGAGTTTCCATAGTCTGTCATTTCATCCAGGGCAGGGCCTAGTCCCTCCCTGGAGAATCCAGAGTGAGAGTGCATCTCTCATTGTTGGATGGATGCCCAAAGTCCATTTGTGTACATCTGGTGAAGCCTCCTGATGTTGCTTTGTTGAGTAAGATTGTTTTGGCTATCCTGGGTATTTTGTTTTTCCATACAAAATTGACTATTTTTCTTTCAAGGTCTGTGAAGAATTTTGCTGGCATTTTAATGGTGATTGCAGTGAATCTTAGGGTTGCTTTTGGCAGGATTGCCATTTTTACTACATTTACGCTACCTATCCAAGAGCATTGGAGATCTTTCCATTTTATGAGTGCTTCTTTAATTTCTTTCTTTAAAAACTCAAAGTTCTTGTGATAAAGGCCTTTCACTTGTTTGGTTGGCATTACTCCAAGGTATTTTATGTTGTGTGTGGCAATTGTAAAGGGTGATGTTTCTCTGATTTCTTTCTCAGCCCTTTTATTGTCTACATATATTAGGGCTACTGATTTTCTTGAGTTGATCTTGTAGCCTGCCACTTTGCTGAAGGTGTTACTCAGCTGTAAGAGTTCCCTGGTAGAGTTCTTTGGGTCATTGATGTATACTATTATATCATCTGCAAATAGTGAAAGTTTAACCTCTTCCTTTCCAATTTTATCCCCTTGATCTCTTTTGTTGTTGTGTGCCTCTAGCTAGAAATTCCAGTACAATATTGAAAAGGAATGGAGAAAGTGGACAGCCTTGTTTCGTTCATGATTTTAATGGAATTGTATTGAGTTTCTGTGCATTTAGTTTGAAGTTGGCTGTTGGTTTGCTGTTAGCTTTTATTATGTTTAGATAAGTTCCTGTTATCCCAGATTTCTCTAATACCTTCATCATGAAGGTGTGTTGGATTTTTGTCACAGGCTATTTCTGCATCTAGTGAGATGATCATGTGATTTTTGTTTTTCAGCTTGTTTATATGGTGGATTATATTGATGGATGTTCATATGTTGAAATATGCCTGCATCCCTTGGATGGAACCTATTTAATCATGGTGAATGATTGGCTTGATGTGTTATTGGATCTGATTTGCCAGTATTTTATTGACTATTTTGCATCAATGTTCATGAGGGATATTGGTCTGAATTTCTCTTTCTTAGTGGCGTGTTTGTGTGTCTTTGGGATCAAGGTTATTGAAGCCTAGTAGAAAGAGTGTGGCAAAGGCTCTTCTGCTTCTATTGAGTGGAATACTTTGAGAAGAATTGGTATAAGCTTCTCTTTGAGTTTCTGGTAGAATTCTGCACTGAAGCCATGTGGGCCTGGGCTTTTTTTGGTTGGGAGACTTTTGATGACTGCTTCTATTTCCATAGGAGTTATAGGTCTATTTAAATTGCTTATCTGTTCTTTATTTAATTTTGGTAAGTGATAGATATCCAGAAAATTGTCCATTTCCTTTAAATTTTTGAATTTTGTGGTGTACAGGTTTTCAAAGTATGACCTGATGATTCTCTGAATTTCCTCAGAGTCCGTTGTTATGTCCCCCTTTTCATTTTAGATATTTTTAATTTGCATGTTCACACTCTGACCTTCCATAAGTTTGAATAAAGTTTTGTCTATCTGTTGATTTTTCTCAAAGAACTAACTCTTCATTGCACTGATTCTTTTTATTGTTTTCCTAGTTTCTACTTTTTTGATTTCAGCTCTCAGTTTATTTCCTGGCATGTACTCCTCCTGGGGGAGTTTTCTTCTTTGTGTTCTAGAGCTTTCAGCTGTGCGGTTAATTCTTCAGTATAACTATTCTCCTGTTTCTTCTTGTGGGCACTTAGTGCTATGAACTTCCTATGCCAGACTTTGTTGACTCCTTATGGGAGTCCTTACCTTTGGTGAAGAGTGAAGGGGAAGTTAGACTGGGAGAAGGTAAGTTGGGAAGAGGGTTGGGAGGGAGAACTGTAGTTGGAATTTAAAATGAAATTTAAATAATTAAAATTATAAAATAAAAATATTTAAAGGAAATTAGAAAAGAAAAGATCATAGTCAGATACAGTGAGCAGACTCCAAGATGTTTTAGGAGGCCCCAAACTCAAGTGTTGAGCTTCCTTTTCCATCCTTCCTTCCTTCGTTTTTCCCTCCCTCCCTTCCTTCCTTTTTCTTCCTTCCCTTCTTTCATGCTTAACTTCTTGTTCCTTCCTTCCCTCCTGCTCTACTTATTTCTCATCATGTATTCTTTTTTACAGAGTGTGTAGTATAAAGGTAAACTGTCAAGTTGCTTTCTACTACCTTTTTATTTCGTTTTTACCTTCTTTGTATCAAAAGGAGAAATAATTCTTCCCCAGTCTCCAACAAGCTTTTCTGTTCCTCAAATAGAGTGCCTCACTATCACTTGCAGTGCCAGCTCAATTGGAATCCCTGCTAGCCTTCACTAGTGCCAACAGACATTGTTAACACTCATAACCTACTCTTTTTTGATGCATCCAACCAAGTTTCTATTAACCAAGCTTGCTTCAGTTACATGCCTGGGAATTTCTATTGTCTCTGAATCAGCAGCATGGAGGATGAATATCTCTCCACCTACTAATAACAACAGAAGTGTATTATCCCATACACAAAGTTGTAGAAAACATTAAAACTCCTTTTAGCTTCCAAGGAAACAGCTGTTTCTCCTTCAGAAGTTGTAATATGGTCAAGAGTTTGGCTGAAATGTAACACATTCTCCCAATGTTTCTGCAACAGAAACAGGGTTTGACTTTTACTATTGGGTATTATGTAACATCTCACCCTCTGACAAGAAAGAAAAGGAAAGGCACAGATGTAGATATTGACATAATAAACCCAGATGTGCCATCTTTGTAGCATTGATCAAAGAATGCCTGAAAATTGTGATTCCGATTTCTTCAAATGGGCAATGATATAGAAGAAGGCATCAATGGGATTTTGAGAAAATTTGTAACCCTTTAAGAATTTATAATATCATAAATTTATAATTGAGTAAGGAAAAACAGCTCTACCCCAGAGTAAGCCATAATCAGTGATGATCTCAGACTTCATCTGGAAGAAGTAAATAACAAAAGCACTACTCTGGACACTCTACTTGGAGTAGGGAAAATCACTGACATTATCTTTCTGTATTTTGTAAAATGTATAGCATTGTGGAAATGGTATGTCTTTCAAGGAAGCTCTTATGTAGCAAAGTTGTAAAACATTCAAACTACAATATTCTTCATTCTAGCACCTAAAGTGCAGGTTGAGAATGTGGGATATCTACTCTAAAAATTTTAGATTTAGGAAATATACACAAACAATCACAGTAACAGACAGAGATGCTGAACTGTATTCATGCAATGATTCAACATAAATTTTAAATTTTTTATTTCAAGTCACTGCATATTCAATACAATGCTCCTTTTAGGTTTCTAATGTCCAACACTTCCTGTGTCCTGGTTTGTGGTGCCAATGTGTTGCTTCACTCTTACCTATAGCAGCAGTTGCAGCAACAACAAGACATCCAAAAACCAAATTAAGAAACAAACACACAAGTTACTACATTGACCAAGCTATGAGAAAAATCCTAAAATTGTTATAGCTTTATATCACATGGCTTTGCAACAATATTAGCAAATTTAAGTTATAATTATATATATTGTTAGGAACCTTCAATCATTATGTATATTAACTTTATCCTTGGCTAATACTATTTCTAAACTGCTTAGTTATTTTATTTAATTTTCCTTTTTTTATTTTAACTTTAAATTACTTGTTTTTCATGTCAATCCCAGTTCCCTCTCCCTCCCCTCCTCCAGCAACCCTCCATCCCCCCAGCCTCCCACCCTGTTGCCAATTCCTTAAACATAGGGGATATCTAGTCGGTCATTTCACTCAGGGTAATGTCCAGGCACTCCCCTAAGAGTCCAGGCTGAGGGAGCATCCCTCTCTGTGGCATGGACACACGATTTCTGTTTGTATTCCAGGGATAAACACTGATCCACTGCTCATGCCCCATAGGTTGCCCAGGCCTCCTCACTGACAATCACATTCTGGGGGGTCCAGATCAGTCCCATACTGGCCATTTGTTAATTGTCGATCTCAGTGTTTGTGCCACTGGTGTTATGTTCATGAAGTGGTCTCCTGTACCAACTCGTTGAAGAGTATCTCCCACATTCTCTTCTAAGAGTTTCTGTGTGGCTGGATTTATGTTGACATCTTTGATCCATTTGGACTTAAGTTTTGTACAAGGGAATAAACATGCATCTATTTGCAGTCTTCTGCATGCCAGTACCCAGTTATACCAACATCATTTGTTGAAGATGCTTTCTTTTTTCCATTGTATAGTTTTAGCTTCTTTGTAAAAAATCAAGTGTTCATAGATGTGTGGGTTAAAATCAGGGTTTTCAATTCGGTTCCATTGATCTACCTGCCTATTTCTGTGCCAATACCAAGCAGTTTTCAAGACTATAGCTCTATAATAGAGCTTGAAGTCAGGTATGGTGATGCCTCCTGAATTTCCTTTATTGTATATGGTTGTTTTGGCTATCCTGAGCCTTTTGTTTTTCCATATAAAATTGATTATTGTTCTTTCCAAGTCCTTGAAGAATTGTGATGGAATTTTAATAGGGATTGCATTGAATCTCTAGACTGCTTTTGGCAAGATTATCATTTTTATTATGTTGATCCTACCAATCCAAGAGCATGGGAGATCTTTCCATTTTCTGGTATCTTCTTTGATTTCTTTCTTCAAAGACACAAAGTTCTAGATATACAGGTCTTTCCATTCCTTGGTTAACATTATCCCCAGATATTTGATGTTGTTTATGGCTATTGTAAAGGCTGATGTTTCTCCGATTTCTTTCTCATTCACTACATCATCTGTATATAATAGGGCCACAGATTTTTTGAGTTTACCTTGTATTCTGCCACATTGCTGAAGGTGTTTATCAGCTCTAGGAGTTCCATTGTGTAGTTTTTCTGGTCACTTATGTAAACTATCATATCATCTGTCAATAGTGAAGTTTGAATTCTTCTTTTCCTATTTGTATCCCCTTTATCTCCTTTTGTTGTCTTATTGCTGTAGATAGAACTTCAAGTACAACATTGAAGAGATATGAAGAGAGTGGACAGGAATTGTATTGAGTTTCTCTCCATTTAGTTTGATGTTAGCTGTTGATTTACTGTATATTGCTTTTATTATATTCAGGCATGTTCCTGTTATCCCTGATCTCTCTAGGACCTTTATCATGAAGGAATGCTGGATTTTGTCAAAGGCTTTTTCAGCATCTAGTGTGATGATCATGTGGTTTTTCTTTTGCAGTTTGTTTATACGGTGGATTACATTGACAGATTTTCTAATGTTTAACCAACCTTGCATTCCTGGAATGAAGCCTACTTGATCATGGAGGATGATTTTTCTGATATGTTGTTGAATCCAGTTTGCCAGTATTTTATTGAGTATTTTTTCATTGATGCTCATGAGGTAAATTGGTCTATAGTTCTATTTCTTAGTTGTGTCTTTGTGTGGCTTGGGTATCAAGGTAAATGTAACCTCATAAAAAGAGTTTGGCAGTGAGCCTCCTGCTTCTATTGTGTGGAGTACTGTGAGGAGTATTGGAATTAGCTCTTCTTTGTGCTTTTTTTTGTTTGGGAGACTTTTGATGACTGCTTCTATTTCAGTAAGGGGTATAGGTCTGTTTAAATTGTTTATCTGCTCTTGATTTAGTTTTGGCAAGTGATATCTATCCAGGAAATTGTCCATTTCCCTTAAATTTTCGAATTTGTGGAGTACAGATTTTCAAATTATGCCCTGATGATTCTCTGGATTTCCTCGGAGTCCATTGTTATGTCCCCTTTTTCATTCCTGATTTTGTTAATTACCATCCTCTCTCTCTGTCTTTTGGTTAGTTTGGACAGACGTTGGTCTATTTTGTTGATTTTCTCAAAGAACCAACTCTTTGTTTCATTGATTCTTCTCAATGTTTTCCTGGTTTCTACTTGATTGATTTCAGCCCTCAATTTGATTATTTCCTGGTGTCTGCTCCTGCTGGGTGAGTTTGCTTCTTTTTGTTCTAGAACCTTCAGCTGTGTTATTAATTCTCTAGTATGACTGTTTTCCAGTTTCTTCATGTGGGCACTTAGTGCTATGAACTTTCCTCTTAGCACTGTGTGTCCCATAAGTTTGCATATGTTGTGTCTTCATTCTACAATCTGATCAGAGCTTCAGACAAGAGTTTCAATCAAAATTAGAACTCTACTCCAGAACTTCATTCAAGCCTCTTCTGCCAAACAGAAACTAATTGACCAACTTAAGACTCTTGTTACACTAACACTTTCTTCCCACAGGTCCGCATGATTGTCATCGTCCCACTTCAGTAGGGAGTAAATTTGAGAATTCCATGTCTCTTCTCCCTACTATTGATATTAGAGGATAGTTCACACCAGTTAGTGTTAGTTTTCAGTTATTTTAGGGTTTGGATTGGAAGGAGGTGTTCAGACTTAGGCATCCCTTTCAGATAAGTTTAGAATTTTGGTGGAATGGATATGTTTAGTTTAGGATAAGTAGATTATAACTTAATTATCACCCTCTCTCTCTCTCTCTCTATATATATATATGTTGTATATGTTTGAGTTTGTATCAAATTCTTATATTTAGACTAAAAGGGCAATTGTAGGAGTGAACCCCACAAAGCTATCCGCCCATGAGGGCGGGGACATGTAAACAGACACAGGTAGATATAAAAGGAAGTGAAAGGAAAACGACCCTCCCTTTTTCTCTTGGAAGCCAGCCATGCTTCTAATTCCTAGTTTGTGCGACTCTGTCTCTGGTAAATAAATATATTGTTTTCCTTATAGCATTGAATATTCTCTTTACTTCACTTTTTCTTTTGGTGTTTTTTAAAGTGGGAGTATATATTGCCTGTGTCTTTGTGAGTGTAGTTATCTTCCTTCGATCTAGGGTTTTCTTTCTAGCACTTTCTGTAGAGCTGGATTCATGGATAAGTATTGTTTAAATCTGGCTTTGTCATAGAATATTTCATTTTCTCCATCTATGGTAATTGAAAGCTTTGCTGGCTATAGTAGTCTGGGCTGGCATCCTTGTTCCCTTTGCATTTGTAGGACATCTATCCAGGATCTTCTGGCTTTCATCATTTCCATTGAGAAGTCAGGTGTAATTAGGATAGGTCTGCCTTTAAATGTTACTTGGCCTTTTTCTTTAGCTGCTCTTAATATTTTTTCGTTATTCTGTAGGTTTTTTGGTCCAGCCTATTTGGTGGTCTGTAAGATTCTTGTATTTTCATAGGCATATCCTACTTTAGGTTAGGGAAGTTTTCTTCTATGAATTTGTTGAATACATTGTCCATACCTTTGAGTTGTATTTCCTCACCTTCTTCTATACCTATTATTCTCAGGGTTGGCTTCTTCACGGTGTCCCATATTTCCTGGATATTTTGTTTTAGGGATTTGTTGGTTTTGAGATTTTCTTTGGTTGATGACTCTATATCCTCTAATGTGTCTTGTATTCTATTGGTGATACTTGCATCTGTAGTTCCTGATCATTTACCCAGCTTTTCTATTTCCAGTATCTCCTAGTTCTGTGTTTTCTTTATTGTTTCTATTTCAGCTTTCAATCCTTCAACTGTTTGAGTTGTTTCCTTCATTTGTTTGGTTGTTTTTTCTTGGTGCTCTTTAGATTCTTTGAGAGATTTGTTTATTTCTTGAATTTTCCCCCATTTCATTGATTTCTTTGTTTTTTCTTCTATTTCTTTAAGGGATTTCCTCTTTTCTTCTTTGAGGGTCTCTATCATCTTCTTAAAATAATTTTTAAGGTCTGTCTCCTCTGCTTCATCTATGTAGTGCTTTTCAGGTCTTGCTTCTGTTGGTTCCCTAGATTCTGGTGGAGTCATGTTTGTCTTTCTATTGCTGAGTGAGCTCTTATTCTGTGTTCTTCCCATCTCTTCTTCCAGTGTGTGCTGGTGGGGTCTTTCCATCTCCATGGATCTCCTTCATTCCTTAAGCTGAAGCTGATGCTGGGCTCGCTAGAGTTTGGGGCCTGGAAGGGCTGATGTCTTTCCTGTGTGTGGGTCTTCTGGATGCCATGAGTGGCCCCCAGAAACTCGAGGAGATGAGTGTTGGGCAGGGGATGGGGAGTGTCCCCACTAGAGACCCAAGCTCTCCCAAAGCTCGGCATGCCAGAGTTTGGGTCCTGGAAGGGCTGATGTCTTTCCTGTGTGGGCGGGTCTTCTGGATGCCAGGAGCCACCCTAGAAGATCGAGGGCATTGGTGTTGGTCAGGGGATGGGGAGTGTCCCCGCCAGAGACCCAAGCTCTCCCAAAGCTGGGCTTGCTGGAGTTTGGGGCCTGGAAGGGCTGATGTTTTTCCTGTGTTTGTGGGTCATCTGGATGCCTTAATTTTTCTTTTTTACAATTTTTTAATTAAGTTTGAAAAATGCTTGTTTCACTTGTCAGTCCCAGCTCCCTCTTCTTCCTCTCCTCCCCTGCTCTTCCCACCAGAAACCTCAGTCCCCCACCCATTCTATACTCCAATCCTCAAGGAGGGTGAGGCCCTCCATGGTGGATATCCAGAGTATATCATTTTATCCTGGGCAGAGCCTAGGACCTCCCACAAGTGTCCAGGCTGAGAGAGCATCCCTCATTTTTGCATGGGCACTCAAAGTCTAATTAGAGATAAAACCCAGAGATAAATACTACCAAGGCCTCATAGAATACCTATGTTTCCTCACTGACACCCACATTCAGGTGGTCTGGGTCAATCCCATGCTTTGGTCTGGGTAAATACCATGCTTTCTACACAGCCATCAATATGTGGTCCAGGAGCTCCCCCTTGTTCAGGTCAATTGTTTCTGTGGGTTAGACCAGCCCAATATTAACTGCTGTGCTCTGGCTCAGCCGTTAAAGGCTAGGCTCACAACCAAAAATATAACATAGTTATATTAGAAGTAAATCAAATGTACATTGAAAGTTTGTGTAGGGAGTGATTAACTCTTTACTTCACTAACTTTGTCTAATACAATATCAGCAATATTTCTTAACATGTTTCAAAACTAGAATTGTTTGCTTGAGCAAGTCTGGGTCTAATTTATATCTGCCTGACTTCAGATTTGTAATAGAAGAAGACCTTGAACTTCTGGCATTCTTTTTTCTCACTCTCAAGAGCTGGAACTACAGAAGTGCACCAGTAGGTTATGTTCATGCAGTTCTGTGTCTCTAATCGAGGGGATTTTTTCATATTAGTAGGAAGTCTTGAAATTAGGCCATATCCCACCACAATAGTTTCTTACCTCTTATTAGCAAGAACTGATCTGTATATGTATATGTTGTGAACATAATTATGTCATATAGCCTACACCAAATTCTTCATGATGCTGCTGATTACTCACAGGAAGAAATAGTTTCAATTTCAGTTAATTAGTTTTTGATGAGCAAGTTACAATTATCATTAATGTGACTTTTCTCCTTACTTGTATCACTGTGGGCATCAAGAAAACATACGTCCCAGACCCACTCCCACTTAAATTCAAGGTAACTCCTGATTGCAAAGTGGATGAATAACAGATCAATGTTACCAATCCATACTCCTGTTGGTATCTTGACTTGTTTTACCTTGATTCTGATTCTGCCTCCCAGACATATAGGGAGCTAGAAAAGAGACTGGGTAACCTGGGTGACCTATTTGATACTTGAATTTGGAAAATTAATAGTAAACACACATGAAATTAATAGTATTATGACAACAGTTCCTTCAAACACAAGCAACACTAATTATAATATTTTGAGAAATTTCCCTAGGAAAACTGTGTTTACTAGGCAAACAAAGTATTGAGAGCACTAACAGAGAGCATCAACACCATATTGTATTATGTTTGGGACAAACCCTTATGGAGAGTTTTGTCCATGTATTGATAAAGTACTCAAGGTAGTGGGTTGCGCTTTGGTAACATGCAAAGTATCATGAGGTTAGCAGAACATAGGATAGTTGCAGAAATACCTCATGTCTATAAAAGCCCACAGTATCTCCAGGTCCTCATTCTTACCATGGTATCACAGAGAACATTATTCCTTCACGCTTAAGAACCTGGTGATCACAGACTTGACAACACTTCAAACAAAAAGTTGGAATAACTCCATGAATCTTATCAGACCACCATGCTTTAAAATTAGAATTCAACAACACAAATTGCAGAAAACCTACAAACTAATGGAAATTGAATAATGCACAACTGCACCATTCCTGGGTCAAAGAAGAAATAAAAAAGAAATTAAAGACTTCCTAGAATTCAATGAGAATGAAGACACAACATACCCAAACCTATGGGACACTTTGAAAGCAGTGCTACGGGGGAAGTTCATAGCACTAAGTACCCACATGAAGAAACTGGAGAATACTTATATTAGAGAATTAACAGCATAGCTGAAAGCTGTAGAACACAAAGAAGCAAACTCCCCCTGGAGGAATAGATGCCAGGAAATAATCAAATTGAGGGCTGAAATCAATGAAGTGGAAACTAGGAAAACAATACAAAGAATCAATGAAATGAAGAATTGGTTCTTTGAGAAAATCAACAAGACCTTTGTCCAAACTTACCAAACAGTAGAAAGTGAACATGCAAATTAACAAAATCAGAAATGAAAAGGGGGACAAAACGACAGACTCTGAGGAAATTCAGAGAATTATCAGGTCATACTTTGAAAACCTGTACTCCACAAAATTCAAAATTTAAAGGAAATGGATGACTTCCTGGATAGCTATCACTTGCAAATCAAGAACAGATAAGCAATTTAAATAGACCTATAACCCCCATGGAAATAGAAGCAGTCATCAAAAGTCTCCAAGCCAAAAAAAGCCCAGGCCCAGATGGCTTCAGTGCAGAATTCTACCAGAAATTCAAATAACAGCTTATACCAAATCTTCTCAAAGCATTCCATGCAATAGATGCAGAAGGGTCTTTGCCAAACTCTTTCTATGAGGCTTCAATAACCTTGATCCCCAAGCCACACAAAGACACGACTAAGAAATAGAACTTAAGAACAATATCCCTCATGAACATTGATGCAAAAATACTTAATAAAATACTGGCAAATCGGATCCAAGAACACATCAAAACAATCAATCACCACGATCAAGTAGGTTTCATCCCAGGGATGCAGAGATGGTTCAACATATGAAAATCCATCAACGTAATCCACCATATAAACAAGCTGAAAAACAAAAATCACATGATCATCTCACTAGATACTGCAAAAGCATTTGAAAAAATTCAACACCCCTTCATGATAAAGGTCTTGGAGTGATCTGGGATAACAGGAACATACTTAAACATAATAAAAGCTATATACAGTAAACCAACAGCTAATATCAATCTAAATGGACAGAAAGTCACCACAATTCCTCTAAAATCAGGAACAAAACAAGGCTGTCCACTCTCTCCATACGTTTTCAACATTGTATGTGAAGTTCTAGCCATTGCCATACAACAACAAAAGGGGATAAAGGGGATAAAAATTGGGAAGGAAGAGGTCAAACTTTCACTGTTTGCAGATGATATGATTGTTTACATAAATGACCCAAAGAACTCTACCAGGGAACATTTTGACCTGATTAACACCTTCAGCAAAGTGGTAGGCTACAAGATCAACTCAAGAAAATCAGTAGCCCTACTATATACAGATGATAAAAGGGCTGAGAAAGAAATCAGAGAAACATCACCCTTTACAATTGCCACAAACAACATTAAATACCTTGAGGTAATGCTAACCAAACAAGTGAAAACCTGGATCATAAGAACTTTGAATCTTTAAAGAAAGAAATTAAAGAATCCCTCAGAAAATGGACGGATCTCCAATGCTCTTGGATAGGTAGGATCAATGTAGTAAAAATGGCAATCCTGCCAAAAGCAATCTACAGATTCCATGCAATCCCCATTAAAATCCCAGCACAATTCTTCACAGACCTTGAAAGAACAATAACCAATTTTGTATGGAAAAACAAAAGACCCAGGATAGCCAAAACAACCATGTTCAACAAGGCAATGTCCAGAGGCATCACTGTCCCTGACCTCAAGCTCTATTATAGAGCTATAGTCCTGAAAACAGTTGGTATTGGCACAAAAATAGACAGGTAGACCAATGGAATCAAATTGAAAACCCTGATATTAACCCCCACATGTATGAACCTTGTCTTGTTCCTGATTTTAGAGGCATTACTTTGAGTTTCTCTCCGTTTAGTTTAATGTTAGCTGTTGTTTTACTGTATATTGCTTTTATTATGTTCAGGTATGTTCCTGTTATCCCTGATCTCTCTAGGACCTTTATTATGAAGGGGTTTCTTAATACATTTACTATGATTGTCTATATCTACATTCATTTTTCTTCAACTGACATAACTTCTTCCTTTTTTTTAAAATAGATGCTATTATTTTAAAATTTGAAGATAAATAAATTCCCACCACTAATATTGTGTCTAATCTGTATATCTTAATTAACTCATTTACACTTAGTACTGACATTGAAATGGAAACTGTGAAAAGCATTGTTTTTCTTTATGGCTGAAAGTATTTCATTCTATCGATATTAACTATATTTTCTTTATGTGTCCTATTAATAATATTTCATTCTACACATATTAGCTGTATTTTCTTTATGTATCCTATTAAAATATTTTATTCTATTCTTGCAAGCTATATTTTCTTCATATGTATAATTGGCTATTCTGATAGGTACCCAAAAATTCAGAAGCTGATATAAATGTTTCAATATGGCATGATAACATGGTTTTCTTTTAGTAAAACCCTAGACATAACAGCTCAACTGTGAAATAATATTGACTCTTAGAAGAATTTAGAATTATCAAGAAGTCAAATCTCCATTCATGATTATGAAGAACTTTCTAGACTGTTATATTAGAGATGAAAAGACCCATTATAAATATGGGAGTCTACTTTTACAAGGGATGAGGGCTATCTTCTCATATTGTGTGTAACAAGACAACGGGAACTAAGTGTGAAAATTCATCTCTTTGTCTCTTGTGACATCAGAGAATTGTGTCCAGCAGATTCTGCAAGATCTTGCCATAGTGAAACTGTACCATGAAGGGAATTCTATGCCCTAAATCCATTATCCTAAGTAATTCTTTCCCCAGTAAAGGTGTTTTTCCATTATTTTTTATTTATTTGATTTCATTTTAAATTCAAATTGCAGTTCTACATCCTACCCCACCTCTTGCCCCTTGCACCTCCAGCTCTCACCTCTCCTCTCACCTCCCCCTAGCCCACCCCCAGTCCACTTTTCCTCATGTGTAAGGGCTTCCCTGAGGAGTCAATATAGTATGGCACAATAGGTTGGTGCAGGGCAAGGCCCCTCTCCCATGCATTAAAACTGAACATGGTATCCCACAATAGAGAATGTGTTCCAACAAGCTAGCTCATGTACCATGCTTTTGTCAGGTGTTTTGTCAGAGTAATAGGAAATCATTAAATATAATAGTCAACATAGAAATGCAAAAACTGGAAGCCTATCTGCCCCTAGCACATGATGTTGAACATTGAACAAAAGGGAGACTTACATATTTGTGGAGGTAATAGAAACCACACCTCTCCCTTGAAAATATGAGCAGAGTATTCACCAAATTTAATATTATTCCTAACATTTGTTCCATTTCTACCAGCTCTAGGTGTTAACCTAATTTCCATTTACACATATAAGTAAAGCAATCCTATTGGATTAGAAGGCAATCAAATTGTTGTGACATAATGGATTCTATTCAGCAGAAAAAAAACAATGGAATCCTGAAATTTGCAGGCAAATGGAGGGCCCTAGAAGAAACCTTCCTTAGTGAGGTAACCCAGTCACAAAAAGACAAACATGGTATGTACTCACTCATATATGGATTTTAGGCCTGAAAACGGGAACTGCCATCTTACAATCTCCAGACAGCAAATCCGGGAATCAGGGATGACTCCAAGAGAAATATGCTTGGTAACCCAGAGAAGGGGAAGAGGACAGAATTTTCTGAGGGGATTGGGAGCCTGGGGGGAGGGGGAGGAATCTGGGAGAAAGAGAGGGGAGAAGAGGAGGGGAGAGGAGGATATGGGGGACAAGAAAGTTGATTAGGGGCAAGAATAGAGCATTGAAGGATGAGAGACACTATAATAGAAGGAGCCATCATAGGTTTGAAGAGATATCTGGTAGTAATGACATGTCCAGAGGACTACAATGATGACACCAACTGGTAATCTAACTAATTGTGTAGAGGCTATCTTAAATGCCCTTCCCTATAATGTGATCCACAACTTCCATGTGTGCCATCCTACAGCCTTCATCCAGTGGCTGTAGGAAGCAGAGGCAGATACCCACAGCCAAACACTGAACTGAACTCCTGGAACCCAGTTGCAGAGAGGGATGAGTGATGAGCAAAGGGTTTATGACTTTGCAGATGAAACCCACAGAAACAGCTGACATGAACAAAGGGGATCTCATAGACCCGGACTGATAGTTGAGAGGCCAGCATGAGACTGATCCAGACCACTTGAACAGGGGTGTCTATGAGAAGTCCTCAGTATCCTTTGGGGCCTCAGACAATAAATCATCATATAGCCCTCTCATCCAGATGGACTTTGGGAGCCCATTCCATGTGGAGGGATTCTCTCTCTGTCTGGACACATTGGGGAGGGCCTAGAACTTGCCCCAGATCATATGGCAGACTTTTCAGATGCCCCATGAAGGGCCTCACCCTCCTTGGAGAGTGAAGTAGGAATTGGGGGAGAGTTGGGGGAGGTTTGAAGGACAGCATGATAGGAGGGGATAGAGAGGGAGCTGGCATTGACATGGGAAGCAAGCTTGTTTCTAGTATAAATTTAAAAAATAAATTAAAAACAAGAAAATGAAAAGTCAGACTGCAAGCATGTTTCAGTTCCCAAACTCTACATATCTCAGTGAACTTCTTTAGGATTAGAATGACCATTCTGAAATGATGAAGTTTCACTTAGGATTTTATACTTGCAATCAATTACACTTTTTCATCATAAGTAAAAATAAAAGACAAAACTGTGACAGAACTGAAATGAGAAAAGCACTTAGAGTCATTTTTAAGTGAATAAGTGAATAAGAGAATAAAAGAGAAAAGGGAAATCAGAAACAAAAATATCCCCTACCCGTCATCTTTCCTTCTCAATGTCAACTTCATTTGCAAATGTGATTTTATTTAGGGGATAGGACATTTAGTGCAGAACTACTAGATCCTGAATTGGTATACGAATTTCTTGAGACAGAAAGCTGAACTAGACATTATTGGGTCAAATCCTAATTTCTTGGTCTCACTTGTTACGGTGCTCAATAACTTTGGGATTACTTTGTCTCTGAAATAAATGCTAGGATTATAACTAATAAAATTATTTGAATTTCTATACTATTAGTTATGTAAAAATAATGATATATTAAGGATATGTATTTAAAACTCAAGTTATATGCATCTTTGGTGACACATGTTCTACCTATCATCACCTACGGCACAATTTGTAGACTTTGTTTTAAGATTCACTGTCAGGAGTCACAGGTATTGATATGGAATGATGAAGATTTTCCTGAAAATATGAACAAAGCATAACATATAAGCAGTAAAAATCCTCATACCCTAGATAGCAATCTATGTCCATTCGTGTGGTTTTTTGTTTTTAATATTTTTTTTTGTTTTTCGAGAGAGTGTTTCTCTGTATTGCTTTGGAGGCTGTCTTAGAACTTGCTCTGTAGGCCAGGCTGGCCTCAGACTCACAGAGATTCACATAGCCCTGCCTCCCAAGTGCTGGTATTGAAGGCGTGCACCACCAGTGCCTGGCTCATGTGTGTTTTAAATAAAGGGTTCCTAATAAGAACAAAAAAACTAAGGAAAACTATAATTGTAAACATTTGTATTTACCTCCATCAAAGAGCAAAGAAGGATAACATATAAACACTAGATTTTGCATAGCCATCTCACTGCTTGGACAGTCACCCTAAGTTCCTTTTTAACGATATGCTATCCATCTTCAAGCCATAGTCCACAGTGTGTCTGCCAGACTTTTCCATGAAGCAGGAACCATTTAGGACTGTCAGATCAAGTTTAGTAGTCACTTTTCTGTGGGTCTTCATGTCCCGTATATGAAACTATAAAGGCAAGAGCAGTTTCTTACCCAAATGTCTAATCTTGCCATGATGAAAACAAACTTCTTAATGAGTTTCTGTGATGCCTTTCTTCTCTCAGACATAATTTGTGTGAAAAGAGTGGTGTGTCTCACTCACAATAATCAAAAATCCTATACTATTTAAATGTCATATACTCTGTAGGTCTTTGAAAGTTCTGAAGACTATCTATCCATCTCACATATATCTCTGTATATCTAGAAAACCTAACAAACCTAACTGTAAGTTTTAAGTATTATAGATGACTATACAAAATCTATATTTAATTATGCATTACATTTTAAAAGATCAACGTAAACGCAATACTTGAACAAGATGAGAAATATATATCACAAAATAGACCTTAAATTTGAATCAATAAATGAAAATCCATACCAATATAAAGTATTCATTTTGATACCATATTCCATTTTTTCTTTAGAAAGAGATTGACAGTGATCATTTCCATTTATGGCCAACCTTATATAAACGAAAATAAAAATGTATAAATAATATTTGGGAATTTGTGCATTGTTCATTTCAGACTGCTTCCTGCTGGTTGGAGGCACTGTCTATACCATGGGGATCATAACAAAACACAGAAACTTTATTTTTGTAGAGCCCACCAGAGAAAAATATTGGTACCAAGAATCCATGTTTGTCTCTCTTCTTTTGTTTCTGAAGATCCCTTTTAAACTTCTGGCATTCAATCTGGAAATTCATTCAACCAATGTTGGGTGCCATTTGTAACATACATTATCCAGCCAGCCTGGTCCCTGAGGCGTGTCAGTTCCAAATGAACATGTAGGAAATGATATTAAGCTATTGGGTATTTGCTGTGCTCTCTTAATGGCTAGCCCTTACATAATTATCAATCCATAATTAGTAATATAAATTTTCATAATATCTTATTTTACTGAGATTACCAGACTTGTGTCCTCTTCTCCTGGGATAGCATGGTGACTCTCTACTATTGACTATACTTTCCAGAATCCTATATCCCTCTTAGTTTCACCTATCTTGCTTCCCTATTGGCCAAGAGTGCTTTATTTATAAATCAATAAGACAAACATGCACACAGGAAGACTTTGCTCATCACGGACATATTCTTAGAAACTTTGAGTTAGGACCTCAGTATTCACATTCTTAAAACATAACTCATTTTATAATTTGGTGTAATTTTCTGTGCACCCTGTAAAAAGTTCATGATTTTTAATACCTCCATCATTCTGTGTTGTCCATTTAGATGCTGTTTTAAACATATATTCATGAAATATTCTGTGGCATAGATACATTTCCCTTTTTCATTAAGAAGGAATTATGTAGAAGCCATTAGTGATTTATGAGTTTCAATTGTTGTTTGTCATTTTTGTACAAGTTCATGTGTTCTTCTTTTCTCTCACATTTTAACATAATAACCATTGATAATCATGCTGTTAAAATATTTTCATGTTTGGCCAACTGATGTTCCATAAAATTGAATTGTAGTTGTCATATTTGATTATTCTGTGTCTAAAGAGCTTTTCTTATATTTAAATATATTTTAGACTCTCCTTATAATAACCGCAATCAAGATTCAGATATATACATCCCATATAGATAATTGGATTCTTTTCGGTGATTTATGTTATTTAGAACCTGGATGCAGCTGATGACTAGCTGTGCCAATCACATCAACACTAAGAGAAATAATCTGTTTGTCTACTTCTCTACTCACACTTACCTAAGGAGAAATCTCTTCCTTTCTCTATCTTAAAAGATAGTAGTTTATATTTAATCTCTAGTTCTTTCCCAATACTGCATATTTTGATTAAATATGATTCTTTCGAATTGGTAAAATGCCTTTTCCATTTGGTGAAGATAACATTTAGCATACCAGTTAACTTGACTTAATGAATACATTCTCTATTATAGTCTTCATTTTTGTTGTTGGTTTTCTTTTTCCCGAGACAGAGTTTCTCTATATTGCTTTGGAGGTTGTCCTGGAACTCACTCTGTTAACCAGCTTGGCCTGAAATTAACCGAGAACTTCCTGCTTCTTCCTCCAGAGTCCTGAAACTAAAGCCATGAACCACCAAGGCCCGGCTTGTCTTCATGTTCATTACAAAAATTTTCTCCCATATATACCTACACAGTTGCTGCATTATTCTGATGTTCCTTATGTTGTCACTATCATATTTATGCCCTTGCATGATGTTTTGTGTCACCTAACCTGAATGTTATTCCTATACAGATATGTCCTGTTATTCTCAATCATAAAATCTGAGTCAATAATGCTAGCACCCCATGTAGAGATGTCCTCTGTTTACCATGATTAATCCCCAATTTGCCTGTCAAAGCTGTTGACCAACTTTGTTTTGGGAGGAGCTGAGATGCACAATGATTGAAAATTAAGGTTCAAAGAACATAAAAGAATCAAGGATATGAATGAGCACTTGTTGAAAGAATAGTTCTAGTTCTGAAGGCAATGACTTGGATTAAGAGGGAATCATAGGATCAAATACAGATCAGGCACCAGAGTGACCTTGAGTGATCTAAAGGGATAACACCAATTGGCAAGCTAAGTTATAGTGGAGAGACCACCTCGAATGCCCATTCCTGATAATGAAATTGATGACTATAACCATCCGGGAGCCTTCATCCTATGACTGATGGAAGCAGAGGCAAACACCCACAGTTAAACACTGAACTGAACTAAAGGAACCCAGTGACAGAGAGAGAGGAGCAATGAGCAAATTGGCAAAGAATGGGCTGGCAAAATCAGCAGAGACAGCTGATCTAAACAGGGGAGAGTTCTTGGACCCCAGACCGACAGTGGGGAGGCCAGCATGGTACTGATCTGGACCCCCCAAATGTGAGTGTCAGTGAGACGGCCTGGGCAACCTATGGGGCACTGAGCTGTGGATCAGTGTCCATCCCTGGTATACAAACAGTCTTCGTGTGCCTATAGCACAAAGAGGGATGCTCTCTCAGCCTGGACTCTTAGGGGAGTGCCTGGACCCTACCCAGAGTAAAATGACAGACTCTACATATCCCCTAGGTGGAAGGATTTGGCAATAGGGTGGGAGGGTGGGGGGGAAGGGGAGTGAGGGAGGAGGGGAGGTAGCGGGAACTGGGATTGACATGTAAAACAAGGTATTTAAAATTAAAATAAAAAATGATAAAAAAAAACAAAAAAAGAAGACACAATAATCTAAAGCATTTAAAGTAAATCAGGCAGGCATTTAAATAGCCATAAGAAGAGAGAGGAAAGGAGCTTTTACACTTTCATATGGGAAAGAAAAACACTCTCATCTTGGCCAGGTTATAATTAAAGAAACATGATTATATTATAACTAGTAAAGTGAAGCAGAATGCTAAAATGCATGTAACAAGTCTGTGGTAGTAGCTTCTGCCTTCTGATAACTGAACTACTGAAATGGGCTTTGGGCCAGAGGGAATACATATATATATATATATATAGATATAGATAGATAGATAGACATAGATATAGATATAGATAGATAGATAGACATAGATATAGATATAGATAGATAGATAGACATAGATATAGATATAGATGTGTGTGTGTGTGTGTGTGTGTGTGTGTGTGTGTGTGTGTGTGTGTGATTCCAATTCAGGGAGGAACAACAACTCTTCCCCACCTTAGTCCTTCATCAGAGACTGCCTGAGTCTCCTGGGGGGAAGAAAATATACAGTGAATGAAGAATTTTCTACCAATTCTTGTTGAGGGAGGGAATTTTATTTTGATGATTGTGTCCTACTGCTTTTGTTTGTTTCTTTATTTTTGGAGACATCATTTTTCTGTGTAGTTTGGGAGACTGTCCTGGAACTCCCTCTATAGACGAATACAGCCTGGAATTAACAGAAATCTACCTGCCTATGACTCCCCAGTGCAGGTATTATAGAAGTACACAATCAAATGTTTCCCATCTTTCTGCATTTTTCCTTAATTGCAGCACGGTGGAATGGGTGTATATAACAACCAAGAACCAATATGAAAAAGTTGTAAATCTTTCATTTTACGACAATTTGACTTCATTCTGCTACCTATAATGTAAGTTTAGAACTCTGTAAAACCTAGTCTTTAAATTGTTGAATTTGGAATTAAAAGTATACCTACATATACTCACATACAGAAGTCCCCAAATATCTTTGCCATGGAATGAATCAGCTGAGTAATTAAAATATTTTCCAAAGCAGTACATATTCAATATATTAGCTATTTCATATTTGAAACATTTTCTTCTTGCTGCATTGTGATTTGTGGTGTAAATGTACTTGATTCTGACCTGCAGAAATAGCAGCAGCAACAACAACATTAATATCATCAGCAGCAACACACAGGCATCCAGTTAACTATGGAGGAAATACCAACACTCCACTATGAACCATAATACCTAACCAACATGCAATAGACTAAAATTTGTTACTGAAGGATGGATTGCTTCAAATTAGATGACTATGAGCCAACATTCTCAAATATAAATTCTAATCATAAATATGCTTAGAGGATTTCAAAGATTATGTATATTAACTTTGTTCTTAGGTAATCCTTTTTCACATTTACATAGTCTTAGCTGATGCAACTCATTTGTAGATATTTTGTCTATGTTGGGAGTAATAAATTCTCTATTCTATTCATATTTTCTACTATGTTTAATATATTGTTATCAATATTACCTAAATAGTTTCATTATTAATTATTTGTTAAAGTCTTGGATCCTGTAGCTCTAGCTGGAATCCCTGCTTCATACTCTCAAAAGCTAGGACTACAAGAGTGTACCATGTTCTAGAAGAAACTATCCTGAGTGAGGCAACCCATTCAGAAAAAGACAAACATGGTATGTTCTCACTCATATATAGATTTTAGACATGGAACAAGGGATTAGCAGCCTGCAATCCCACCCCCAGAGAATCTGGGAAACAGGGACGACCCTATGAGAGATATGCATGGTAACCTGGAGAAGGGGAATGGGACCAGATCTCCTGAGTGGATTGGGAGCATGGGGAGGAAGAGAAATGAAAATGGGAGCAAAAGAGTGGAAGAAAAGGAGAGGAGGACATGGGCAAAACTGAAGGTTGAGTCACAGTAAGAATAGAGAACAGGATGAGAGATACCATAACAGAGGGATCCATTATTGGTTTGAGGACAGATCTGGCACAGTGACCTTTTCAGAGATCTACAAGAATGACTCCAACTGGCAATGAGGCTACCTTAAATGCCATCCCCTGATTATGAGGTTTATGAAGACCTTATATGAAATCCTAGAACCCTCATTCAGTGGCTGATAGAAGCAGAGGCAGGCACCGACAGCTAAACACTGAACCAAACTCCTGTAACCCTGTATAAAGATGAGTGATGAGAAAAGGAGTCAAGACCTTGCTGGTGAAACCCACAGAGGCAACTGATCCAAAAAAAGGGGAAACTAATGGACCCCACACTGGTGACTGAAAGGCCAGCATGGTACTTATCCAGACACCCTGAACTTGGATGTCAGTGAGGAAGACTTCACATCTGGAAACCCTGAGTATTTGCAGTCTTCAGAGGAGTCAAACTTCCCCCATTTTCTCACTCCTATTTATAACAATACTCAGGGGATCAGAACTACAGTGGTCTCTTATAGCAACAATTGGTGTAGTGTTTGATTCATGATAAATGTTACAATATCAATACCCCTTTCTTTCTGTTTCAAACAGGAGAGATCATCAGTGCTAAACTTCTGTAGAAATATCCCTGAAATTACTTGAGTTACAGATCACATGCTGGCACACTGGTTTTCCTAGGGCTTTATATGTTCAAGGTCATTTAATTAGACTGGGGTGAAGAGAAAGAGCATCTTTCAATAAAGGGAGGAGGCAGAGATTGGTCATCAGGTTTTCCAGGGTACATTTCCATCTTCCTCTTCTGAGTTTTATCATGGAAAAATAAGTTCCATATGCTGAAGAAAAGATCCTGCATGTCATGTTGGTCATTTCTAAGTTTACCTATGAAAAATCCATGGAAATAATATGTACAAGAACTTTATAACACTGTAGAAAAAAGCAAAATAAAACTGAGAGTTAGTGTTCACTAAATTAAATACTGCATGTAAGTAAAAGCAGAAGTGTCTTTATGTGTCAAGAACATTATAGCTTACAACCTGTTATTTGCATATTTACTTCTTAGAGGCCACAGATAGCTGCAACTTGCCATGGATAAGGAAGATGGAAGGTTCCAAGTTGACACTCAGCATGCTTCATTCAGAGAAGTTTTACTTTAAAATCTGCACCTTCCTTCCTTCTTTCCTTCCTTCCTTCCCTCATTCATTTTGTCTTTCTTTCTTTCCTCCATATCATTCATCTCTATATCTCTATTTCTTATATGTCATATTTTCTTCTTTGCATACTGTGTTGTTGAATGAAGATATGCTGAAATCTTGGTCTACTAACTTCTATCTCTTTTCATGTTATTGAATGGAGAAGTTGCTCTCACCCAATCTCCAGCATCACTGTCTGATGTTCAAGAAAAGTGGGTATCTATTAATTGTAAACACAATTGGAATCTCTGATAACTTCCACTGGTACCATTCAAATCTGGAAACTATTCCTAAGCCCCTTGTTTGTAGCATATCCAACCTTGCTTATGGAGTCTTAGATCTCTTTAGTGGCAATGGTTCTGGGACTACTCTCTCTCTCATAATCAACAATATGGAGGCTGAAGATGCCTCCACTTATTGATAACAGCCACAGAAAAGTCCCTCTATTCACATAGGTCTACAATCCAGAACAAAGTACCTTTTAACTTCTCATGTTCCATCTAATCTCTCCCTCAGAAAATTAATATAGACATGATTTGGACTAAAAGGCCCTTAAAGAATCTCCAAATATTTCAACAACGGAAGTGGGTCTGAGTTTTATGCAGGGGCCTTGAGCTGCCCATCCCTTAAAAGAGGAAGAGAGAATGTACAGATGGAGATAATAGAATAAGGCAACCAGAGGCCACAACTTTGTTGAATCCTGTGCAGAAGAATATGTGAAAACTGTGATTCAGATTTTTGAACTTCACACTGATCCTTAAAAGTATGACACTGGGCTTTTGTGATTACATGAATAGATTTAGAAATTTATATTTTCATAACATTTTCCAACTTAGCAAAGTATAACAGCTCTTTCCCAGAGAAGTTCTTCATCAGAGACAACCTGCATTTCAACAAAAGGAATCTAAGCAATGAAAGTACAGTTTACTATCTCCTCTTACTGAGGTGGGAAGTATGAACTAAAATATCTCTTTACATTTTGGCAGAATGTGAAGCACTGTGGAAAGGAACATTCCTAAAATCAAGCGCTAATATAAGAATGTTGTAAAAGTTACTAATTATGACATAGGATCATCATTCTACAACCAAAAATTTAGGTTGAGAAGTTTAAATTTTAGAGTTTGGTAATGCACAAATACACACACATACACACATACATGTCCTCAATAGCATCTATAGATACCTATAAAAGCACGTTGTAGTCATTTATATACTTTCTATAACTCTAACATATCTGACAGTCCCTGCTATGGAGGAACTACAACAAGGAAATTCTACATTATTTATGATACAAATCAGAATAAGGTACAACTCAGAGACTGATAGTGTTCTTTGGTGCCCAAGAGGAAAACATTTGTTACAAATGAACATAGACTTTCTCTCTATCTGAGAATTCAACCATGGGCATGTAAAAAAGACACTCCTGGCTAGTCCTTTGACTAGAGCTAGTCATTGCTGATTTGCATGTGCCCAGAGCACAGCCCACTTTCCTGAGAATTTCTTGTAGGTCACACCCTGTATTGGAGACAGTCTCAGACAGGTTACAGCACAGAAATGAAGGCCCCCACTCAACTCCTCGTTCTTCTGCTCTTCTGGCTTACAGGTAAGTAAGAGAGCTTTGGAAATTTATTCAGCTGAGGATGGTCAGTGCTGTCTGGTCTTTGGGAAGTTTTCTTATAACAGGATTAATAGTGAGGAAATTTGTTTTCTATTTTTAATCTCAGGTGCCAGATGTGACATTCAGATGACCCAATCACCATCCTCCTTGTCTGTATCTTTGGGAGAAAGTGTCACTATCACATGCCTGGCAAATGAGAACATTAATGGGCATATAGCATGGTATCAGCAAAAACCAGAGAAACTTAAGCTCTTGATCTATGGTATAAGTATCTTGGCAGATGGAGTTCCACCAAGGTTCAGCGGCAGTGGATCTGGCACACACTATTCTTTAAAGATAACCAACCTGCAGCCTGAAGATGTCACAACTTATTACTGTCAACAAGTTTGGAGTACCCCACACACATTGATTCAAACCATGTAATAAACCACACAAGGAAGCAGAAGTGAGAGTCAAGTCTGCCCCAGTTGCTCATTCAGATATCTCCAGAGCTAGGATTGTATCTCTTTGTCAGGATTTAGATGTCAACATGATGATTTTGTGTAGAAATCATAGAAAATTTTCTGTGCCACAAATTGACTGTTTTTGCAGACCTAACAGCATTAAAAACACAGGAATCCTTCACATGAGTAATAGAGTAATGAAATACACACACACACACAGAGGGAGAGAGAGAGACAGAGACAGAGATGACAGAGACAGTGACACAGAGAGAGTTTACTGAGAGGAGAGACTTACACCTCTACACACACATACACACCAAATTGCAGTAATTTAGATTTGTGTCTGAAAATGGTTGTCTTACTAAGGCATTAAAATTCTGAGGAATCTGGCATCTAACACGGCAACAAGGTAATTTCAACTCATGATTTCATAGCAGCCTATACCAGGGCCAGATTATAGGTAAAAAATACTGACTGCTCTTTCAAAGAACATTTTTGGAGTCTCAACATCCAGATAACTGCTAACAACTGTTGATAACTGCAGGTCCAGGGTTTCTGAGTATCTCTTCTTTTCTTTGAATCTTTCTAATGATAAGTCACACAAAGTATAAGCCAGTAATTAAAACATTTAAAATTTTTGAAAATTCTAAGGTACTAGTATTCAGACAAACTGATACTGGGAACAGATATTTCTGAGAATCTGAAGTCCATTTTTTAACCTGAAGTAAGAATTCCTGAGAACAGGGGCTTCATATAAAGGTGTCACCTGTGATATTATATGCATGGAGAATGGGTTTTCCTCTTGACTACCTTTATATTTCTATGAAAAACATCCTGATTTGACAATTTATGAAAGAAAGTATATAAATTAGAAGTTCATGATTCCAAAGTTATTATTATTAGCATGGTGAAAAGCAGTTGCTAAGAGTTTACATCCTTATGTGCAAGTAGGAGACAGGGAAAAGTGAGCTAACTAGGAATGCAACAAAAACCTTACTAAGCTGTGTGCAACTCTCCAAAGAAAACAGTAATGTCATTCAAATCCATGATTTCATAATCACCTCTAAAATGGTCAAAAATTCTCACAAATAAACAATGGAATAAGATTAGTTGACAAATTCACTCTACAACTGACTTTGGGTGAAAAGAATATCATAAAAATAAGATTTAACAAAAATTCCTATTTATTATTATATGAATATTCTATCATGCAGATGATTACCATCAATTACATCATTGGAAAGGTACATGTGCATTGAACAAAGCCTATAAATTAAAACAGAAATGCATATTCATTGGACCTCTCAGCAACCAACATTTTTTCTGGACCCAAAATTGAGACTCCTAGAATTATCTGTTGAGTACATTTCTTCAGATACTTCTGTTCAATTGCAGTGTATGTCTCCTGTACTTCACTTTAATTCTAACTAGAATTCCTAATGCCTTATTCCAAAACTGATCACAATAAGATTTTCTTCTATTAAAGGAAAAGAGAATTATAGCCTCATTTTCTACTATTAATGTAGGAGTTTACATCCCAGAATATTACTGCATTGTTAGTGTAAGTTCTCATTTACTACCTACACTATAATGTATCTCTTTTTACTGAGCTGAAACTAGCTGAACTGAGTATACCTGAAAGACTGCATATACGTACTATACTATAAATATAACCTCAAGAAGTAACATTCTGATAGTTATATGACAGTAATCACAATTGATTTTAATTAACAAGACTCAGGAACAAAATTGGTATTCTGTGGAAGGCTAAAGGCATTATTTTTGGGTAGCCTATATCTTAATGGCAGAGAGCTCTGAGTTCAGAATGTCACCAGAGAATCCAATGTTTTATGTAAAAATGTTAGTGAATTTAAGAGTTTGGAAGTAAATTGGTAGTTATTATGCAGACTCCATTTGCAATTATTGGAAGGCACGCTACACAGAGCTAACTAAAACATGTATTCATCGAATCCTCTAAATATACACTATAGGTTTTAGCTTAGTGTTTTTGTGGGATTCCTGAGTATAAAAAGGAATTTGTATCTGTTTCTATTTTTTTTCGAGGCAATATTTGTCTGTATTTTTGGAGGCTGTCCTGGTACTCACTCTGTAGACCAGGCTGGCCTGGAACTCACAGAGATCCACCTGTCTCTGCCTCCCAAGTGCTGGGATTAAAGGCATGCTCCACCCACGCCCGGATTCTGTTTGAGTATAATGAGTGGGTTCTATTGCTAACTTTGGAAATACCATTGAATGTAACTTGGCAATCATATATAAAATTACATTTTAGGTAAATATACAACAGGTTATAAATGTGAAATGTTTGCATTGTTGAGTTCAGCCCCAGGACCCATATCCAGTGGATAAAACAGTCTGAGCTCAAGCCACATGCCACCACATGCACATGAACCTTGTGAACACACCATATACAAATACATATATAACCATAATTTAAAATGCTAAAACTAATTTTCAAAAATTAAATTTAAAAACACATTAAGGGTATAGATGTTTTAAGCAACATAATGATTAAATTGGTTCAAAACGACACCTAGACATTCATCAAAAAGAGAAAAGATTCAATTAAAAGACATGAGAACATTCTCCTTAATATATTTGCTCATAAAACAACTTTCATTAAATTTATATATTTTATTATCACCAGGTATGATAGAGCATGTTTGCATGCCAAGATATATGAAAAGTTAATATAGGTAAAAAGTCTTTTACAAAGACTTTAATACCAATTCCAGTTAAAAAGGAATCCTGCAGAGTGATAAAATTCTTGCTTTGTGATAGAGATGTGATATCTGAGTTCAGCTCTCCACAACCAATGTAAGGCTAGCAATAATAGAATGCACAAGAAGTACCTGCTCTCTTTCCTATGATAAATATAATGTTACTGGAGATTTGGTCTTCAGTTTGTCATTGTTACAAGTTGGCAGATCCTTTCTGAGATCGGGCTCAAAGAAGATGATCAAAGCTGTGGAGTCATCCCATTTAGAAGAGATTACTTTAATGAGAATGGGTTGAACTCATCAGCCTGTCTGTTCACTTCCAGGCTCAATGTTTCTCCTTCCCTCTCCCTGTTCCTTTACCAACCCCACTCCCTCTCTTTCTACCTCCTTCTGCCTCCCTCCTTCCCTCACTCCCTCTGTCTCTGTCTCTCATTCTCTCTCCTTATGGCCAGTATGTTTCAAAATTCCACTCATCATATTTTGTAGGCATATTGTGATATATCCAAAGGGATGTTAGTACTATGTAAAAGAGTTTGGGTGCTTGTTTCTGTACTCCTTGATTCACATAGATGAATATGTCCATTTTCTTGTAAAACACCTTGTATTGGATATTTTGTTATAGTATCAAGAAACAAAATAATCACTTATCTTTTTTTTTTTTTTGAGACAGTGTTTCTCTGTATTGTTTTGTAGCCTGTCCTGGAAATCACTCTGTAGACCAGACTGGACTCAAACTCACAGAGATTCACCTGCCTCTGCCTCCCAAGTACTGGGATTAAAGGCATGTGCCACCAATGCCCAGTTGACTTCTCTTTTTGGACCAAGTGATTTACTGTGCATATCCAAAGATGACACGTATTTCCTAAAATACATAACATGTGCTTATATCCAAAACTCAAATGCAGTAGCTTTGTTTTGAGTGAGCATCCTCATGAGGCACTCTAATTCTTAGTTTGGGACACACAGACACAGATTTAACTGTTATGATCAGCTGGCTTTGTACACTTGAGATCATCAGGATGAAAGTATGCCATATATTACCATACCCAATTAACATTTTGCATTTGCGATCATTAATTGTGAGCCTCCTCAATGAACTCTATTGGGGAGAAAAGAAGGATAAGTGGATACATTAGACTATGAGCAGAGTGTGGAAATGTGATCATACTAACACAGTTAATACTGCATCTCCATCTGGATTCATGACTCTATAAAATTCATGTGATGATGTCAGATATTAGTGTTGATTTTACTTGTTGAACTCTCCTCATTCACCTTCTCATGAACACATCTACACTGAGACCATCATAACATTACTTACATGTATGAACACAGTCTGATACAGTTCTATATTGTATTTGTAACATAATTTTCTTTTAGAAATCTAATCACCAACCCAATCTTAACTCATTTGTCCATCAGTTCTCTCTTTCTGACACTGGATTCTAGGAGTTTAGTTCAGTGTATGTCTGTGGGTGTCTGCCTCTGCTTTCATCAGTCGCAGGATGAAGGTTCTGTTTCCTAGACTCCCTGACAGTGGGATTGTATGCTGGCACCCACAGAAACAGTTGAACTGAACAAGGGGGGAGCTCCTTTACTCTAGACTGATGGCTCTGTGGAAAGCATGGGACTGACCCAGACCCCTGAATGTGGTTGTCAGTGAGGAGACCTGGGTAATCTATTGGGCCTTGGGTAGTATTTATCCTTGGCATACAAATAGACTTTGAGTGCCCATGCCACAATATGGGAGGCTCTCTCAGCTGGGACTCTTGGGGGGAGGGATGAGGCCCTGCCCTGGATGAAGTGACAGTTACTGGAGATCCACCATAGAGGGCCTCACCCTCCTTGGACTTTGGAGTGGAGATTGGGTGGGGGACTGGGGAGCCTGGTGGGGAGGACAGGGGAGGAGGGGAGGGAGAGGGAGCTGGGATTGACAAGTGAAACAAGATTGTTTCTAACATAAATAAAAAGTAATTAAAAAAAGAAATCTAATCACCACTGCCTTAAAAAAAACCACAAAGAATTACATTCTCTTGGGATCTGGGAAATATTTGGTCCTAAAAAAAAAGAATTAAGTTCTAGGAAACCATAGTAGATTCAATTAGGTTTATGAGTCATATTTAAAGAGGAAAAATCTCTAACTCTTTAACACTTAAAGATGATGATTTGTGTTAAGTGGAGACAAAAAGCAAGAGAAAGAATATTTTATATTTAAATTAGAAAAAAAGATTGTTTTACATGTCAATTCAAATTCCTTCTCCCTCCCTTCTTCCCCTTCCTCCCCCAATACCCTATCCCATCTGCTTTCTGCTTCCCACTGAGGGAGAGGCCTTCCATGGGAGATCTTCAAAATCAGTTAAATCATTTTGAACAGGGCCTAGGCCCTCTCCCATGTGTCTAGACTGAGATATCCCTCTATGTGGAATGGGCTCACAAAGTCCATTCATATACTAGGGATAAATACTGATCCACTACCAAAGGCCCCATAGATTGCTCAGGCCTCCTAACTGACACCACTTTCAGGGGGTCTAGATCAGTCCTATGCTGGTTACCCAGCTATCAATCTGGATTCCTGAGCTCCCCCTCATTAGGGTCAGCAATTTCTGTGAGTTTCCCCAGCCTGGTCTTAACCCCTTTGCTCATCACTCACACTTCTCTGCAACTTGATTCCAGGAGTTTGGCTCAGTGTTTATCTGTGGGTGTCTACCTCTGCTTCCATCAGCTACTCGATGAATGTTCTAGGATGACATATAAGGTAGTCATCAATCTCATTATCAGGGAAGGATATTTAAAGTAGATTCTCTACTATTGCTTAGATTGTTAATTGGAGTCATCCTTGTAGATCTCTGGACTTTTCCCTAGTGCAATATATCTCGTTAAACCTATAATGGCTCCCACTATTATAGTATCTCCTTTCTTGCTCTCCTTTATCCTTCCCCTGACTCCATCTTCCTGATCCCTCATGTCCTCCTCTTCTCCCCTTCTCTTTCTCCTAACTCCCTCTCCCCATCCCCATTCTCCCAATTAGCTCAGGAGATCCTGTCCTTTTTCTCTTCTCAAGGATACCATGTATATCTTTCTTAGTGCCCTCCTTGTTTCCTAGCTTTCTGGCAGTGTGGATTGTAGGCTGGTAATCCTTTGAAGAGCAATATTCTGAAGATTATTACTAAAAGTTAATAAGAGAGATAATAGGAACACTAGACAAATTCAAATGCATACTCACACTTATTATAATTATTCCTTATCTAGGAAAGCGTTTTATATGGCTCATTTGGAAAAGAATGAAATCTGGGCTGGAGAGATATTTTAGCAGTTCTGAGTAGGTGCCATTATGCAGAGAACGTGGGTTTGGTTTCCAGCATTTACACAGCAGATCTCAGTCATATGTAAATAGAGTTAAAGGGCATCCAGCACCCTCTTCTGCTGGCCACCGACAGCAGACACATATATGGGGCACATGCATATATAAAGTGACAAATACTCATTCACACTGAGTTAACTTTTTTAAATAATATGTTAATTCAGCAATTTATGTGACCTTTACAGGGCTTGCCTTTGGGTAGTTATAGAATCATAAATTGAATAATATGCATTGGTCAGTGAACATAATTGATTGTTGATACAAGACCCTCCCATTCCCTAGAAAAGATTTCTTATATGGAGAGGATCAGGGACCATGAACAAGAAGGCAGTTGACTTCAGGGATGTAACAATGAAAGCAACTTATAAACTTTTTTGAACATTATGGGAATGTTTAAAACTGAAAAACCACTGAGCTACACTGAAATGTGGCAAGAGAATGATCTACTAAACATGTGAGAAATTTTAAAACAAAATGAAACTAATGTGTTTCTTTTTAGGATCATACTTTGGACGTCCAAAGTTGAGAACCTTCTCTGGAGATGAATCCCTCCTGTGGTAGTCGATGAAAGACCAAAGAGGTCATCATGCTTGTACTCAATTACTGTAACAAGCACACCCTAAAACTGTGCCCAGTCCTGCCATGTGCTGATGATTTTCTTGTGCTGATATCATACTCCATTGCTCCAAAGATTTAATACAGTACAAGAGTTATTTTGTTGTTGGTGTTTTTTTCTGTTTTTGTTTGTTTGTTAGAACACTGCCCACACATAAGCATACTCTATTCAACTCCTGGGTTTCATGGTAAGTTTGTCCGCACTTGATGTTTACTATGGACACTGTGCACTCAGGGATTCCTGATCCTTCAGGAATGTTGTCTTTGAGCACAGCTAACTATATAGGAATATATATTTGATTTTGCTATTTAAAGTTGGAGTTGTGATATTCAGATGATACAGTTGCATCCTCACTATTCATATCTCTTATAAAAAGAGTCATCCTCATTTGCCAGGCAAGTCAAGATACTAACAAGTACTTAATCTTGAGGCAGATAGAAGACCAGGAAATATACAAAGCTATTAATAAGTTATAGATTTCAACTATATTCAGGCATCCCATCATGGTTCACTGGCAATGGGTCTGGTACAGGTTTTTGTCTCACTATCAGCAGCCTGGTATCTGGAGAAACTGCAACTTACTACTGCCTACAGTATGATAAGCTTCCTCCCACAGTGATACAAATCATAGCATAAATCATCCAGTCAAGTAGATATAAGAGGCTAGGGGGACCCATGTTCTCACCTTAGGTCTTCATTTACTAAACGATTCTATGTCTGCCCATTTGGAAGGCAAATGGGCAGTGTTAGCAGAAACATGACAAAAAACACAAACAAAAATTCTAAATATCTATCCTCTTAGGATCCATGCAACACAACTTTGGTAATTGTTCTCATAAACAAAGGTAATAAATTATTGTTTGAATAGTTCCAACAGATAGGTGGATCTACAAAATTAGGGAAATTCCAAAGTTAAGAAGAGTTTCATATTCTCTGAAAAAGTTGTTTTATTTACTTCTAATTTGCATATCATAAGTTTTTATTGGAATGTAAGATTTTCCTTTGGCTCCTTCATTTTACCTATTAGTGAATTTTTCCAGATTAGCCAAAAGCTCACATTCTCTGTACATTTGTAAAATTAACAAATTATCATCTATTTATTTTTATTTCTCTAACAGTTAAGTATTTATTCATGACTACCCCTACTTTTTATATTGTAACATAATAAAATATTTGATTAGATTTTTAAATTTAGTATTTTGTAGTACATATTCATCTACAAACACATTATGTTGTTCTCAGTTCCCTATAAGAATACTTAAAATGGCTTAACTGAATTTCTAATATTTTTCAGAAAACTTTCATGTTCAATGGAAAACTCACTTCAAATTGTAAACATCCATCCTTGTTGCTGAACACTGGCAGCAATCCCACCTCAAAACAGCAGCACATTATCTTGTACCATATATAATGCACTACATGGGTTATTAAGCATAGTGTTACAAAGTGGCTTTATATTGGCTAATCCTGCCCCAGTTAGTATAAATGTAGGTCCCTGAGCATATGTCAGTCTTAGCTGTTTGGTGGGACATGTGTGTGTCAATTGAACTTTGGCCCAGGATAGTACTGACCTATATGATTATCCTTCATATATTCCCACTGTAAACAATAATGTCTGTGAATAGCAGAATTTGTTTGTAGGAATTCAGATACTTTCCACAATTTACAGTTATGTTTCATGCCTTCTTGTGAATGCTTACTTATTTCTTGATCATAATAATTAGGAGTCTCATTTATATGTTTACACATGTATGTCTGAGTGTAGAGTTATACCTTTATCTCAGATCAGGCAGAGTGGGGAGCACTCCAGCCTTTGTCTTTCCATGAATTAATTTTACAAGTACACTAGGATTTACATCAATCATCCTTAAAAATTGTCCTCTAGGCTCTGTTATGGACTATTACCAGAGGACAACATGCTAGCACATGTTTATCTAGACAAGGATAAGCCTTGGTTCTAGACACCACTGTAAACATAGGAATAAGAGAAATAATTTCCCAGGATCTTGACCCACTTAACATTCACTAATGTTGCAAGGCCTTTGACCAATTCTGTGAGATTGGTCTAAGCACATTTCATTGACACAGCCCCTGGAAGCAGGTGACCATGAAAAGATTGCTCCAGATGCTCACACCTGTTTATGACAACAGGCCAGGCTGAGTATGATCAGAATCCCAGGGTCCTCTTAAAATCAGCATGAGGCAGAATATTGGATTCAGGAAGGATTTAACATTGTCAACATTTAGGTGTCCCATTTTTCTTTCAGATATTAATGTTTATTAGTGTGTGTGTGTTGTGGAAATATCTCTGAAAATATCTGAGTTCCAGATCACAGTGTTTATCCCTTGAATACTAACAGACATCATGTGTCCATAACACAAAGAGGGTTGCTGTCTCTGCCTGGACTCTTAGGGAAGTGCCTGGACCCTACCCTGAATGAAATGATAGACTCTAGATATCCCCTATGAGGAAGGAAATGGAATAGAGTGGGAGGATGGGGGGTTGGGGGGAGGGGAGGGAGAGGGAACTGGGATTGACATGTAAAACAAGCTATTTAAAATTAAAAAAAAAGAAAAAAATCAGATCACTGGCTTTCCAAGAGCTTTGTGTGCCCTGTGCCCTAGTTGAAAAACTGGCAGATCAGGGAGTCAGATCTGAGGTCTCAGATTATGTGATGTTCATTAAAAGCATCCTTAGTTGAGGTTTATCAAGGAAAAAGCAAACAGGTAGGAACTGTTATTCATGTAGGTTAAACAAAGCCTTTCTCTGAGGAAAATATGAAGAATACACTGGACCAGAAGACTACAATAATATAGAGAAAAAGAAAGAGTGTTGGAACTTTACTAAATGAAATACAAAAGTATGAGAAGTGAGGCATGTTATGAAGAATATCCTACCCAACACACTGCTATTTGCATACTTATTCCTCAGAGATGACACAGATGGCTCAGACTTGCTTTTAAGAGAAAGAACTTATAAAAGAAATTTTTTAATCAGGGACAGCAACCAAGTAAGATGGATTTGCTGGTAAAAACTATCAATTTGCTGCTACTCAGTGTCCTGGATGAAATAGGGGAGGAGGATCTATGCTCAAACTCAGCATCGTGTTCCTCCTAGAAATTTTAGTTTAAAGAAGCACATTTAGATGCAACATCTGTCACCCCATTTATGACCAGGCTTCATTCTACTTATCTGGTGGACTTGGCGGGTTTCCGTTTCCTCCCTCACAGCACCACGTATGTCACTCTGGAAGCTGCAGCTTTGTTCGAAGAGGATGACTATCTCCAAACAGATGAGGATTGATCTTTGGTTAAGAAAATACGAGTAACTGTTCTCCTGCTAGAACCTCCAAAGAAGCTATCAAAGAAGCACTTTTCAATTCTTACTTCTTTAAGTCTTTCCTTCCTATTCTCCTCCTTTGTTTCTTGTCATTTTTTTTTTACTTTTTGCATAGTGTGTGATATGAAAATATACTGGAATCTTGCTTTCTAAGAAGTTTTGTCCCGCTTTTCCCCTATAGTGCATTGGATTAATTTTTCTTACTCAATCTCCAGAATCCTTGATGGTTACTCAAGGAGCAAGGATCACTGTCACCAGCAGGGCCAGAACATGTAGCATCCCTGATAACTTCTACTGATAACCTCAGAAGGTGAGATCAATTCCAAGTATCCTGGTTTATGACATTCCAGAGCTGACTACTGTATTAACAGCTTACCTCAGTGACAGGGTGACTGGGACCTCTTATTCTGTCATAATAGATTAACAATTCTGCAGCTTACTACTGTCATAAGAAGAGCAGTATTTGATTCATACTTTTACAAACTAGAAGAAAAACACTTTCAGCTTCTCAGAACCCAGTTAGTTTTCTCTCAGCAAATGCAATATGGTCAAGAGATTGACATGGGACACAATCACCCAATATTTCTACAAAAGAAACAGGGCACAGTTCCACCCAATGGCTGTAAGTATACCCCCCTGCAAAAAATTAAAGTGTATTGATGATGGACGTAAATGCAAGATGAAATAGAAAAATAATATTTTTATTTACTAGAATAAAAACTTACACACAGAGGATGGAGGGTCAGAAGCTCATCCATCTTCTAGAGGAAGAAGGAGAAGAAGAGAGATTCATTTCTCTTTCACTTCCTTTTATCCTAAATTTCATTATCCCTAACCCTAGGGCAGATAGTTTTGTGGAGTTCACCCCTACAATTCCCCTTTTAGTCTAAATAGAATATTTAAATTTGATACAAATTCAAACATATACAACATATATACATAGAGGGTAATAAGTAAGTTATAATCTACTTATATCCTAAGCTAAACATATCCATTCCACCTAAATTCTAAACTTATCTGAAAGGGATACCCATGTCTGAACACCTCCTATCAATCCCAAACCTAAACTAATTGAAAACTAACACTAACAGCTGTAAACTATCCTCTGATATCAGTAGGAGGGAGAAAAGGTATGGAATTCTCAAATTTACTTCCTGCTGAAATGGGATGATAACAAACTCATGGGGACCTGTGGGAAGAAAATGTTAATGTAACAAGAATCTTAGGTAGTTTAATTTGTCTCTGATCAGCAGGAGATACTTGATTGAAGTTCTTCACTGGAGTTCTAATTTTGATTGTAGCTCTTATCAGAAGCTTTGCTCAGTTTGTAGAAGATGCACTGTATCAGTTCCTTCTTCTGTAGTTGTGTCAAGTGATGTAGTCCTAAACCAGTTTCAGGATGGTGCTTGTCAGGTGAGATCAATGATGTGGGATCCCAATTTCTTTACAAAGTGTTTGAAGTTTGCTGTCAAGAGATCCCTTGTTCTCTTGAAAACTCAAAAAGTATTGTTAGCAAAGAAATTTTCAAACTTTATATGTATGCATACTGGGAAAGACAACCCTAAGGAAGATAATAAACATGAAGGAGATTAGACTTTCAGAAAAGGAACTGAGTATACATAGATGACAGTCCCTAATTTTGTTTTCTTCTGTGTTATATCAATGGCTCTTTGATATGAATTGTACTTTAACAATATGCTTGGGTTTAAAGTAGGAGAGCTAATCCAACTCTAAAGGCAGCTTCAACTAAATGAATTAGGACTGAGGCATATTAAGAAGCAAAGATAAATGGAAATTATAATAACAAGATAGGGAGATTCAGACACTGATACTACATGTTGTATTATTGCATGTTTTATGGTCCTCTGATAGCTATACTTTCTTCTTCAGGTATCCCTATGTCCAGTATTTTTTGCTGTTTGGAGCCTAGTTTTCCTGTAAAGGCAAAAACAAAATGCTTCTCTTTCATTTTATGAAGTCTCCTTACACATAGTAGAATATAACCTTGTATATGAGCTGTCATCTTTCTTCCTCCTGAGGTTTCTTCTGTTCAGATCGAATCTTGTTTAATTTTGATGGAATCCAAAGTTTTTCTTCTCCTGTGGGAACAAAAGCAAAACCTCTTTCCCAGTGTAATACATATCCTGGCTTCCACACTGAGGTCATAATATCTTTAAAATATACCAGGTGGTTCAGCTCAGAAGTTTTCTCTGTAGTTCATTTTCTTTCTGCAGCAGTTTGTCCTTTTTCATTAGCATTAATAAAATTCAACGTTAGTAAAGCATTATGCAACCTGTGTTTGGGGGTCTTTGTAACCCCTGGCTGTTTATGAAGCATTTCTTTTAAGGTTCAGTTAGATCTTTCAACCACTGCTTGTCCTGTGCGGTTGTAAGGTATATCAGTTACAAGTTTTATATTATAATATTTGAAAAATTGTTCCAGTTTGCTACAGACATAAGCTGTAGCATAGTCAGTTTTTATTTGTACAGGTATACACATATCAGCCATCACCTATAATAAGTGTGTAATAATAGAATCAGCTTTGTCAGAGCTGAGGGCAGTAGCCCATTGGAAGCCTGAGAACGTGTCTATGGTATGGTGTACATATTTAAAACTGCCAAATACTGGGAAGGGAAATACTTCCATCTGCCAAATTTCATTTCTATGAATACCTTTGAGATTACTGCCTGCTGGTAACAGAGTTTGATTGTAGAATAAGCAAGTAGGTCAATTTATTTCCCTGGCTTGTTGCCAGGTGATACAAAAATCCTTCTTTAATGCCTGGGAATCCAGTATGGGACTGTTCAAGACCTCCTGAATGTGGGTGTCAGTGAGGAGGCCTAGGTAATCTACTGAGCCTTGGATAGTAGATCAGTATTTATCCTGGGTATACAAATGGACTTTGGACTCCCATCCAAAAATGAGAGATACATTCTCATCCTGAACTCTTGGGGGAGGGTCTAGGCCCTGCCCTGGGTGAAATGACAGACTATGGACACCCCCATGGAGGGCCTCACTCTCTCTGGGAAAGTTGGGGGAGTTGGTGGGAGGGCACGGGATGAGAGGAGGTAAAGGAAGTGGGACCTGGAATTGACATGTGAAGCAACATTGTTTCTAAATTAATTTAAATTTAAAAATTAAAAAACTATTAAAAAACTTCATTTTGTGTTGTCCATATGCTTACTGATCATGGTCAAACTCCCAGTGGCCAGCCCCTTAAAGATAACTGAGTCCTTCCCTACCCTCACCGCCTGCCAGAAGCCATCAGCTATGAAGAGCTAAACTTCAGCATCTTTATAACCATTTTAAAGAGTTCCCTTCAATGGCTTTCTCTCTGGACTCTTTCTTTTTTGGGGGGGGGGGTTGGTCTCTCGTTCTCAACCATGAGTTTTCAGTCATTGATACCACTTCAAAAAGAAGCTTCCTGGACCTTTACAGTCGGTGGAAGCATGGATCACGGACTTGCTCGTGGTTTCCAGCAACATCACAGACCACGGACAACCACAAGATCTTTGGTGACATCATGTGGGTCTGTGGGTCCTTATCTCTGTTTAGGGCCATCTTCAGAAGTCTTAAATTCTTGGGGCAATGGAAGCGTATGGAATCAGGATGAACACTCACCTCAGTTCCAGATGGCTGCTCTACACAGGTTGTGGCACATTCCGCAGAGGGCTGATGCTCTTTGGCCCGGCCGTGGCACAGCTGGCACTTGTATATCAGGTCTGGGTATGGGTATGGCAAACACCTCAGGGCCCAAGCCAGCTGGCTGGCCACCGGCCACAGAGGCATGGGCTTCCAATGAGTTTTGATACCAGCTGATGATGGAGGTCAATGCGAGATGAAATATATTTTTTACCAGAATAATAATGTACACACAAAGGATGGAGGGTCAGAAGCGTGCCCATCTTTCAGAGGAAGAAGGAGAAGAGATCATTGGGCTTTAGAGAATACACACAGGGCTTTAGGAATTCATGGGTTTGTCAAAGTTTCCGTTTCAGGGAGGAACAACATATCTTCCCCAGATTAGCCCTTCATCAGAGACTTACTGAGGGGGCAAGACACTAAATAATGAAAGCAGAATTCTTTATCATCTCTTCTTGGCATGATGATAATAGTCTACTGATTTTTTTGTTTGTGTGGTTTATTCTTTGATACAGATCTTCTCTGTGTAGCTTTAGAGACTGTCCTTGAACTTGCTTTGTATAATAGGATGATCTTGAACTCATATTATTCTACCTGACTCTGCCTTGTCCATGGTGAGATTAAAGGTGTGTACCACCACCTGTCCATTTTGCTCATGCTTGTATAATGTGCTGCATGTTGGAATGTATGTGCCTAACAAACAAGCATTAATATAAGAAACTTGTAATCTTTCAATTTACAGCAAATGAATTTCATTTTACTACATAGTATGTAAATTTAGAACATTGTATGATCTAGTCTTTAAACTATAGAGTTTGGAGGTAAAAGCATACCTACATATATATAGGTAACAAACTATGTTTTTACATGTAGTGAATCAATTGAGTAATTAAAGTCATTTTCAATGTGATTCTTTTTTGAGATTTTAAATGCTTACTTCTGCCGGTATTGTTGTATTTGTTTCCAGTGTTTTTGCTTGACCTGCGCTGCAGCAGCAGCAACAACAACAACAGCTAGGCATCCAGGTGATCCTACAGGAAACACCAATAACCCACAATGAAACACATTAATGAATGACATGGAAAGACAACAATTTGCTATTGAAGGATGGGATATCTTCAAATTAAGTAGCCATGACACAACATTGTCAAATATATCTTTTGACTGTATATATACTCAGTGTGTTCCAAATAATATGTTTGTTAATGATTTTCTTGGACTTTTTCCAGTCTACCTAGTTTTATCTGGCATAACTAAATGTTGATTGGATGTGTAACTGAAAGTAATAAATTCTCTACTCCAATACCTAATGGGACTATGTTTAACATCGTTATCAATATTTTCTAATTAGTTTCAAAATTAGATTGTTATCTAAAGAATTCAAGGTTTCATTTAGCTCTAGCTGTAATCCCTGCTTCCTACTCCTAAGAGCTGGGACTACAGGAATGAACTATTAAGCACAATAAGTGTTGGAGCTCAAACCAAGTGTTCTATAACTCTGACTTTAAACAATGATGTTCTTGGATAGGAAGAGCAGTGTCACATCTTTCCTTTTCTATGAGCACTTACTGGAAACCAGTACACAGGTGATGCATGTGTTGGATAGAATAACCTTATAACCTGAATGGATATTGTTGGTTAACACGCCAAATAATTTCCAAATTTGAGACCTTAAGAGGTCTAAGAAGAAATAATGTGAGTCAATGAGTCTGAAGACAATGCTCTACCCAATACACTTGACATCCTATTCTCCTGGCTAAAGCATAATTATGGAAAGTGAAAAGAGTGGCAGGGTATGACATTTTGCTAGCTATTGATAAGTCTCTATTGTCCATTTTTACCATCTTGGCTATTTATAATGACATGAACCTATACAAATGAACCCTTTTTCCTTGTGGATATTTCCTCTTTGGAAGACAGTCTACATCTTAGAATTGAGACAATAAACCACGCCATCCATATATGTGAGCCATGAGGAAACTGACTGTGAACCATTATCTCCAAACCCTCTCCTCACTGTTGTGGGAACCATATGAGGACTAATATCATGTAGAAATATATAGATTAGTAGCTTTTAGTTAATAATTAATAGAGCTAGCTAGTAAGAAGCCCTAGGCATCAACCAAACAGTTTTATAATTAATATAGTACCTGTGTGTTTATGTGGGGCTAATTGGCTACAGGACAATGCTGGAAATAAACTCCAGCAACATGTAGGTTCTCAGTTTCCTTCCGAAGTCAGTACCAAGACTACACTTGAAGGAACTCACTCACAAATTTAAAATGTTAAAACTCTTTATTATCAATGTGATTTTCTTCTGTAAAATCTCATCCCTTAACAAATTTCTATGGTTAGTAGATACTGATGCCATGGAAATTAACAAGAAGCACAAGAATTAAATGACGTGAGTTGTATTTTTTTTTCACTAAGACGATATATTGTACTAGGAAATGGGCTTCTAGAAAACTGTGAAGAAAGACTGATTTAGCATGGACAGGGACTGGCTCAGTTCTTTCCATTTTATTACATCTCATGTCCATTACTACCTGTAGAGTATTCTGAGAATGCAACTTCACAAAGGACATTAATGTTGAGGTAGTTAACTCAAAGAACCGATAGACTGTGTCAATCTAACAATAAAATGATTGTTGCTAGTGAAATCTTAATTCCCAGAGAATAAGGCAAAATGTGGCCTTCTATGTTGATTCCCTCAGGTGTGGAGCATGTCCAGCAGAGACAGACTATCTTCCAGCAGAATTTTTCTAGACCTGGGACCTAAGTAACAATGAATTATTATCTTCCTCTCAGTAGACAACAAATGCACTCACTATAATAATTATCTGTGTCAATATTCTCTGCTTCTTTGTAAGTACCAGAAAATATGAAAGTCAGTATGTGGGTGGGTTGAGTTTTAAGGACAGGTAAGGGAAAGAGGAATACTATAAATGTGAATGTATATTTTGAAAGGGCCATAAACCAGCTAAAATATAATCTCAGGGACTTGTTGGAAGGATTCTTAGCAGTTAAGCACCTATCCTTTTATTTGCAAATTTTCCTCAGTTAAATTAAACACTAACATAGTAGCTTTAAACTACTGCAGTCCCAGAGAATCCATGATGCAACATCCACCTTTGAATTCTGTGGGTACGAGACTCCTATGTATATAAGAGGATATATAATAATCATATATACAAAAGACCAAATTTTAAAGCCTTGCTTACAGTTTTCATTGATATTCAGCATAATATCCACATGTATACATTTGTATATCTACTTATTTTATATGGCAGTTACTGTCATCTGAGAAAAAAATGACCAGTTTGATAAACTCAGTATGATTGACTTTTGCACAATGTAAAGAAATAGAAGAGGTTGCATATTTTTCCTATATTTCTGAGTTTTTGATATATCCATTAATGCAAAAATCTATGACCACATAATTCAGAGTAATTCTTTTCATTGATTTTCAAGTCAATCAGTTTCTATAAATATTTACCTACCTATTCTATCTGACACATCTCCTATTTCTATTGTCATTTTCTTTCCTCAGTTGATGCCATTCTAATCCTGACAGATCTCTATCTCCTACGGAATGGTTACCTGCACAGGTAAAAGAATTTCTGTTCAAACACTCATAGAAATTGAAAGTAAGTCAGTCACACACTTACTTCCAATTAAGACACAATCTGAATACCACTATGTCTATAACTCCCCAGGGGTAGCTTCTACCTTCACTTTCTTACATGCTTCTCTCATCAATTAGTTTGTATATTTTGGTCCAAAATATGAATTTATAACCACGTTTCTTAGTCTCTGGAAGAGATGAAGTGTCATAGCATAATCAACTTCATGAACAATTGTTCATTCAGGGACATGAGGGATCTTTTGAGAAAATCAACAAGATAGACAAACTTTAATCTATACTTACCAAATGACAGAGTGTGAACATGAAATTAACAAAATTAGAAATGAAAAATGATACACAATAAAGGACACTGAGGAAATCCAGAGAATCATCGGGTCATACTTTGAAAAACTATACTTCACTCAATTTGAAAATCTAAAGGAGATGGAAAGATTTCTGGATAGATTTCACTTGCCAAAATTAAATCAAGAACAGTTAAGCAACTTAAAATGACCTATAACCTCTAAAGAAATAGACACAGTCATCAAAGTTTTCCCAACCAAAAAAAGCCCAGGGCCAGATGGACTCAGTGCAGAATTCTACCAGAAATTCAAAGAAGAGATTATACCAATTCTTCTCAAAGTATTCCAGGCAAGAGAAGCAGAAGGGTTTATGCCAAACTCTTTCTACAAGGCTTCAATAACCTTGATCCCCAAGCCACACAAAGACACAACTAAGAAAGAGAACTTCAGACCAATATCCCTCATAAACTTTGATGCAAAAATACTCAAATAATACTGGCAAATAAGACCCAAGAACACATCATAAAACTCATCCACCATGATCAAGTAGACTTCATCCTAGGCATGCAGGGTAGTTTTCATCATACAAAAATCCATCAATGTAATCCACCATATAAACAAGCTGAAAAACAAAAATCACTTGGTCATCTCACTGGATACTTAAAAAGCCTTTGAAAAAATAAAAAACCCCTTCATGATAAAGTCTTGGAGAGATCTGTGATAACAGGAACATACCTAAGCATAATAAAAGCTATATACAGCAAACCAACAGCCAGAGTCAAACTAAGTGGACAGAAACTCATCACAATTCCTTATAATCAGGAACAAGACAAGGCTGTCCACTCTCTCCATACCTCTTCAATATTGTACTGGAAGTTCTAGCAAGAGCCATATGAAAACAAAAGGAGATCAAGGGGATACAAATTGCGAAGGAAGAGTTCAAACTTTCACTATTTGAAGATGATTTGATAGTTTACATAAATGACCCCCAAAAAATCTCCACCAGGGAACTCCTGCAACTAATAAATACTTTCAGCAAAGTGGCACGATACAAGATCAACTCAAGAAAATCAGTAGCCCTACTATATACAGATGATAAAAGGGCTGAGAAAGAAATCAGAGAAACATCGCCCTTTACAATTGCCACAAACATGATAAAATACCTTGGGGTAATGCTAATCAAACAAGTGAAAGACCTGTATAGCAAGAATGTTTAGTCTGCAATGAAAAAAAATTAAAGAAGACACCAAAAGGTGGAAAGATCTCCCATCATCTTGGATAGGTAGGATCAACATAGTAAAAATGGCAATCTTACCAAAAGCAACATACAGGTTTAATGCAATCTCCATTAAAATCTCAGCACAATTCTTCATATACCTTGAAAGAACAATAATTAACTTTGTATAGAAAAACAAAAGACCCAGGAAAGATGAAACAACCTTATTCAACACAGCAACATCTGGAGGCATCGACATCCCTGACTTCAAGCTCTATTTTAGAACTGTACTCCTGAAAACATCTTGGTATTGGCAAAAAAATAGACAGGTAGACAAATCGAATCAAATTGAAAACCTGATATTAACCCCTACTTATATGAACGTCTGATTTTCGACAAAGAAGCTAAAAATATACAATGGAAAAAATAAAGCATCTTCAACAAATAGTACTCACATAACTGGATGCTGGCATGTAGAAGAATGTGGATAGATTCGCGTCTATCGCCATGCACAAAACTTAAGTCCAAATGGATCAAAGACATCAACATAAATTCAGTCAAACTCAACCTGTTAGAAGAGAAAGTGGGAGGCACCCTTGAATGAATTGGCACAGGAGGTCACTTCCTGAACATAACTCCAGTAGCACAGACACTAAAATCAATAATTGATACATGAAACCTCCTGAAACTGTGAAGCTACTGTAAGGCAAAGGGTACAGTCAGCAGACAAGAAGGCACTCCAAAGATTGGGAAAATATACTAACTAACCCCACATTTGACAGAGGGCTGATCTCCAAAATTTACAAAGATTTCAAGAAGCATGTCTCCAAAACACCGAAGGATCCAATCAAAAAATGGGTTACAGAACTAATTAGAGAATTCTCAATAGAGGAGACTAAAATGGCTGAGAGACACTTTAGAAAGTGCTCAACATCACTAGTCATCTAGGAAATGCAAATCAAAACAACTCTGAGATACCATCTCCCTCCTTTCAGAATGGCTAAAATCAAACACTCCAAATACAGTTTATGCTAGACAGGATGTAGAGAAAGGGGAACACTCCTACACTGCTGGTGGGATTGCTGACCTGTACAGCCACTTTGGAAATCACTATGGAGATTCCTCAGGAAAATGGGACCCAGTATACAACAAGACCCAGCAATTCAACTGGGTATGTACTTAAAAGATCCACATTCATACAACAAGGATGTCTGTTCCATTATGTTCATAGTAGCATTATTTCTAATAGCCAGAACCTGGAAGCAACCTAGATGTCCCTCTATTGAAGAGCTGATAGAGAAAATTTGGTACATTTACACAATGGAGTACTATTCAGCGGAAAAAAACAATGGAATCTTGAAATTTGCAGGCAAATGGATGGCACTAGAAGAAACCATAGTGTGTGAGGTAACCCAGTCACAAAAAGAGAGAGAGACATGGTATGTACTCACTCATTTAGGGATTTTAGAAATGAATCAGGGGAGTGCCAGCATACATTCCCACTGCCAGAGAGTCTAGAAAACAGAAACTTCATACAGCGACTGATGAAAGCAGAGCCATATACCCCCCCAAACAAACACTGAACTGAACTCCTGGAATCCAGTGTCAGAATGAGAGAACTGATGGGCAAAGGAGTTAAGAGTGGACTGGTTTGGCCGGGCGTTGGTGGCTCACGCCTTTAATCCCAGCACTCGGGAGGCAGAGGCAGGCAGATCTCTGTGAGTTCGAGGCCAGCCTGGTCTACAGAGCGAGTTCCAGGACAGCCTCCAAAGCCACAGAGAAACCCTGTCTCGAAAAACCAAAAAAAAAAAAAAAAAAAGAGTGGACTGGTTTAACCCACAGAAAAAGTTGACCTAAACAAGGGGGAGCTCTTGGACTCCAGACTGATGGCTGTGTGAAAAGCATGGGACTGACTCAGACCCTCTGAATGTGGGTGTCAGTGAGGTGGCCTAGATAATCTATGGGGCCTTGGGTAGTATTTATTTCTGGAGTACAAGTAGAATTTGCGTGCTCAGGCCAATATATGGGGGACTCTCTCAGCTGGGATTCTTGGGGGAGGGCATAGGCCCTTCTCTGGATGAAATGACAGTTACTGGAGATCCACCATGTAGGACCACACTCTCTCTGGGTATTGGAGTGGAGAGTGGGTGGGGGACTGGGGGACCTTGTGGGGAGGGCTTGGGAGGAGAGGAGGGAGCTGGGATTGACATGTGAAACATGATTGTTTCTAAGCTAAATAAAAATAATTTTAAAAAGACTGGATAGAGAGAAGAATCAGTGGTCTGAGGTACCTAGGAAACAGAAAGAGCAGTTAGAAGAGAGGAAGGAAATCCATGACTTTGGTTGACCACTATATAATTAGTGTAACAGAACAAGCAGAGACAGAGTAAGACTAAGTGTTTACTTTCATAGAACATGAAATTATGATGAATACTAACATTCCTTGGTAACCACAGGTCATTATGCCATTTGTGACTCTAGCCGTTATTTTTTTCTTATACTTTATATCAAGCATGATAAGGAGATAGAGAAAAGAAATGTATGATTGGCAAAGAGTCTTGTCAGGAAACCATGAAGGAAGAAGTCTGATAAGTTTCTTAAACAGAGAATTTTCCATAATAAAAAGTGCCTGTCCTAGATGGAAGACTAGGAAGCAAGCATATACTGAAACTCAAATAAGTGACAGTATGATGAGTTTTGCAGAAGGAAAATGGATACTGTCACTATGACAGTTAGACAGAAATACCTACTTTACTGTCCACCTTTTTATTGGAGACACCTGCATTCCTTGGCACTTTCTAAGTCACTGAGTTCAATAATCCCTGTAGATTTGGTCAGCTATGCTCAACCTGAGAAATTCATCTTTGTGAGCACAGCCTACTATCATGATGAATTCTTTATAGGATTGTCATACCCTGTATAAGAGTCAGGTGCAATCAGAACACATCATGACTCATACAGGGCCCTGCTCAACTCTGAGGGTTACTGCTGCTCTGGATCACTAGTAGTAAAGGACAGCAAAAGAGATTTACTTAGAACATTGTGGTCAGTGCTGCCTTTCTTTGTTTGTTTTCCTGTAATATAAGTAACACAACACATTAGTTCTGTGTTCTATTCTCAAGTGTGAGGTGAAATGACTCAGGCACCAACATTTTTGTCTGCACCTCTAGAATATCATGTTACCATGACAGGCAAAAGTAATAAGTATATTGATGAGTATTTTGGTTGGTTTCAACAGAAACAAGGGTAGGCCCCTAGACAACTGATCTATTATGTTTACCTTTAGCTAACTTGGGATCCATTGAAGTTCAGTTACAGTAGATAAGGGACAAAATATTTTATCAATAAAAACAACATGGAGCCGGAAGGTATTGCTATGTATTTCTATCTACAGTGTAATGAGTATCCACCTTTGGTGATACAAGTCATAAAATAAAACATTATGGAAGCCAAATTGTGCTGCTAGTGTCCTAGATACTCTTCTATGTGTGTTTGTATTTTATGAACATTTATCCAATGCAGTCAGGCTTTACACATTTCTCAGAGATTTGGTAGAAGCATATAGAGAAGCTTTTCTTATCCTAAACATTCTCAGGATTATCAGCACAAATGTGATTATGCCTTCTCTCAGGATCCTTAAATACAGATGTGACCACAGCTGAAATATCTATGCTATATCAATAGTTGGTATTAATGTGTCATAACCAAAGACACTATATGTAATGCAACCAGGGACTATTGCTTTGGTAAATTAGTTCACTACAGACATTAACTGACGCTAATAAAGAGATAATTGGCTACAGAGTTATACACGAGTAATGCTAATACTTTGCCATGAAGCAGAAGTCATCTGCCAATGGACTACCTAATGTCCATGCCAAGACATGCCCCTTAAATCCAAGTAGTGATTTCACAGTCCTAACCTCTAATTTGTATCTTTCCACATGAGTTGGTAAATGTTTCCTGTGCTCAAACGTGGCAATATGGATAGCAAAAATTTGAAATCATTCTAAAAATCAATAGCAGTATCTGAGTCACAGATATACTATTAGATAGGCAAATTAGTTCTATGTCTTCCAAAAAATCTCATGAAATAAGAGAGCATAGAAAAATGAATATGACAAAGAGGAGAGGAGTGTGTGAAAGAGTATTTGTAGATGATGTATTCCCATGCATAAGAAATTCTAAAGAGACAAACTGAAAGCTCTTAAGTCTAACAAAAATTTTTCATCAATATGGTAAAATACTATGCAAAAAAGCTGCATCCTTCCTTTATACTTGTAACAAATTAAGGAAAGAAATGAAGGTATCTAATCCATTCAAAATAGACACAATAGGTGTCTTGAGGAGCTGTTAACAGTACTTGATGATTTTGCAAATGACCTAAATCCCATTCCGAGCTACCCACATAGTGTTTCATAACTACCCCTAACACTGGTTCCAAAGAATCCAACACCTTCTGACCTCTTTAGGCACAAGATGCATACATGGTTTACATACAGACAAGCATGCAAAACATTCATACACATAAAAAACATAACATTAAAATTAAAATAAATAATGATTTATCTTGAATTATAGATAAACATAGTGAAAGAGTTATATGTGTGTGTTACTTTTCTATACCTATGATAAAGCATAATGAACAAGGCAAGTAAGAATGAATTTATTGGGGCTCATTATGGTGTAGGGTTAGAATCCATGATGACAGAGTGAGGCAATTATTGCAGAAACAGAAACTTAAGTACACATACAGGGAATAAATCCTTCCCAGTAGTATATTTCCTCCAGTCATGCCAAGCCTTCTAAACCTCTTCAAATAGCACTGCCCACTGATCACCAAGTATTTAAATATCTAAGCCAATGGAGGATATTCTTATTGAAACTACCATGAACTCCATACAGAAACTTTGAATTGATGAATAAAGAACTTAAATTGCCAGATGTAATTACCTCTTATACTCAAGTATTAGAAAGTTATATATTGAATACAAATATTCTACCAAAAGCAATCTATAGATTAAATGTGACTACCACAAAACTTCCAATATTATTCAGCCTAAAATTAGACCTTCCAAGTGATTTCAGAAAAAAAATCCTGTCATACACTCTGAAGAGCAGTCCTGAGCAAAATGAACAAAGTTACAGGTATTGCCACATCAGATTTTGAGTTGAAGTACAGAACCATAAAAACAAATGGAGGATGTAGAAATGCACCCACAATGCTATACCCACTTACTTTTTCTGCATGTTGTCAAAAATATTTCAGAGAAAATACAGAATCTTCTATAAATGGTTCTCTAAAAATTGAGTATCCACAAAATGAACAAGAAAACTAAGTCTCAGTCCCCCTCTTTGTATAAAAATTAACTCAAAATGGATCAATTATACATTGATGTAAAACTTAAAGGAATAATTGATAGAGGAAAAATGTTGAAGGCACCACACCTGGCATACAATCTCTATAGCTCTGGCTCAGAGAACATTGCAGGACAGGGTGTGTATATAGTGTAAGAACCATTGAATCACAATATCTTCTGTGAGACTGTGTCTTATAAATATGATATAAAAGCTACCCACATAAAAGGTCAAAAGTATGGTTCCTAAATAATACCTGAGTGTTGACAATAGCACTTGATATACCAGTTTAGTTTCTAGAATTCTCAAAAAGCTCTACTATTAGGTGAAGAGCTATAAGTAATTTTTGTCTGAGAGGAGAAAACTAGTCTTTCCAGCAATGAGCCTGATAATTTGTTCTCCTGTGCCAAGTAGTGATCCCTGAAAACACATATATGAGCCACAATAATTGACTCAACAGATATACTAATATATGCACAATTTTAAAAAATGTCAATGATAAGTTATATACTGCATAGGACAAAGAAAATGAGCCAATGTACCTGCTTGTACTTCAAAAATTGTATCACATACCTATTTCTAGATAATGCCAAGGAAAACATGAAATAAACATTGAACTGTTAAAGAAATTATATTCTCACAGAACTCAATATGCTTTCTTCCTGGCTCCAGAGGCTCATATATTCCATTTAGAAAAGTAATCACAGCATGGTTTTGTAGCCAGTAATAAACTGCAACATCTTCAGGCACTAGGCTGCTGATGGGGAGATTGAGACTTATCCCAGAATCACTGTCATTGAACCCTGATAGGACACGTGGTTGCTAATAAAATGCATCATAAATGAGGATTTTTTTAAACTTGTCCTGGTTTCTTCTTGTGCCAGTGTAAGCAAATGTTAATATCCTGACTTTCCAGGAAAGTGAGTCTGTCATAGAGATGTTAACAGGGAAGATGGTAACTTGTTCATCAGGATGTCGCATCTTCCACCTTAGATTAGAAAATAAAAAGCAAAGTACCCCCAAATGTGTAATATTCCTACTTGATTTTCCTCAAGCACAAATGACCACTTTGAAGGGAGAAATCCCAGAGTTGACTCTTCATACGTAGAACCCACAGCAATAGTAGCCTGAGGAATTTAGTGGAAATCCTCGTGCATATTCTGTGTATTGATTTAACTGACATCTGCACAGGATGTGATCAGCTTATTCAAGACCTACTCAGGCAGTATGCTGTGCTCTGAACACATGCAAATCAGCAGGGATTGGGAGGAGCTGAGCATAAAATTCATCAGTGTATATTGCACAGCCATCATGAATTTCATGGTATACTGCAAGTTTTCATATGCTTTATTCCTCAGCCATAGGCATCTTCTACCTTTTGATATGAACCCTGAAAAATTGAGGCAAGAGATTAAAATAGTCAGAGAAGCTTTAACCTATTTTGTTCTCTGAGTCAAATTTGTATTAATCATCCCAGGGACTTGTATCAAATTGTCAACATTTGTACTATAAATGGGATGTAATCTCTTATAGTTTTAAAGAGAAGATACATCGAGTCATGTTCAATAAGTCAAGATCAAGATGTTGGTAGTGGGAGAGAGAGAGGTTTTATAATAATTTATTTATTCTTTTAAATTTCATTTTACATTCCAACCACTGTTCTTCCTCCAAACCCTTCTCTATATCCCTTTGCCTTCCCACTAGCTCATCCACAGTCCATTCATCATCATGGGTAAGAGCTCCCATGAGGAGTAAACAAAGTCTTGAAGGATAGGTTGGGGCAGGACCAATCTCCTGTCTCATGCACTGAATCTGAGCATGGTATCCAACCATAGGAAATGGGCTCCAACAAGCAAACTGACATACAAAATTTGTATCCTGGTCCTACTGCCAGGGTCCCTTCAGATAGTTCAAACTTCATAACTGTCGGCCACATACAGAGGGAAACAGGGGTTTTAATGGAAACATTCCCACATTGATTCTTCTAGGCTCTGTAATTCTTAGTTCTTTCCCTCATAGCAACCTGTTCTCTCTTCCCTCTATCATCCCTTTTGTCACTATTTGTCTTTCTTCCCCAGAAGCCAATTACAATTTCTTTGCTTCTTGTGAGAGTACACACCAGGGTGTAATGCCCAGATTGCCTCTGTGAGAGGATAGTTATGGCTTTACATGAAGACCTGCTCTGTCCCCATTGACCTTTTAACATGTAGAAAAAGGACACAGCCAGATCAAATTTTGAATCATTTGGACATTAGCACTGTCTACAAACAACAACCAAAGCAAAGAAAACCTCTTAGTTTGTTTAAGCTGTTTTTCATTCTGTTGAGAATTTCATACATGCATGTACTACATTTTGACCAAGGTATACAATGTATATTTATGAAAATGTAAATATTGACCTCCATTTATCTTGTATAGTTTAAAATGTCTTTTGGTCTTTCGGTGGACAGGCCCTTGGATTTCCCTAGGAAGTGGAAATAGAGTAGATTTTTGAGGGTGGACTGGAGGTGGGTGAGGTTGGGAACAGAAATGATCAGGTGGGAATGGAAGGAGAATATTAGAAGAGAAAACCCTGAAAAAGGGAGCGCATTACTGTGCACAGCATTAACACAGTGCAGTGGGAATTCAAAGGGATGTACAAGAATAACCCTAGCTAAGATTCTTAGCAATAGGGAATACGTAGCCTAAGGTGGACATCTCCGGTAACCAGGCAAGTATTCCATTGGAAGGACTGGGACATCTACCCAGACACACAACCTTCAACCAACAGTTTGTCCTGGGTAAGTATGGCACAGAAAATGTGCAAGTGACCAACCAATGACAGAGGCAGTCTGAGAACAACACCAAGAGTGGGAACCCACCACTCATACTACATGGAGGGCTAGGACCCTGAAGTTGGATAGCCCAGAGACATAGGATAGAATCAACTATCAAACATGACTGGCAAAAAAATAAATAAAGAAGTTAATGTAGGCCTGAGGTTATTCTGCTATATCTATTTATTGCTGCCCAGTCCAAATGTCATTAGATATGCTTCATCAAGTAATTAAAGGAAAAAGATGCAGAAACCCCCAGCCAACTTTAAGAGAAGCACAGGGAATCCTGAGGAAGATTGGGAGAAAGGATTGTAAGACCTGGAGGAGTCAAGGACACCAAAAGAAAATACACAAGGAAACTAACCAGGAGTCCTAGGGACTCACAGACACTGAGCCATCAACTAGGAAGCCTGCTAGAGCCTGATCTGCTAGATCTATACATGTTACAATTGTGTAGCTTGGTCTTCTTGTGGGACTACGCACAGTAGGAGGAGGGCTGGTCTCTGACTCCTTTGCAGGCTATAGGAACCCTATTCCTCATACTGAGTTGCCTTGTATAGCTTTAGTACTAAGAGGAAGTGCCTAGGCTTAATCCAGTTTGATATTCCATATTTGATTGATGTCCATGGGAGGCCTGCCTTTTTCTGGAAAGAAATGAAGGAAATATGGATGCAAAGTGAAGAGGTGACATGGGGGAGGGCCTGCGAGGAGAGGAGGGAGGGAAAACTGTGGCTGATTGAAATAATATTAATAACAAGAACAATAATCAATCACTAAAAATAAAAAGTAAAAATTTCTTTAAAAATTTTTTGAGAATGTCATACTTGCATATACTATGTTTTGACCAAAGTACACAATATATATTTATGAAAATTTAATAGTGGATCACCTTTCTTTTGTACAGTTTAGAAATGTTTCCTCATCTTCAAAGGGTCATTTATTTCATTGACTTGTGTTGGAAAAGGTTGCTCTTTAATTCAAGAATAAACCAGTTCTTCTGTCCTTCTTTGAAAACTTTTTATTCAATTAGAATAGATGGTGAGACATCAATGAATAAAAAAACCCAATTGTTGTCAGTGTGAAAATGACTAAATTTCAGCACATCACATAAGTGCTTAGTGGTTTTGTTTTGTTTTATTTTTGATTTTTTGCTTTGTTTTTTGTTTGTTTGTTTTTTGTGACTGACAAATTTTGATTATATTGGCATTTATGTTAGAAGCACAAAACAAGATTAGTAAGTAAGTTTTTTTCAGATACTCCTATAAAAAAGTCTGCAGAAGAAAACCAAACTGAATGAAGACTAAGAGGGCCTAATATATATGAAGTGCCTGAGTGCCACAGGGCATGACATTTTGTAGATACATATGTAGAAACATAAGTTTTCAGAATGTATGAGTATTAGATATGTTAAATGCACTGCATGGTTGATATTAATAACTAGAACTCTCCATTATCCTTGAGAATAGGAAAGTCCTTGATGACTTTTGATATATAACTTTTAGTGGATTCAGAGAACAAAGCCATATCACAGCAGGATCATCAGTTGAGCGACTATTAAGCAAGGGGTGACAACACATACTAAAGAATTCATATAGAAGCCATTCTGTGAAAAGGTAAATGGAAAAGACACTCTGGGGTCACAGGGAAGCATGTCCACCTCAAGGCTGGAGACATACAGCTGTCCACATGTAATTAAATATACATACAATGATAGGAGTGACCTATGAAACAGAGAAAAGGGGACAAAGAGGAGAGAGAAAGAAAAGTAGCAGAATGGATATGAGGAACAAATGATAAAACAAGGTCTCTGAGTGAAAATTCAATAGGGGAGTAAGATATGAAAGAGAGAGTTTTAAGTATAAAAAATGCTCTGGGGTTAAGGTGGATTTTTGTTTTTGCAGAAATCTGAAGATAAGTTAGGTGGCTCACAACTACATATAATTCTAGCCTCATGGTATCTGACACCCTTTAAGAAATATTTCGATGTGTTTATATGAGAATTGATTTTCTATACATATCATAGCTCAATGATAGGATAAATTATTTAAGGTACAATATGACAATGACATTAGTTAAAATATAGAAGCCAACAAATTAAACACATCAATCAGATATAGATGTCTGTCAAAATGTAGACCATTGTTAGTGCATGTTAATTATAGAATGTTTTATCTCATTTCTATCAAGCTGATTAAAAGTAAATAAATGACCTTTTCACACATTTCAATTTCAATGCTACTATCTATTTATGGAAATGAGAGAGTTATATTTTATATTATCAGGAATATTGGTATGTTAAATTGCATTACAAAAATATTCCATGCAAATTTTCACTTTCTATTCACTATATGACTTAGATAAGGCTGTTTTTTCTGTTTTTTTAACTGTGATCTTAGAACGACTCATAATACCTCAAAAAATACATACACATATTACGAATCTATCCCTTGTCAGTCATTATCTGAAAATTCAATAACATCAACAATACTATGTTTCCTGTTGTCAACACCCAGAGATATTCCTAAACTTCTGAATAGGTCTGAGTATAACACGTTTATAAAGCCTAGATATGCCTATTAGAAATCTCTGTAATCTGAAAGAGCTGTTGAGAATATATTTATCTACTTCAATGAATACAGGAGCCAGTATGCAAGTCAGTTAATGGATATTATTCTTATTCTACCTCTTTGATTACTTACAGTTTCTTCATTTTTACTTTATGCATTCCCAATTGCTGCTGATATCCAGATGGATCCGCTGGATAGACTTTAGTTCTTATACATTAATTGTATGCATTGTCTTGCCTCTAAAATTGTACTGATAAAATGGAGAGTTGGATGCAGAACAACCTTCCTGTTCCATCACAGAAGCCTCCATGTGGTCATGAGAGCTTGTGTGCATTTGATACAAGCTGTCAGCAAGCAAAAGAGGATCTGGGACAGTTTATACTCTCACTTTTGATTTTATGAGTGGTGGTTTTTGTCAATGTTTGTATCACTGTGGTACAAGTTAGCACCTTGCTGACAGTAATAAGTTGCAATATCTTCAGGCTCCAGGTTGGTGATGGAAAAGGAATAATCTGTCCCAGACCCACTGCCACTGAACCTTGAGGGAACTCCTGATTGCAAAGTGGATGCGTAATAGATCAGGAGCTTAAGAGCTTCCCCTGGTTTCTGTTGGTACCAAGCCATATACTTGCTAATATCCTGGCTTGTTCTACAAGTGATGGTGACTCTGTCTCCCAAAGATGCAGACAAGGAGGTTGGAGACTGGGTAACTTGGATGTCACATCTGGCATCTGAATATGGAAAATTAAAAGCAGACACCCATGCAATTTATATTAACGTGGAAGGATTACCCGGCAAAGACAAGCAACAATAATCACAGTGTTTTGATAAATTTCTCAAGGTCAATCCTCCTTACTTGTGAGCCAGAGCATCACCAGGACCAGGAATGGAGCAGATGTCCTCATGTCCATGCTGTGGCACGTGTGATCCAGATAGACTCCACTGAAGGGTTTGACCATCACTTTAAAATATACTCAATGGGCTCTGCTGTGGCCACATGCAAATGATCAGGATCTGGGCATAGCTGAGTACTGGTGCAGAAGTAGCTCCTCTCTCTGAAATTGCATGGTCTCTAAGAGTCCTCATTTCAACCACAGCACAGAGAATATTCTTTCTGTATTCTATGAGTATGTAATGTTTTTCCTTGGCCTCATCTAAGAAACTGGAATAAGTTTTTAAGTTCCTATCATTTGGCACTTTTAATTATTACTGATATCAGAGAGGATTCTTCTTGAATACAATTAGTTCATAGTCTTAGCATGAAGTAGATGTGTGAAGCAGTCCTAAGCAACGCACTTTATAAGGATGGATGGAGACTTTGGTTCTTAAGTGGTATTCGTTTAGTAACTGTTTTGCTATTAAAGGATCCTTTGCCCCATTCCTTCTACCATTTGTATCTAATATCAGGTATAATCTGTCATTTCTTCAGAAACAAGTGATCTGCGATCATAACTCTGATTTTAATTAAGCATATCCATACATATTTGTCTCTACATCCTTGATGATAATGGTTTATTTCTACTCTCTCTCTCTCTTTGGTTTTTCAAGACAGGGTTGCTCTGTGGCTTTAGATGCTTTCCTGGATCTAGCTCTTGTGGATCAGGGTGGTCTCAAACTCACATTGATCAGCCTGCCTCTGACTCCCAAGTGCTGGGATTAAAGTTGTGGGCCACCACCTCTCAGCTATTTCTACTCTCTTAATCCAAGCCATTGTTTTTAAATTTTGAGGGCTTTCCCTTTCCAATTAGTCATTTCCTATTTTGAATCTATTGTGCTCATTAAAATTGCATATCTAAAGCAAAAATTCTAATCAAGATGTTGAGAGAAATCATATTTAAATGGCTGGTTAGAAAATGCATAGATTTTACATTAATTGCCTGTTATATTTTTACCTACAATAAAGATTTTCAATATGGTTGCAGAAGTTATATTCAGTTGTATTTCCAAAATTATAAATAGAAATCACTCACATTATATTTAATAAAAGAAAGGTAAACACTATTTATTTTAAATTTAGAATACAATGATTTTAAGTCCATATATCTCTTTTAAGTCACTCCCCTGTCCATGAAATCACCCATATCCATCTATTGCTCAAGAGGAGAAAAAAGCATGGAGCAGGTAACCTATTGTTCTTTAGAGGATTTAGCACATGCTAAAATTTTTTCTGCTATGAGTAGAAGTTTAATATAAAACATGAGACAGCAAAGTAGATGTAGGGATGCTTAGTTTGGAATGTTATAAATGTGAACATAGGACAGGAATATGGCATTTAACTAGGTAGATGAACATAAACCCAACTTTATATTTTTTAATATGCCCTAAGAAAGTCCACTGCCTTATGTGGTAATTAAATATTTAAATGACAATAACATTGAAATAAGCTGTGTTTGCCTATTACTGAGAGTTTGTATATTTTTCCTAGGAATAATTTTTCCATAGCTGACATAGGTAAATATAGATTATAGTTTCTGTCCCACATAGTCCCATAGCTCTTTAGTCCCAAATAAACCCACTAAGGCTTATATTATTTATGAACACTTTGGCCAATGGCTCAGTCTTCTTATTGGTTAGCTCTTTCTTAATTAGTAAACCATTTCTATTAATCTGTGCATCTCTACATTATCTTGGCTTACTGGTGATATCCAGGTCTCGGTATCTCTATGGCTTCTCTTTCATTCCACCTAATTCCTTTTTCCATCCCTTTTAGGATTTACCACGTGGATAAATCCTAACTGTCCATTAGCCAAAACAGTTTTATTCATCAACCAATAAGAAATACATATATTCACAGTATACATATTGATAACCCCCATCAATAACTGTTAATGTGCAGATTATTTTTAATTTACTTCTTTAAATATAAAAATAGTATTAAATATTTTATATTTACATTTTCATACTATCAAAGCAAAATTGATCTTATGAGATCTCATTGAAGTGTTTGATAAATAAAGCATTAATCATAGAAATAAATTACTTAATATGTAATTATATGTAAATAGATGCATAAATAAATGAGAAATTGTGATATGTTCATACAGAAAATAGATTGTTCTACCTTTTTGTGTGTAACCCTTACTATACATAGATTAAAAATATGTTTGTCTGAAATATAGTGGCATGGTAACTAAAACACCCACAATGAAATAGCCATGTTAACCTAAATGCTGAAGTAAATATACAAGTCATCAAATAAGACTTATGGCTTTGTACTTTTCCTCTTTTCTCTTATGACTTAAAAACATAAACACATGTCAATTAGTTGTAAACCTACCTTGACAGTCACACAAATGCAATTTGCAAGGGAATATATAAGGGGAAGTATTGCAATTTTGCCATATCATATACAGCACAGGCATGTAAGGAGGAGATGAAAAGGAATGAACATATAAGAAGGAAAATAAATAACATGAAAATACAAATACATTTGTATTCATAATTTTTAAAATATGGAAACTAAATCTTAAAAACTAGATTAAAAGATGATAAGGGGATACAGGGCTTAAGCTATAAAAATAATACTTAAATTGGTTCAAAACAACTTCTAAACATTCATCAAGAAGAGAAAGGATTCAATTAAAAGATATGTGAAACATTCTCCCTAATATATCCACGCACAAAACAACTGACTTCTGTATAGTGATAAAGCTTATTCTGCATTAGGGATGTTAATTTATTTGTGTCCTTTTCCACAATCTATCTCAACACTTCTGTATCCCTTGTAGCTCCTGACACAACACAACTCCTAGCAACAGGGACGTGAGCCTCTTCTGGGTAAACAGAGATATGTGTGCTACAGTAAAGAGGGAAGTCCTGTGGGGTAGTTTCAGTCAAATTGGTGTCCAACAAGAGACCTTTAATGGCATTTTGTGTTTTGGGTATAATCTTGATGACTAAGAAGGGTAGGTTGAGGACAACATTTCTGTGGTGGACCTGTGCAAAATTCAGACCCAGCCAGAGTTTTGAGGTACAATATTAACTATCTCAGCAAAGAGTTATCTGAGTAGAAAAGCTTTAAGATAGTCTTTTCTAAATAAATATCAAAATAGGAAATGGAGGGTGCGTCTAGGAGAAGTTGAGAGAAGATATGGGAACTTAATTTAGTGATGATATATTGTGTGACATTCTCTAGGAATTAATAAAAATATTATTTTATTTTTAAACTTATGCAATAGCAAAGATTGGAAAGAAGGAAAAAGACTTAGAGACCCCACTAAAGAGACCATGAATCATCTAAGCTAAGCAGAGAACTCAAAATACAGCAACCCTGGTGATATCACACTTACCTTCTCAAAGTGAGAAAAAATTATTGTCTGGCACTTAAGCTATTGATTATGTGTTACTTCCTCTTGAAGTCCTTTGAAACTGTTCTATTTCAGACTTACCAGAATTAAATTATCAGGAAGAAAAAAAGATTACAAACAAGTTTCGTTTTCATTCTATAAAGTAACTGCTCTTCAGTGTTCAAAACTTACAAGAATGGAAAAGTCTCAAAAATAATAAGAACTGTTTCAGAATTGAGGATAAAAAGATGCATGGCACTAACAACAACCTGAGTGTCTCAAACATTTTAGTTAAAATGCCCTTGAAAAATTGTAAACCAATGCCTAATTCCTGATTACATGACTATAATAGTTTTATGGGTGAAATGAATCAAAAGGTCATAATTCATATAATCATGAATTGGAGTTACAGCTCCAAAATTAAAAGCAATTTTTTTGCTCATATAGATGACACAAGTTCAATTTCCAGCAGCCTTGTGATGGAATGATCCAGGAGACTTGATGACCTGCTAGGATATCCACAGGCAAAAACGATATGTAGTATATACACATGCATATATGTAAAACATTGGCACATAAAATAAAAATGCATAAATATTATAATCTTTAAATAAAAATATATGTCCTAGACATCATGTTTCAATATCAAGAAATAAAAATAGATAGATGTCATTTGTTTTGTATATGAAATTCCATCAGAATTTAAAAAGAAAATTAATTGCCCCCAAGCATTAAAAAGAGGCTTTTTTATTGATTTGTGTTATATGTTGGTAGAAATAATAATGACCCACCAATTTTTGCTATGTTCATTCGAACTTGCTCCCAATGGAGATTTGGTCTTCAGGACTATATTGTTAAAAGATGATAGACCGTTTCTGAGATGGGGTCAATGAAGGTGATTAAAGCAGTGGAGCCATTACATTTAGAAGTGATTGCTGTGATGAGAGTGGTGGAAATCATCAGCCTGTTCGTCCACTTCCAGTCTCTGTCTCTCTCTGTCTCTCTCTGTCTCTGTCTCTGTCTCTGTCTCTGTCTCTCTCTCTCTCTCTCTCTCTCTCTCTCTCTCTCTCTCTCTCCTTATAACCATTGTTTTCCAAAAGCACACTCATCATTTTCAAAGGCATATTTTGCCACACACAGAGAAATTTCGGCACTACTTAAATGCATTCGACGGCACATTTCTCAATCCTGTGCTTCTCAAACATAGCCAAATACATCCATTATCTTGTAAAGCACATTGTATTGACTAGTTTGTTATAATAACCATTTCTTTTTGGATCAAGTGATTTACTGCATAAACTCAAAGGTGACATATATTTACTAAATTACATTCCATGAACATATGTGTAAATTTCCAAAAATCAAATGAACTAGGTTTCTTTTGTGTGAGTGCCCTCACAGGGAACCTTAATTCTTAGTTTGGAATATACAAATTTAACCTATACTCACTGTGAACTGACTTTGTACACTTAAGATCATCCTGGCAAAATGTATGGCATGTACTACCAGAGTAAATTGACATTTTATATCTGGGGACATAAACTGTGAAGCTTCATCAATGAGCTCCGTTAGGGAGAAAACATGGATAGGTGAGTGCACTAGATTATGAGTAGAACACAAAATGCCGAGTGTGGACAGTGAGATCCTACTAATAAAGCTTACTTTTGATCTCCATCTGTTTACATGGCTCTACAAAAATACTTGTGATGATGTCAGAGAATACTTTTGCTTCCACTTGTTGAAATCTCCTAATGCACATTCTATAGACATATCTAAACTGAGGCCATCATAACATTACTTACATGTATGAATAAACTGTGATCCTCACCACAGATTTCCCTCTCCATACTGTTTCTATATTCTATATCTAACACAATTCTATTTTGAGAAACCTATTCATCACTGCCCTAAACAATCCACAAAGAACTACGTTATTTTGGGATCTGGAAATATTTCAAACCAGAAATGAATGAAAGTCGAGGAAACTACTGTGAAATCAATTTTATGAATGAATCGTATTTAAAGAGAAAAATCTCTAAGTCTTCAATACCTAAAGATGATTGTGTTAAGAGGAGATAAAAATCAAAAGCAATAATCATAAGATTATTATTAATGGTCAATTAAGAGTCATAACAGGAATATTAGGCATTAAACACATACACAAACACACACACACAAAATCATACACATACTTATTATAATTCTTTCTAATATAGGAAAGAGTTTTATATAGCTCAAATTGAAAAGAATGAAATCTGGACTGGACTGACAGCTTAGCAGTTCTGAGTAGCTGCCATTATGCAGAGAACCTGAATTTGGTTCCCAGAATTTATGTGGCAGATCTCAGTCTTATGCAAATATCTACAGGCAAAAGACGTATATATGGGGCACACACATTTATAAAGAGGCAAATATTCATGCATATAGAATCAAATTTTTAATTAATATGTTAATCCAGGAACTTGTATGACCCTGAGAGGGCTTGCTTTTGGGTAATTAAAGAATCATTAATAGAATTGAAAGAATTGGTACAGGAGACAGCTTCCTGAACATAACACCAGTAGCACAGTCAGTGAGATCAACAATTAATAAATGCGACCTCCTGAACCTGAAAAGCTTCTGTAAGGCAAAGGACACAGTAATCAAGACAAAAATGCAGCCAACAGAATGTGAAAAATATTCACTAACCCCACATCTGACAGAGGGTTAATCTCCAAAATTTTCAAAGAACTCAAGAAGCAAGTCTCCAAAACACCAAGGAATTCAATTAATAAGTGGGCTGCAGAACTAAATAGAGAAATTTCAATAGAGGAGTCTAAAATGGCTGAGAGGCACTTGAGAAAGTGCTCAACATCCTTAGCCATCCAGGAAATGCAAATCAAAACAACTCTAAGATACCATCTCACTCCTGTCAGAATGGCTAAAATAAAAAACACCAATGACAATTTATGCTGGAGAGGATGTGGTGAAAGGGGAACACTCCTCCATTGCTGGTGGGAATGCCAACTGGTTCAGCCACTTTGGAAAGCAGTATGGAGATTCCTCAGAAAAATGGGAATAAACCTACCACATGACCCAGCAACTCCACTCTTAGGCATATATCCAAAAGATGCCCATTCATACAACAAAGATGTCTCTTCCACTATGTTCATAGCAGCTTTATTTGTAATAGCCAGAACTTGGAAGCAACCTAGATGTCCCTCACCCAAAGAGTGGATAGAGAAAATGTGGTACATCTACACAATGGAGTACTATTCAGCAGAAAAAAATAATGGAATCATGAGATTCGCAGGCAAATGGATGACACTAGAAGAAACCATCCTGAGTGAGGTAACCCAGTCACAAAAAGAGAAACATGGCATGTACTCTCTCATATATGGATTTTAGACATAGATCTGGGGAGTGCCAGCCTACAATCCTATGGCCAGAGAGTCTGGGAAACACAAACTTCATTTAGTGGCCGGTTAAGTACTGAGCTGAACTCAAGAAAGCCAGTAACAGAGAGGGAGGACTGATGATCAAAGGGATTAAGACTGGGCTGGTTTAACCCCAAGAAACAGCTGACCAGACAAAGGTTAACTCTTGAATCCCAGGCATCAGCCTGGGAATCAAGCATGGGACTGATCAATACCCCCCTGAATTTGGGTGTCAATGAGGAGGCCTAGGGAACCTATTGAGCCTTGGGCAGCAGATCAGTACCCATCCCAAGTATACACACGGACTTTGGACTCCCATAGAACAATGTGAGGTGCACTCTCACCCTGAACTCTTGGGGAAGGGTCTAGGCCCTGCACTATATGAAATGACAGAATATGGACACCCCCATGGAGGGCCTCACCCTCCCTGGGGGAATGAGGGGATAATGGGGGGGGTTGGGGGGATGGCATGGGAGGAGGGGAGGGAATGGGAGCAGGACCTGGAACTGACTTGTGAAGCAACCTCGTTTCTTATCTAAATTTAAACTGGAAAAAAAGAAAGTTATTTGAATGCATGTTAAACATTAATGTAATTTTTGAAAGGTTATATCTGATTTTTTTTACCAAAATAAATCTGGAGAAAAAAAAAGAATCATTAATAGAATAATGGTCAATGGACCTAATGGAGGGTTGATCCAAGAACCTGCCATTCCTTAGACAAGATTTCTTATATAGAGAGGATCGGGAAACATGAACGAGAAGGCACGTGACCTCAAGTATATCTGCATGCAACCATGAAGACAACGATAATCTTTTTTGAACTTTGTGGAAATCCTGAAAAATGAAAAACAACTGAAATACACAGAATCATAACAAGCAGACGATATACTAAACATGTGAGAAATTTTTAAACAACGTGAAATTGTGTTTTTTTAAAAGTTCATTCTTTGGGCCTCCAAAGTTGAAAGCCGTCTCTGGAGATGCATCTCTCCTGTGGTAGTCTATGTAAGACATCAGAGGTCATCATGCTTGTGATGAATTACTGTGACAAGCACACCCTGAAGATGTGCCCAGCCCTGCCAGTTACTGATGAATTGCACATAGTCAACCTTATTTGTCGGGCAAGTCAAGACATTAACAAGTATTTATTTTTGTGTAAACAGAAGCCCAGGAAAGCTACAAAGCCACTACTAAGTTACAGATCTCAATTATAATCAGGCATCCCATTGAGGTTCACTGGCAATTGATTTGGAGCAGGTTATTATATCACCATTAGAACCCTGAAACCTGGAAATATTGCAACTTATTACTGTCTACAGTATGATAAGCTTCCTCCCACAGTGATGCAAATAATAAAATACATCACCTATGCAAGTAGATATGAGAGGCTGGCAGGGTTTCACGTTCTCACTCTAGGTCTCCATCTACTTAAAGATCCTATGTCTGCCAATTTTTAAAGGCCAATGGGAGGTTTTCAAAGAAATATGACAGAAAACAGCAAAAATTCTTAATATCTGTCCTCTTAGGATCCATGCAATGCAAATTTGATAATTATTCTCAAGAACAAATTGTAACAAATTATTTTTGACTAGATAATGAGGAGAATCTAACATTAAGAAGAGTCTAATATTCTCTGACATATTTAACAAGAGAAATAATAACAAAGTTGTTTTATTTTCTTCTAGATGACATGTCTTAAAATTTTACGTGAATGCACAGGAAAGACATCAACCCCTCCAAGATCCCAACCCCAGCGAGTCCAGCTTCAGGTGAGATTGGGTCTCCGGCGGGGACCCCCTGCCCTTCTCCCATCCCCCTTGATCTTCGGTGTCGTTCCCGGCATCCAGAAGACCCGCCCACACAGGAAAGACATCAGCCACTCCAAGACCCCAACCCCAGAGAGTCCACTTTCAGGAAAGAAATCAGCCCCTCCAAGACCCCAACCCCAGTGAGTCCAGCTTCAGGAAAGAAATCAGCCCCTCCAAGACCCCAACCCCAGCGAGTACAGCTTCAGGAGACCTGCCCACAAAGCAAAGAAGTCAACAATTCCAAGACCCCAACCCCAGTGAGACGAGCTTCAGGAAAGACAGCAGCCCTACCAGGACCCAAACTCCATGTCAGCATCCCCAGCTTCAGCTGCAGGAAGGAAGGAGACCAGTGGAGACAGAAAGACCCCACAAGCACCCACTGAAAGAGGAGGTGGGAAGAAGACAGAATAAGAGATCACTCAGCAATAGAAACACCAACATGACCCCACCAGAATCCAGGGATCCAACACAAGCAAGACCTGAAAAGCACTACATAGACGAAGAAGAGGAGACAGACCTTAAAAATTATTTCATGAAGATGATGGAGACCCTCAAAGAAGAAACGAGGAAATCCCTTAAAGAAATAGAAGAAAAAACAAACAAAAAATCCATGAAATGGGGGGAAAATTCAAGAAATAAACAAATCTCTCAAAGAATCTAAAGAGCACCAAGAAAGAACAAGAATAAAATGAAGGAAACACCTCAAACAGTTGAAGGATTGAAAACTGAAATAGAAACAATAAAGAAAACACAGAACGAAGGGATGCTGGAAATAGAAAAGCTGGGCAAACAATCAGAAACTATAGATGCAGCTATCACCAATAGAATACAAGAGATAGAAGAGAGAATCTCAGGTGTTGAAGACTCATTAAAGGATGTAGAGTCGTCAACCAAAGAAAATCTCAAAACCAACAAATCCTTATCACAAAATATCCAGGAAATATGGGACACCGTGAAGAAGCCAAACCTGAGAATAATAGGTATAGAAGAAGGTGAAGAAATTCAACTTAAAGGTACAGAAAACATATTCAACAAAATCATAGAAGAAAACTTCCCTAACCTAAAGAAAGATATGCCTATGAAAGTACAAGAATCTTACCAAACACCAAATAGGCTCTACCAGAAAAAGAAGTCACCTTGCCATATAATAATCAAAACATCAAACCTACAGAGTAAAGAGAAAATATTAAGAGCAGCTGAAGAAAAAGGCCAAGTAACATACAAAGGCAGACCTATCCGAATTACACCTGACTTCTCAATGGAAATGATAAAAGCCAGAAGACCCTGGACAGATGTTCTACAAATGCTAAGGGAACAAGGATGCCAGCCCAGACTACTATATCAAGCAAAGCTCTCAATTACCATAGATGGAGAAAACAAAATATTCCATGACAAAGCCAGATTTAAACAATACGTATCCATGAATCCAGCTCTACAGAAAATGCTAGAAGGAAAACCTAGAGCCAAGGAAGATAACTACATTCACAAAGACACAGGCAATATATAATCCCACTTTACAAAACACCAAAAGAAAAAGGGAAGAGAAACTACACAAAATAACTTCACTAACAATAAATCAAGCACAAGCAAGGATCACCAATCAATGGTCATTAATATCCCTCAATGTCAATGGCCTCAACTTGCCTATAAAAAGACACAGAATAGCAGAATGGATACAAAGACAGAACCCTTCCTTCTACTGCATACAAGAAACACATCTCAACATCAAAGACAGGCGTTATCTCAGAGTAAAGGGTTGGGAAAACATCCTCCAATCAAACGGTCCCAAGAAACAAGCTGGTGTAGCAATCCTAATATCTAACAAATTAGACTTCAAATTAAAATCAATCAAAAGAGATGAAGAAGGACACTTCCTATTCATCAAAGGAAAAATACATCAAGACGAAGTCTCAATTTTAAACATCTATGCCCCAAATACAAAGGCACCTACATTCGTGAAAGAAACATTACTAAAGCTCAAAATGCACATAAAAGCTCACACACTAATAGTAGGAGACATCAACACTCCGCTCTCACGGCTAGACAGGACCTCCAGACAGAAACTTAACAAAGAAACAAAAGAACTAATAGAAGTTATGACCCAACTGGGTTTAACAGACATCTATAGGACATTCCACCCAAATACAAAGGGATATACCTTCTTCTCGGCACCACATGGAACCTTCTCTAAAATTGACCACATAATAGGAAACATAGAAAATCTCCACAGATACAAAAAAATTGGAATAACCCCCTGCATCTTATCAGGCCACCATGCATTAACATTAGAATTCAACAATAACACAAATTGCAGAAACCCTACAAACTCATGGAGATTGAACAATGCACAATTGCACCATTCCTGGGTAAAGGAACAAATAAAAAAAGAAATTAAAGACTTCCTCGATTTCAATGAGAATGAAGACACTTTACACAAACTTATGGGATACTTTGAAAGCACTGCTGAGAGGAAAGTTTATAGCACTAAGTGCCCACATGAAAAAAACTGGAGAACAGTCATACTAGAGAATTAATAGCACAGCTGAATGTTCTAGAACAAAAAGAAGCAAACTCCCTCAGGAGGAGCAGACGCCAGGAAATAATCAAATTGAGGGCTGAAATCAATCAAGTAGAAACCAGAAAAACACTGAGAAGAATCAATGAAACAAAGAGTTGGTTCTTTGAGAAAATCAACAAAATAGATAAACCTCTGTCCAAACTAACCAAAAGACAGAGGGAGAGCATGCTAATTAACAAAATCAGGGATGAAAAAGGGGACATAACAACAGACAATGAGGAAATCCAGAGAATCATCAGGGCATACTTTGAAAATCTGTACTCCACAAAATTTGAAAATTTAAAGGAAATGGACAATTTCCTGGATAGATATCACTTGCCAAAACTAAATGAAGAACAGATAAACAATCTAAACAGACCTATAACCCCTAATGAAATAGAAGCAGTCATCAAAAGTCTCCCAATTAAAAAAAGCCCAGGCCCAGATGGATTCAGTGCAGAATTCTACCAGAAATTCAAAGAAGAGCTCATTCCAATACTCCTCAAAGTATTCCACACAATGGAAGCAGGAGGCTCACAGCCAAACTCTTTCTACGAGGCTACAATTACCTTGATACCCAAGCCACACAAAGACACAACTAAGAAAGAGAACTATAGACCAATTTCCCTCATGAACATTGATGCAAAAATATTCAATAAAATACTCGCAAACCGGATTCAAGAACACATCAGAAAAATCATTCACCATGATCAAGTAGGCTTCATCCCAGGAATGCAGGGATGGTTCAACATTAGAAAATCTATCAATGTAATCCATCATATTAACAATCTGCGAAAGAAAAACCACATGATCATCTCACTAGATGCTGAAAAAGCCTTTGACAAAATCCAGCACCCCTTCATGATAAAGGTCCTAGAGAGATCAGGAATAACAGGAATGTACCTGAATATAATAAAAGCAATATACAGTAAACCAACAGCTAACATCAAACTAAATGGAGAGAAACTCAAAGCAATTCCTCTAAAATCAGGAACAAGACAAGGCTGCCCACTCTCTCCATATCTCTTCAATATTGTACTTGAAGTTCTAGCTACAGCAATAAGACAACAAAAGGAGATAAAGGGGATACAAATAGGAAAAGAAGAAGTCAAATTTTCATTATTTGCAGATGATATGATAGTTTACATAAGTGACCCAAAAAACTCCGCAAGTTTACTCCTAGAGCTGATAAACACCTTCAGCAATGTGGCAGGATACAAGGTAAACTCAAAAAAATCAGTGGCCCTATTATATACAAATGATGAAGTGACTGAGAAAGAAATCAGAGAAACATCACCCTTTACAATAGCCAAAAACAGCATCAAGTATCTGGGGATAATGTTAACCAAGGAAATTAAAGACCTGTATATCAAGAACTTTGTGTCTTTAAAGAAAGAAATCAAAGAAGATACAAGAAAATGGATAGATTTCCCATACTCTTGGATTGGTAGGATCAACATAATAAAAATGGCAATCTTGCCAAAAGCAGTCTACAGATTCAATGCAATCCCTATCAAAATTCCATCACAATTCTTCAAGGACCTGGAAAGAACATTAATCAACTTTATATGGAAAAACAAAAGGCCCAGGATAGCTAAAACATCCCTATACAATAAAGGAACTTCAGGAGGCATCACCATACCAGACTTCAAGCTCTATTATAGAGCTATAGTCCTGAAAACAGCTTGGTATTGGCACAAAAATAGGCAGGTAGAACACTGGAAACGAATCAAAAGCTCTAATTTTAACTCACACACCTATGAACACTTGATTTTTGACAAAGAAGCTAAAACTGTACAATGGAAAAAAGAAAGCATCTTCAACAAATGGTGCTGGCATAACTGGATACTGGTATGCCGAAGACTGCAGATAGATACATGTTTATCGCCTTGTACAAAACTTAAGTCCAAATGGATCAAAGATCTCAACATACATCCAGCCACACTGAAACTTTTAGAAGAGAAAGTGGGAGATACTCTTCAACGAGTTGGTACAGGAGACCACTTCCTAAACATAACACCAGTGGCACAGGTACTGAGATCGACAATTAACAAATGGGACCTTCTGAAACTAAAAAGCTTCTGTAAGGCAAAGGTCACAGTCAAAAAGACAAAAAGGCAGGCCACAGAATGGGAAAAGATATTCACTAACCCTACATCTGACAGAGGGCTAATCTCCCAAATTTACAAAGAACTCAATAAACAAGTCTCCAAAACACCGAAGGATCCAATTAAAAGGTGGGGTACAGAGCTAAATAGAGAATTCTCACTAGAGGAGGCTAAAATGGCCAAGAGACACTTAAGAAAATGCTCAACATCCTTAGCCACCAGGGAAATGCAAATCAAAACAACTCTGAGATACCATCTTACTCCTGTCAGAATGGCTAAAATCAAAAACACTGAAGACAATTTATGCTAGAGAGGATGTGGAGAGAGGGGAACATTCCTCCATTGCTGGTGGGAGTGCCAACTCATACAGCCTCTTTGGAAATCAGTATGGATATTCCTCAGGAAAATGGGAATTAATATACCACTAGACCAAGCAATTCCACTCTTAGGCATATATCCAAATGAGGCAAGTTCATACAACAAGGGCATCTGCTCCACTATGTTCATAGCAGCATTATTTGTAACCAGAACCTTCAATCAACCTAGATGCCCCTCAACTGAATAGTGGATAGAGAAAATGTGGTACATTTACACAATGGAGTATTACTCAGCAGAAAAAAACAAGGGAATCTTGAAATTCGCAGGGAAATGGATAGCACTGGAAGAAACCATCCTGAGTGAGGTAACCCAGTCGCAAAAAGACAAACATGGTATGTACTCACTCATATATGGATTTTAGACATGGATCAGTATAGTGCCAGTCTGCACTTCCACTGATAGAGAGTCTGGGAAACAGGAAAGAACCTAAAAGATAGGCATATATGCATAGTACCCAAGAGAAGAGGATGGAGACAAGATCCTCTGAATGGATGGGGAACACGTCGAGGGGTGGAGGGGAGTGGGAGCTGGGAAGAAGAGAGGAGGTGAAGAGGAAGAGAGTAGGTCATGGGGGAACAGGAAGTTGAGGGGGTGGGTGGTAGAATAGGGGGAAGAGGGAATCATAGGATCGAATACAGATCAGGCACCAGAATGACCTCGAGGGATCTAAAGGGATAACACCAACTGGCAAGCTAAGCAATAGTGGAGAGACCACCTCGAATGCCCATTCCTGATAATGAACTTGATGTGTATAACCATCCGGGAGCCTTCATCCTGTGACTGATGGAAGCAGAGGCAAACACACCATTAATCACTGAACTGAACCCAAGGAACCCAGTGACAGAGAGAGAGGAGGGATGAGCAAATTGGCAAAGAATGGGCTTGCAAAACCAGCAGAGACAGCTGATCTGAACAGGGGAGAGCTCTTGGACCCCAGACTGGCAGTGGGGAGGCCAGCATGCGACTGATCTAGACCCCCCAAATGTGAGTGTCATCGAGAAGGCCTGGGCAACCTATGGGGCCCTGAGCTGTGGATCAGTGTCTATCCCTGGTATACAAACAGTCTTCATGTGCCTATAGCACAAAGAGGGATGCTCTCTCAGCCTGGACTCTTAGGGGAGTGCCTGGACCCTACCCAGAGTAAAATGACAGACTCTAGATATCCCCTATGTGGAAGGATTTGGCAATAGGATGGGAGGGTAGGGGGAAGGGGAGTGTGGGAGGAGGGGAGGGAGAGGGAACTGGGATTGAAAAGGAAAAAAAGCTATTTAAAATTAAAATAAAAATGATAAAAAAATTTACATGAATGTAATGTTTTTCTTTGGTTCATTCTTTTGCCACTTTGTGATGTTTGCCAGGTTATGTAACAGCTCACATTCTCTGTACACTTGTAGAAATAGCAAATTATCATTTATTTACATTTATTTCATTAATAGTTAAACATTTAATCATGAGTACTCCTACTTCTTATATTATAAAATAGTTAAATATTTCATTAAATTTTTAAAATTAACATTTTTGAGCACACATTTATCTACAAACCCATTATACCATTATGTTTCCTATAAGACTACTTAAAATGGCTCAATTGAATTTTGAACAATTTTCATAAAGCTATCATGTTCAATAGAAAACTCATTTCAAATTGCAAACATCCATCCTTGCCACTGAGCACTGGCAGCAATCCTTAGCTGAAAGCAGAAGCAAACTACATTGTACCATATATAATGAAATACAGGGGATATTCAACAGTGTTGCTAAGTGGTTTTATATGTGCTGATCCTGCCCCAGTGTATACAAATGTACATCCCTGAGTATATTTCAGTCTCAGTTATTTGGAAGAACATGTGTGTCTCAATTTATCTTTTGCTCATGATAGTACTGAACTACATGATTTTCCTTTATATATCCTCACTGTAAACATTCTTATCTGTGAATAGACATAGGATGTTTTTGTAGGAATTAATATTTTCCACACTTTATGTCTATGTTCAATGCTGTCTTGTGAATGATTGCTTATTTCTTAATCACAAGATTTAGGGTAAATATTTATATGTTTACACATGAATGTCTGACTGTATTCATCTCAACAGCAAATGGCAATGCTAATACATGTTTATCTAGTCAACAGTAAACCTTGGTAATAGAAACACTGTAAAAATATAAATATGAGAAAGAAGTTCCCAGGCTCTTAACCCACTTAACATTCACAAATGTTACCAATCTTTGACCATTTCTGTGAGACTGTTCCCAGGTCATTTAACTGACACAGCCCCTGGAAGGTGGGGACCCTGAGAAGGATACCCCAGGTGCTCACTCCTGTTTATGACAACACGCCTGGTTGAGTAGAATCAGAATCCTAGGTTTCTCTTGAAATCACCATAAGGCAGAATATTGGATGCATGAAAGATTTAACATCATCACCAATCATGTCTTCCAGGTTTTTTCAGAAATTAGCGATTAGTAGTGTGTGTCTTTTGTAAAAATGTCTCTGAAAATATCTGAGTTCCAGATCACTGGCTTTCCAAGACCCTTGTGGACTCTGAGCCCTAGAGGAAAAACTGACATATAAGGGAAAGGCAGATCCAGGGCTTAGGTTTTGTGATGTTCTTTAAAATCATCCTCAGTTGAGATGTATCATGGAAAACAATCCCCACACAATGCCACACACTGACATGTAGGAAATGTCATTCATGTAAGTCAAACTATGCATAGCTGTGAGAAAAATATGAGGAACACACTGGACCAACACAATGCAACAATGTAGAGAGAAAGAAAGATATATGGGGCTTTACTAAATGAAATACTAAAGTATGTGAAATGAGGCATATTATGAGCCAAGCACATCCTACCCAACACATGGCTGTTTGCATATTTACTCCACAGGGAACACAGATGGCTCAGACTTGCTTTGAAGAGAATGAAACTATAAAAGAGAAGCTTGTACTCAGAGACTACAACCAGAAAAGATGGGTTTGTGGGTACAAACTGTCAACTTGCTGATACTCAGTGTCCTGGATGATAAAGAGAGGAGGTTCTTTGCTCATACTCAGCATCTCATTCCTCATGGAAGTTTTCATTTAGAAGAATTAATTTTCAATTATTTTTTTGGTTTTTGTAAATTTCAATTAAATTAGAAAACAATCTTATTTTACACATCAATCCCAGATTTCAATCACCCCGATCCTTTTTGGTTAAGAACAAGCTTAGTATCTGTTTTTATTGGTTCAGTTCTTCTTTCTTTAATTTTTTCTTCTCGTTTTATTCCTCCAATTCCTCCCTCTTTACTTCTTGTCATCTTTTTATATTTTTCACTGTGTGTGATATGAAAATATACTAGCTGCCTCTGTCTCACAGTGGTGGGAACAAAGGTATGCACAATTACCTGACCATTTTACTGAATTTTTGTATAATGTAACAGCATGGAGGAATAGGAGTACCTAACAAAGAAGCACTAATATAAACCTGCAAATCTTTAAATTGATGGCAAACAGACTTCTTTTAACTAAATAAAATGTAGGTTTAGAACTCATGTATTGAAGTCACCAGAGGCGTGGGCTTCCAATTCACTCAGCTGACAACAGATAATGATGATAGCTGATGCTATAGGGGATACAATATATTTATTTACCAGAGAAAGAGATAATCACACAAGCTAGTAGTTATAAGTGTGGCTGGCTTCCAAAAGAGGAAGTCCTTTTTCCTCCTGCTTCCTTTTATCTCTACCTATGCTAATTTATTTGTCCCCTCCCTCATGGGTGGATAACTTTGTGGGGTTCATTCCTCCAATTCCCCTTTTAGTCTAAATGTAAGATTTAAATTTGATACAAACTGAAACATATACAACATATATACACAAAGGGTGATAAGTAAGTTATAATCAACTTATATCCTAAGTTAAACATATCCATTTCACTTAAATTCTGAACTTATCTAAAAGGGATGCCAAAGTCTGAACACCTCTTTCCAATTTGAACCCTAGAATCATTGAAAACTAATACTAACAGGCATAAAATATCCTCTAATATCAATAGTAGGGAGAGGGGGTTTGGAATTCTCAAATTTACATCCTGCTGAAGTGGGATGAGGACAATCATGGGGACCTGTGGAAAGAAAATGGTAGAGTAACAAAAGACTTAAGTAGGTTAATTAGTCTCTGTTTGGCAGGAGATGCTTGACTCAAGTTTTTGATTGGAGTTCTAATTTTGATTGTAGCTCTTATCTGAAGCTCTGGTCAGATTGTAGAAGATGCACTGTATCAGTTCCTTATTCTGGAGTTGTGTCAAGTGATGCAGTACTAAACCGGTTTCAGGATGGTGCTAGTCAGGTGGAGTCGATGATGTGGAGCAGTTCAGATGCATCCAATCGAATCAGGCACAGTCGAGAAGTGGATCCCCATTCTCTTTCTGAAGCATTTGAAGGTTGCTGTCAGGAAATCCCTTGTTCTCTGGAAAACTCAAACACTAATGTTAGCACAAAAAAACTTTTAACTTTTATATGTAAGCATACTGGGAAATGCAAACCTAAGGAATATAATAAACATGAAGGAGATTAGAATTTTAGAAAAAGAACCAAGTATAAACAGATGACAGTAACCTAATTTTTTCTTCTGTCTTTTATCAGTGGCTCTTTGATATAATACAGAAAGTCTGAATTGTATTTTAACAATATGCTTGTGTTTAAACCAGGAGAGCCAATCCAACTCTGAAGCCAGCTTCAACTATATGAATTGAGACAAAGGCATATTAAGAAACAAAGAGAAATGGAAATTATAATAACAATATAGAGAGATTCAGACATGGATACCACACATTATATTATACCATGTTTGATGGTCCTCTGGGTAGCTATCCTTTCTTCTTCAGGTATCCATATGTACAGTATTTTTTTTGCTGTTCCGAGCTGAGTTTTCCTGTAGAGACAAAAACAGAACACTTCTCTTTCCTTTTGTGAGGTCTCCTTACACATAGTAGAATATGATCAAGTAGATGAGCTGTCATCTTCCTTCCTCCTGAGGTTTCTTCTGTTCAGATCAAATATTGATTAATTTTGATGAAATCCAAAGTTTTTCTTCTCCTGATGAAACAAAAGCAAAACCTCTTCCCTATGTAACACATACCATGGCTACCGGACTGAGGTCATAACATCTTTAAAATACACTGGTTGGTTCAGCTCAGAAGTTTTCTCTGTAGTCCTGTGTCTTTCTGCAGCTGTTTGTCCTTTCTCATTAGCATTAAGAAAATTCAAAGTTTGTAAAGCATTATGTAACCTGTGTTTGGGGGTCTTTGTGCCCCCTGGCTGTTTATGAAGCATTTCTTTCAAGCTTTGGGTAGATCTTTAAACTTCTGCTTGTCCTGTAGGACTGTAAAGTATTCCAGTTATATGTTTTATATTATAATATTTGAAAACCAGTTCCCATTTGCTGGAACATATTCTGGAGTATTGTCAGTTTTTATTTGTGTACGTATACCCATAACAGCCATCACCTCTAAGAGGTGTGTAATAACAGAATCAGCTTTTTCAGAGCTGAGGGCAGTAGCCCATTGAAAGGCTGAAAAGGTGTCTACGGTATGTTGTACATGTTTTAAACTGCCAAATTCTGGGAAGTGAAATACACCCATTTGACAAGGTTCATTTCTGTGAATACCTTTGGGATTACAACCTTATGGTAACAGAGTTTGATTACAGAATGAGCAAGTGGGGGAATTTTTTACTATTTCTTTGGCTTGTTGCCAGGTGATAGAAAAATCCTTCTTTAAACCTTTGCTATTAACAGGGTGTTTCCTATGAAATTCTGAAGCTTCCAACACATTACATATTAATTAACGATCAATTTCATCATTGCCTTGTGCTAAGGGAACTGGCAGACCCGTATGGGTTCTGATGTGTGTTATGTACATGGGATGAGTCCTGTTTCTGATGGTTTCCTGTAGTTGTAAAAACAATGGGGTTAATACAGTGCCATCATGAATAAATTCTGCTGTCTCAATGTGCAAGACATTCTCTGCATACTGAGAAATCGTGACTATATTTAGAGGCTCTGTAAAGTCTTTAAGTACCATGAGAATGGCACACAACTCTGCCTTTTGTACAGAGTTTTAAGGACTTTGAACTACTTTACTTATGTTTTCTGATTTATACCTTGCCTTACCAGATTTGTCTGCATCCGTGTAGAAGGTAAGAACTCAGGAAATAGGTGTTTGTCTCATGATATGAGGGAGAATCCAAATCGTTTTCTTTATGATTTTGATTCTTTCTGTTTTGGGATAATTGTTACTGATCATTCCCAAAATGTCAGTGCAAGCTATTTGCCAATGTTCATTATCCTTCCATAAGGAGCAAATTTCCTCCTTAGTTAAATGTACAATAATTTCTGCTGGGTCTCTTCCAGTCAGTTGATGAAGTCTTAACTTACCTTTTATTATCAAATCGGAAATCTTTTATATATATGTTTTTAATTTTTTATTCTGTTTCTGTGGCAGAAATATCCATTCTAGTATGATATCTTCCCTCTGTATTAAATTACAGAGGGATATTCTCTAGATGGTAAAATAACCAGGATGCAGTACAGTTGTGGATCTACATGGTCCATGTGTGCTTCTAACATTCTCTTTTTCACCCATTATAATTTCTGTTCAGGTTCAGCTGATAGTACTCATGGACTATTTATGTCCTTGTCTCCTTTTAAGGTCATTTTCAGATGTTTCAGTTCATGCCCTTCTACTCCAATAATTGTCTGTAATTGAGAGAGTTTTCCTAGTAGTTTTTGAAGATAATTAAGAGTCTGGTAATGATCTATTCTGATCTGTACTTTCTGCGGTCTAACTTTCTGCGAGTCTATTTTATAATTTAAAGAATTAATAAATCTCCTTTTTGTATTTTTTTCTGGAGCAATATTTTATCCCCAGTGAATTAAAGTTTCCTTTACTGCTTCAAACACCTTTTCAAATGGATCCTCTTTTGAATCAGACAGTAATATGTCATCCATATAATGATATATTAAAAAATGTGGAAATGTTTATGAATTATTTCTAGAGGTTTCTGCCAAAAATATTGATACAAAATTGGTCTATTTAACATACCGTGTGGCAATATCCTCCAATGGAATCTCTGTACCTGTTGAGAATTTTTACAAGTAGGTATAGTACAGGTGAATCTTTCTCGGTCTTTTTCTTTTTTTCTTTTTTTTTTGGTTTTATGAGACAGGGTTTCTCTGTATTGTATTGGAGGCTGTCGGTCCAGCCTTGCCTCGAACTCACAGAGATCCGCCTGTCTCTGCCTCCCGAGTGTTGGGATTAAAGACGTGTGCAACCACCGCCAGGCTTTCTGTCTTTTTCTTGTAATGGTATAGTGAAGATGCAATCCTTTAAATCTTTAACTATAATTGGCCAATTCTTAGATATTAGAGAATGTATTGTCATCCCAGGTTGCAGAGAGCCCATAAGCTGAGTTACCTTATTAATGGCTCTGAGATCAGTAACCATTCTCCACTTACCAGACTTCTTGATAACAAAAACAGGTGAATTCCATGCACTAGTTGATTTTTCAATATATCCAGCATATAACTATTCCCCATCTAACTTCTCTAAAGCTTTTAGCTTCTCAGAGGTCATAGGCAACCTACCCAGACAGGTTCATCTGTTAGCCATTTTAAGGGTAGAGCTTTTGGTTGCTCTGTAGGTTTGGCAGTAGCATCCTGTTTCTTTACAGACTGTATGATTGACATATGTTTTCTGTAATGCCTTACAACATTTTTTCTACCATCAAGAGCTTTTCTATCATTCATATCTGATACAGGAGAAATGTTAATTTGGGTATTCCATTGCTGTAATAAATCACGACCCCAGAGATTCATAGCAATATCTGCAACATATGGCCTCAAACTTCCTCTCTGACCTTCTGGTCCAATACATTCTATTCATCTGACACTTTTTTTTCACATGAGATAAGGTCCCCTGATTCCTAGACATTGAACATTTACCTCTTAAGAGGGCCAACCTACAGGCCAGTTTTTCTGAGTTATTATTGTCACAACTCTAGCAATATCTAAGGCCCCATAAAATATTCTTACAGATAACTTGGCTCTATGATCTTGTACAGAAGTTTGCCAGAATATATGTTTTTGGTTTCCTCCAGTAACAACTAGCTTTTCTACAATAACTAATCTGTTATCCACAGTGACGTCAGTCTTTACCATAGGCTGTGGATTTTCTAATTGTCTTGAGAGAGGCTGTCCTCCACTGTTACTGGGAAAGACTGTTCTGGGGGCCTCTACGGAGAGAAACCTGGACACATTTACTGAGCCAGCTGGCCACTGACCACAGAGGTGTGGGCTCCCAATCACACTCCTGATGCCAGATAATGATGATAGTCAATGCAATAAGGAATACAATATATTTATTTACCAGAGAGAGAATCACATAAGCTGGGAATCAGAAGCATGGGCAGCTTCCTTTTATCTCTACCTGTGCTAATTTACTTGTCCCCACCCTCGTAAGCAGATCCCTTTGTGGGGTTTACTCCTACAGAATTCTGCAACTTAATACACTACTTATGTTGTTCATTTTAGTAAGGCATCAATTTTAGATTTTAGTATCTTGTTTTGTGGGTTTTTTATTTAGTACAGTGCTTGACATATTCATCAATTATGAATTACTCATTTCTAAGCTATGATATACCTAGAAAAACTGTTCTCTCATGAACCCACAAAATATTTCTTAAAACACTGAGCATTTTGCTGAGTCTTTTTCAAAAGAGTCATTTTCATGTTATAGAAATTTACTTACTTTATTCATCCATAACTAATTTCTGCTGAGTGAGAGAAAAGATTTAAAAAGTGGATAGCGATGGTTTCTTCTTGAGTTAATGGGTCTACTGTTTCTACACTGAAGCTAAGGAATGTAGGATCCTGAGAAAATCCAAATTAATTTTTAATTTATACAAAATCATGCAGCCCCGATATGGACATAGGCCCTTCCCCAAATGATGTGATGGAATTTGATGATCTCCCCTGGAGAGTCAGCGGGAAGCATTCGAGAATGAGAGGGCTAGGGAATGGGGGATGGATATGAAAATAAGAGTGTAACTATAATAAAATGAAAAAACTCATGGGTAATCAATTATAACATTTTAATAAGTGTACATGGTATACTTTGGTGAAAACATATAAATTTATTAAATTCACAGAAAAGAAATTTTAAAGCAGACTAAGGTTTTATAGACTGTGAAGTTCTGAGTAGCCAGTGCCACTCTCCAAATTATTCACAAACATGTCTCTCTGTGTCCTATTCCTGTGTAGCAATGGAGAAAAATAATGGAAATCTATAAAAATTATCCCCTTACAGTAACTCTCTGAGCATCACACACTTGTGCATTCTCTCAGAATTGAAAAGATATATTATTATGAGTAAGACTAAAAGTAACAGAAGGATCAAGAGAGTCTAAAAAGGAAACAGGGAGTGTAGGAAGAAGAAGAATAATTTAATGTACACTGAATATTTGACTTTACTGGGAAAACATCTCAGTGGTGTGTCATAGTTTTAGCTCTTACCTGAGGAAGACTGATTACACAGCTAGTCCCAGGATGCAAACACAAACTTTCTGACTAATACTTTTAATGCAGATATGAAAGTATTACATGTGAGCATGGAGAAAAATAAGTTAATGTGGCCACAGAGAAGTGACAGCTTCAGAGTCTGAAAGAATTGATTGGTAAATTCTCCATTAAAACATTTCAGGAGCCTCAAAACCCACATCCTGAACTTGAGATATTACATCTCTTAATTATATTACAAATGTTGATAATTTGTTAGGAGAGTCCCTGGAAAAACTAACATAATCTTGACTCAGAGAACAAAATAAGTCAAGGCTTCTCCAGCTAAATTAATTCCCTGGTTAAGGACTCAGGACTTTTCATGAAGAGATGGAAGACATTTCTAGCTTAGGAAGAAAACACATGAATTCCCTTGGTGTATCATGAAACTCATGATGGCAGTGCATTATATATGGATGACTCTTGTGCCCAGATCTTCTAACTCTTTGCTCACTTTCCTGTGTCCACAGCAAAGGCTCCTGCATGTGTACTTCATAAATAAGTTGGACAAAACCTATGCAGGTGCCAGCTACAATCAAGACGCATCATATATATGAGGGTTTCCAATCATTCACTGGGCCTGCTGATGCTCTGGTTTCTAGATGAGAAGTGATAACTCTGGAGATTTTTCCAATCACAGTTTTCATTCCTGCTTGGTCTTTGAGAAAAATAATACCAAAATATTATTCATTTGTGTACATTTGCAGTTAATTTTCACATAAAACGAGCTAGATATCATGTCCTGATGACCAAGTATCCATTCTCTATTTTTATCTGTAGAAGACAATCACAATCGCATGTTAGCCAAGTTAAGATACAAATGTTTATACTTATACCAGAAGTAACCAGGAAATGTTCCAAAGATTATGATCTATGATGTATTCAGGTTGCCACATTTGGTAGAAATTTCACTCTCTGCTTCAGTAGCCTGGTGCCTGACTATGTTGCAACTTGCTATTGTCCACAAAGCAATTTCCTGCAATGATTTAAGTCAAAACAGGAACTCCTCAGATAAGTAGAATAAGGCTGAGTGCTCCAACTGGTCCTTCTGGCATCCCAAACTGCTGACAACATCACTCCTATGTAGCCAAGATTTTAAAATCACTGAATTCTTTGGGTGGGAGGGCCCCAGGAGATTGATGTATACCTAAATTTGCATACCTATAACTCAGCCAACAGTGAGCATATATAATAATATCTCTCATGATATCTAAGAAGAGAAGCTTTTGAACTGAAGAATTTGGGTGAATATGAGGTATGATATATGGAGAAAAATGAAAATATACATACATACACACACAGACGTGTATGATTTATGGAGAAAAACAAAAACATATACACACAGAGTGTGTGTGTGTATGTATGTAGTGAGCATTTCACAACAAGAAATGGAAGTCCGAGTTATAGCTATCAATTTACTGGTAATCTCTTAGTATCTTGAATGATTCTTCTTAAAACTTTGCATTCCTTGGTTCTATTCTAAATCCAGAGTTCCCTGCCTTGAAGGTACAAGTCTCTAACCAAGCTGTCTTTAGAACTCCTCAGGCACCCTAGTATTGTTCTTAACTATTGGCAATAAAATGCCAAGTGTGAACTGGGCGGTGGTGGCACACGCCTTTAATCCCAGCACTCAGCAGGCAGAGGCAGGCAGATCTCTGTGAGTTCGAGGCCAGGAAGGACCGACAGCCTCCAAAACAATACAGAGAAACCCTGCCTAGTAAAAACCAAAAAAAAAATTCCAAGTGTATTTACTGTTAGGGAATTACAAGAATATTGATGCTTGAGGGCACATTTATACCATGTATGTACAACCTTTGCAATTTTCAAATCAGGAAAAAAGAAACTTTATAGGGTCATTGAACAGATTGAAAAATGAGAAATTTCATTAAAATTCAAGAGTATTTTATGAAGTTAATGAATAGATTGATTATTTAAAATAAGGTTATAATTCTCTTTTCTTCTAAAAGAGGAATACCTCAATGTGAGCTATTTTGTAAGAATGCACCAGTGGCATTATTCAGAATTAAAGTGAACTATAAAAATTATATAATGCAATAGAGTAGAAGTCACTACATGAAATTTCATCAATAGAAAATTCCAGAAATTTCTGTTAGTCATCCACAAGGAGGAGGTGTTGTTTGGAGGAGGCCAGTATGTATGATTTTGTTTGAATTGAAAATGTTTGTTGAATGCACATGTCCTTTGCCATGATAAATCTAATTGCAATCATATGCATGGTAACTCATGCATGTGTGTAAGATAATAAACACAATGACTTCCATGAAGTGTTATTTTAAGGACTGTTATTTAAAGACTGAACTGTTTGACCACCCCTACTTAATTCTATCCCTCTGTGTTTATTTGTCAATACTAGAGGTCTTGATAAAGTCACAGATTGGAATTACCTGATTGCATGTTTGTTGCCTGGTGTGCATGCAGCTTGATGATGTTGTTCCTTTTCCAGTTATCTCTCTTCCTCTCTATGCCACTTACTTTAAAATAGAGATGTAAGCTCTTTGCTACTACTACAGGGTCATATCTCTATATCTGTTGCCTGCTGCCTTCTTCCAACCATGCTGGTCATGGATCAAACTTTTTGATTGGTAAACCCCAAATAAATACTTTCTTTTATAAATTGCCTTGGTTGTGGTGTTTTTTCACAGCAGTAGAACAGTAATTAAGACACTTGTCCTCCTAGTAATAAATGAATAAACACTTAAGGAGTAAAACTACCTCTCCTCTATGCACAAGATGTGAAAGTTGACAAGTGTCTGAAGACCTTATGATCAAGAAGCCTTACTTCCAGAAAAAAAATTAACTCTAGATTCTGAGAATAATTTGTTTGCAGTATCAGTTTGAGACAATAATAGTTTGTTAGGGGTTTTAAATATTTAAGAATCACTTAATTTATTTTATGTGTTTTGCTGTATAGCTACTAGTGTACCTTATGAGTTCAATGACCTCAGAACCCAGAAAAAAGTCTCTGCTGTACTGTAAGGGGAATTGGACATACTTGATAGCAGTAACATGGGTCCTGGAAAGCAAATCTGGGTCCTCTGGAAAACAAGCCAGTACTCTTAACGGGTACCCTGACCAGTATTTTTACCATGCTAGAGGCTGCTATGAAGGCATAGGATGCAATGACCTTTTTGCTTTATTTGGAGTTTGTGCCCACTAGATTTAAATGTTGTAATAAGATACTAATTTTCTAATTTTAGTTGGTTAATAATTTGTCTAGTAACTCCTGTGTGTGCTTATACCTGGTGTATGTGTGTGTATGTTGATATCATTGTTGCATTAATCTCAGTTTTTACCAAACCTGAAACTCAGGAAAAGTTAGTATTTCATGTGAGTTAAGAAAAACATTTTCATGATAATAATGCTAGGTTGGGAAGGAGGACAGAGATTTAAGAAAAGTTATTCTGGTCCCTATACAAAAATGTAACATTGACATTTTAATATTGGCAAGGAGAAAATGTAAACAATCTCAGCAGCTAGAGACACCAGAAGTAGCAATTGGGGCAGGCTATGCTCTCACTTCTGCTTCCTGGGTGTTTTATGTCATGATTTAAATCACTGTGTGAGGAGCAGCATCATACTGTTGACAGTAATAATTTGCCACATCTTCAGGCTGCAGGCTGCTGATCTGGAGAGAAAACTGTGTGCCAGATGCACTGCCACTGAACCTTGATGGGGTCCCATCTGCCAAGCTGCTTGCATAATAGATCAGGAGCTTAGGAGGATTCCCAGGTTTCTGCTGATGCCATGCTAACCAATTACCAATGCTCTGACTTGCCTGGCATGTGATGGTGACACTTTCTCCCAGAGATACAGATAAGGAGGCTGGAGACTGGGTCATCTGAATATCACCTCTGGAACCTGAGATTGGAAAATGAAAAAAATCCACAAAATTAATATTGTTCAAAATGACATTTCTGAAGACCAGGCAGCACTGACCACTGTCAGCTGAATAAATTTTCAATGATGTCTTCCTTACCTGTAAGCCAGCAAACCAGCAAAGCCAGAAACTCTGCAGGAGTCTTCATGTCTGTGCTGTGCCCTGTCTGAGTCTAACTTCAGCACAGGTTATTACTGGGCTATGAAGAAGTCTGCAGGGCAGTGGGCTGTGCTATAGGCAAATGCAAATCTGCAATGACTAGGCACAGACACAGGACTAGCCAAGTGACTCAATACAAGACTGTGGTCTTCTGTGTCATATGAGAATGGCAGTACAGATTTATTTGTAGAAATGTAATCTTATTTGGACAACAAAGAATAGTACAGATCTGGTGCATCTTATTTTTATTTCTGTCACTTATATTCATGTACTAGTAGATATACATATAGCCCTATATAAAAATTTGAGTTTATTTTTTTAACATTTATTTTATTTTTTATTATTTATTTTTAAGTTTAAATTTAGATTACAAACAAGGTTGCTTCACAAGTCAGTTCAGTTCCATGTCCATCTCTGTTTACCTCCCCTCCTCCCGAGCCCTCCCCCCAACCTACCCCAATATCCCCTCATTTCCCCAGGGAGGGTGAGGCCTTCCATGGGGGTGTCCATAGTCTGTCATTTCATACAGGGAAGGGCCTAGACCCTCCCCCAAGGGTTCAGGGGAGAGTGCATCTCACATTGGTGGATGGGATTCCAAAGTCCATGCATATACTCAGGATGAATACTGATCTGCTGCCCAAGGCTCAATAGATTACCTAGGCCTCCTCATTGACACTCACATTCAGGAGGTCTTGATCAGTCCCATGCTGGATTACCAGGCTGATGCCTGGGATTCAAGAGTTAACCCTTGTCAGGTCAGCTGTTTCTGAGGGTTAAACCAGCCCAGTCTTAATTCCTTTGGTCATCAGTCCTCCCTCTCTGTTACTGGCTTTCTTGAGTTCAACTCAGTGCTTAGCTATGGGAGTCTGCCTCTTCTTCCATCAGCTATTGAATGAAGGTTCTGTTTCCCAGACTCTCTGGCCATGGGATTGTAGGCTGGCACTCCCCAGATCTATGTCTAAAACCCATATATGAGAGAGTACATGCCATGTTTCTCTTTTTGTGACTGCGTTACCTCACTCAGAATGGTTTCTTCTAGTGCCATCCATTTGCCTGCAAATCTCAGGATTCCATTGTTTTTTTCTGCTGAATAGTACTCCATTGTGTAAATGTACCACATTTTCTCTATCTACTCTTCGGTTGAGGGGCATCTAGGTTGCTTCCAAGTTCTGGATATTACAAATAACGCTGCTATGAACATAGTGTAGCAGACATCATTGTTGAAAGAATGGGCATCTATTGGATATATGCCTAAGACTGGAGTTGCTAGGTCTTGTGTTAGGCTTATTCCCATTTTTCTGAGGAATCTCGATACTGATTTCCAAAGTGGCTGAACAAGCTGGCACTCCCACCACACCAGCAATGGAGGAGTGTTCCACTTTTTCCAAATCCTCTCCAGCATACTTTGTCATTGGTGTTCTTGATTTTAGCCATTCTGACAGTAGTGAGATGGTATCTCAGAGTTGTTTTGATTTGCATTTTCCAGATGGCTAAGGATGTTGAGCACTTTCTCAAGTGCCTCTCAGCCATTTTAGACTCCTCTATTGACAAGTCTCTATTTAGTTCTGCAGTCCACTATTTAATTAGATCCTTTCATGTTTTGGAGTCTTGCTTCTTGAGTTCTTTGTAAATTTTGGAGATCAACCCTCTGTCAGATGAGGGGTTAGTGAATAATTTTCCCATTCTGTGGGCTGCCTTTTTGTCTTGCTGACTGTGTCCTTTGCTTTTCAGAAGCTTCTCAGTTTCAGGAGGTCCCATTCATTAATTGTTGCTCTAACTGTCAGTGCTACTGGTGTTATGTTTAGGAAGATATCTCCTGTACCAATTTGTTCAAGGGTACCACCCACTTTCTCTTCTAAGAGTTTCAGTGTGGCTGGATTTATGTTGAGGTCTTTGATGCATTTGGACTTAAGTTTTGTGCACGATTATAAACATCGACCAATCCACATTCTTCTACATGCTAGCCACCAGTTATGCCAGCACCATTTGTAGAAAATGCTTTCTTTATTCCATTGTCTATTTTTATCTTCTTTGTCAAAGATCAGGTGTTCATACGTGTGTGGGTTAATATCAGCTTTTCAATTCGATTCCATTGGTCTACCTGTCTATTTTTGTGCCAATACCAAGCTGTTTTCAAGACTATAGCTCTATAATAGAGCTTGAGGTCAGGGATGGCTATGCCTCCGGACATTGCCTTGTTGAACAGGGATGTTTTGGCTATCCTGGGTCTTCTGTTTTTCCATACAAAATTGATTATTGTACTTTAAAGATATATGAAGAATTGTGCTGGGATATTAATCAGGATTGCATTGAATCTGTAGAGTGCTTTTGGCAGGATTGCCATTTTTACTACATTGGTCCTACCTATCCAAGAGCATGGGAGATCTTTCCATTTTCTGAGGGCTTCTTTAATTTCTTTCTTTAAAGTATCAAAGTTCTTGTGATACAGGACTTTCACATGTCTGGTTAGTGTTACCCCAAGGTACTTTACATTGTCTGTGGCAATTGTAAAGGGTGATGGTCTCTGATTTCTTTCTCAGCCCTTTTAACATCTGTATATAATAGGGTTACTGATTTTCTTGAGTTGATCTTATAGCCTGCCACTTGGCTGAAGGTGTTATTCAGCTGTAAGAGTACCCTGGTAGAGTTCTTTGGGTCATTTATGTAAACTATCACATCATCTGCAAACAGTGAAAGTTTGACCTATTCCTTCCCAATTTGTATCCCCTTGATCTCCTTTTGTTGTCATATGTCTCTGTCTAGAACTTCAAGTACAATGTTGAAAAGGTATGGAGAGAGTGGAGAGCCTTGTCTTGTTCCTGATTTTAGAGTAATTGCATTGAGTTCTGTCCATTCAGTTTGATGTTGGCTGTTGGTTTGCTGTATATAGCTTTTATTATGTTTAGGTATGTTCCTGTTATCCCAGGTCTTTCCAAGACCTTTACATGAAGGGGTGTTGGATTTTATCAAAGGCTTTTTCAGCATCTAGTGAGATGATCATGTGATTTTAATTTCTCAGCTTGTTTATATGGTGGATTACATTGATGGATTTTCAAATGTTGAACCATCCCTGCATCCCTGGGATGAAACATACTTGATCATGGTGAATGATTGTTATGATGTGTTCTTGGATCTGATTTGCAAGTATTTTATTGAGTATTTTGCATCAATGTTCATGGGAGATGGTCTGAAGTTCTATATCTTAGTTGTGTCTTTGTGTGGCTTGGGGATCAAGGTTATTGAAGCCTCGTAGAAAGAGTTTGGCAAAGTCCCTTCTGCTTCTATTGTGTGGAACACTTTGAGAAGAATTGGTATAAGCTGTTCTTTGGATTTCTGGTAGAATTCTGCACTGAGGCCATTTGGACCTGACATTTTTTTGCTTGGGAGACTTTTGATGATTGCTTCTATTTCCATAGGGGTTATAGGTCTACCTCAATTGCTTATCTGTTCTTGATTTAATTTTGGAAAGTGATAGCTATTGAGGAAGTCGCCAATTTCCTTTAAATTTTTGAATTTTGTGGAGTACAGTTGTTCAAAGTATGACCTAATGATTTTCTGAATTTCTTCAGAGTCCGTTGTTATGCTCCCCTTTTCATTTCTGATTTTGTTAGTTTGCATGTTCACTCTCTGCTGTTTGGAAAGTTTGGACAAAGTTTGTCTATCTTGTTGATTTTCTCAAAGAACCACCTCTTCGTTGCATTGATTCTTTGTATTCTTTTCCTAGTTTCTACTTTATTGATTTCAGCCCTCAATTTGTTTATTTCCTGGCATCTACTCCTCCTGGAGGAGTTTACTTCTTTGTGTTCTAGAGTTTTCAGCTGTGTTGTTAATTCTCTAGTATAACTATTCTCCAGTTTCTTCATGTGGGCACTTAGTGCTATGAACTTCCCCCATAGCACTACTTTCAAAGTGTACCATATTTTTGGGTATGTTGTGTCTTAATTCTCATTGAATTCTAGGAAGTCTTTAAGACCCAAGAATGGTGCAGTTGTGTATTATTCAATTTCCATGAGTTTGTAGGTTTTCTGCAATTTGTATTGTTGTTGAATTCTAATTTTAAAGCATGGTGGTCTGATAAGATGCATGGAGTTATTCCAGTTTTTTGAAGCTTCTGAGGTTTGATACATTGCCAAGTATGTGGTCGATTTTTGAGAAGGTTCCATGTGGTGGTGAAAAGAAGTATATTCTTTTTTATGTGGGTGTAATGTTCTATAGTTGTCTGTTATTCCCAATTGGGTCATTACTTCTAATAGACCCTGTGGTTCTTTGTTGAGTTTCTGTCTGGTATTCCTGTCTAGTGGTGAGAATGGTGTGTTGAAATCTCCTACTATAAGTGTGTGGGGCTCTATATTTGATTTGAGTTTTAGTGATGTTTCTTTCATGAATGTGGATGCCTTTGTATTTGGGGCATAGATGTTCAAGGTAGACACTTCATCTTGGTGGATTTTGCCTGTGATGAGTATGTAATGACCTCCTTCATCTCTTTTGATTGATTTTATTTTAAAGTCTAATTTGTTAGATATTAGGATTGCTACCCCTGCTTGTTTCTTGTGTCAATTTTATTGGAAAAATTTTTCCCAACCTTTACCTCTCAGGTAATGTCTGTCTTTGAGGGTAAGGTGTGTTTCTTGTATGCAGCAGAAAGATGGGTTATGTCTGTGAATCCATTCTTCTAGCCTGTGTCTTTTTATGGGTGAATTAAGGAATTAATGTTGATGGATATTAATGACCATTGATTGCTCATTCTTCTTTGATTTGGAATGGTTGTTGTTGGTGGAATTATGTGTGGAGTTTCATCCCCTTGTTTTTTGGCTGTTGGTAGAGATGTATTCTCTAATGCCTATGTTTTTCTGGTTGTAGTTAACTTCCTGGGGTTGGAGTTTTCCTTCCAAAACTTTCTGCAGGGCTGGGTTAGTTTATTTGTTAGTTTGTACTTCGATTAAAATATGTCTATGCATTTCTCCCAAAAATCCTTACTCAATATCCCTTCCCATTCTCTTTCAAATTCCTGTCTTTTTTCATTTGATTGCATGAATATATGTATTAGTAGATATACATATATCCCTATACCAAAAATTTGAGTTTATATCTTTAGAGCTGACCATTTGACACCAGACTATCAGTGTGCTCTTTTCTGAGAACCTCTACCTCTAGCACTTAGAGCTTTACTCACTTGTCTGTAGTACTCTGTGTATAATTGAGGGTTTTTGCCTTTCCCCTGTCCGGTTTCACATAATTTTTGGTTTCCTCATTTTTCAGCTCACATATTGGCTGTAATAGTGGTGAGCCTTTACTGGTAGAGATTTTGATGTCACTAGGAGACACAATCTCACAACAAATTCCTTGATCCTATGGCTCTCACAATCATCCCACTACCTTTTCCATAATATTCCCTTAATCTTAATTATGGAACATTTTGTACTTTTTTCTATTAGGATTTAGCTCCACAACTCACTATGCAGCTTCTTGCTCAAGATGATTTCCAGAAAAGAAGTAGAATAATACTGAGTGTCATGGCTTTTAAGTAAGCACAGATTCTCTCATTACAAAGCCAGCTTTTCTGGTAAACAATCTTGTTTTCCAGCATTTTTCACAGCTCAGTTTTTAAAGAATTATTTCTATCAAGGCCAGAACAGGACATGGAATTTCTTCATTTCTTCCATATCATGTGTATATATTAGATCCCATATTTCTATGTCCAATGTTCCTTTGAGGTTTCAGAATATACCACCAAATATCCATCCCCATTAAACACAGATTATTATCTTTAAGCTGTATATTTTTAACTCAGATTCAATCACTCATGTCTTGAAGAGAGTGTTTACTAAATTTGTGAATGCTATGGGCACCATATCTGTTCCAGATGCTAAGAGGATATTCATCTTAGATTTGGTTTAGTGAAGAAGGGCACAACATTTATGGTCAGAGAGCATGTAGGAAAGCTAAAATAGAAGCTACATATGGGGAGTTATGTATGTAGTGGGGTCTAGAGGCTGTATTCATTGGGAGTAAAGATGTGGTGAACTGTGAGGGGTTGAATGGTAAGTATTTTAATTGTGCAGGCAAACACTCTGTAAAAGACAGTGATGGAGCAGGGTAAGAAAGATACACACTCATGGACTGACAATGATGATGGTCACAGGAGAGGTGCTAGAAGAATAGTCAGTGGATTTTTTAAGAAACTGACTGACCTGCAAATCAATGACACTGGTGACTCTGACACCAATGAATCATTCAGTGATCATAGTGTTTGTTTCGAGGGATATAACAAAGAGTGTGCAATACAGATAAAAATTGTGTACCTTAACATAATTCTGGGCATTTATGTGAGTATATATCAAGTACTGACACCAAATATGTATGTTATAATTAAGCAATAAAATAATTTTCACAGAGTTCAAAGGATTGGAAATGTATTTCACAGTTTGCATCAAAGGCATAAAATATTGTTGATATGTAAATGTCTTTTATTTAGATACAGTTCTGCATATTATGGAAAAGATTAAATAAATTTAATAAATGATTTAATACATATGACAGCACTTTTCCCTGCATGTTTAACACATACGTGTCTGGAACCCAAAGATCTTAGAATAGGGATTCATGTCCCATAGTATTGAACTGGTTTCAAGCCACCATTCATGTAGACACTGGGAATTGAATCAGGGTAATCTGTGAGAATAAAGTATGCTCTTAACTGCTGAGATATCTTTTCAAACAGTCACTGAAAATTATAATTTTACTTGGTTTATGACCCTCTTGCAAACATGTAATAACATTTTTCACTTTCTCCTTTTCATTATCTGTTCTTATATGTCTCCCTAACCACATACTGACTTCCATATTTTCTTATGCATTTCACAGAATCATGGCACAGAACATTCACACACAGTTATTATATGGACTATATTTCTTCTCTACAGACAGGCAAAAGAGTATCCATTGTTACTTGGGTACCAGATGAGGAAAGCTGATGATGGAAGACAGTCTTTGCACCTGCCAGTAACCGAAGTGCATCAATGAAGAAGCCCATCTTCTGGCTTATTCTCTGAAAATTTCACAAAGAACATCTTTTATGGTTGGATTGACAAGTTGTCTGGCCTCTATCAGCTAGATAACTCTACCTCTACTGTTTCCTCCTGCATGAAGTTGTATTCTCAAAATATTCTACAGGTATTATTGAACACAAGATATAATAAAATGAAGAGAAATTGGTCAGTCCCTGACTAGCATAGATTATTCTTCACACTACTGTGGATGCCCATTTTCAAGCATATTCCATTATCTTCGAACAAATAACACCACGGTCCATCTACAATCTAGTTCTTGGACTAATTGTTAAACCTCCATGGCAATTATTAATGTATTATCTATAGAAGTGTGTGAAATGAAGAGATTACTCACAAGAAAATCATTGTCAATATTAGGGCTTGACTAATTTGGATATCATGGACTAGTTCCTTGGGGTATAGTCTATGGATTGATGACTGAATGGCACAGGGAAACCACATATTACAGTGAGGCTTATTTAGTGTGGAGAAATTTCATGCTCTTAGATCCTTCCCACAACAGTATCAAGACACTTTGGAGTTATCATGCTCACACTCACATTCATTAACAATCACTTTATTCATGGCTCTATAGCAGTGTCGTGGTCTAATTTCACTTTCTAAGAAGCTTTGGGCAATCATCCAAAAATTAAAAAAGAACAAAGGGAGAAAGTTCATTTCCATAGGTTAATACAACTGCCAATATTAAAGACGGGAAGCAGGATCTCCAACCTATCTAGGCAGCAAACAAGGACTGACTCTATTGTAAGTGACACAGGAGAGCTGTCCCCACCTGCCTTGCTTCCCCTGTATAACCCATACAACAATGGGGGAGCAGGCCCTGCACTTTCTCTGTGTAAAAGTAGAGCATATCATTGGTTATGCTAGTGCTGGTGAGCTGGATCTGACAACCTGAGAACAGGAGAACTGATCCCTCCCCTTATCACAGGCTGCACTAGGCAAGAGCTGAGGCACTGATGGAGAGCTTGTCCCAATAGTAATGATGAAGGAAAGGTAGCAGCTGACATCCTTAACTAGCACCCAGGTCCAGAAACAGGGTTGTGAGGTACTTCACTCCAACATCCAATGGATCTTTGAACTGCCAGAATATGTGAAGGGGACAAAGCTACAGGCTCTCCATGATTCAGGACAATAAAAATATATCCAAGGGGCACTCAAGAGATAGCCCATTACTGATAATGTACCAGAAGCCAGAAGACTCAAACCAGAATAAGGGCACATGGCAATGAACACTTACTTGTAAAGAAGAGTAGACTAAAGGGCAAACCTCAAGACTCAACGGGCCACACTACAGCTTCCAAGTCAAGAATTTTCTCCTTTTTTACCTTTTTGTTGTTGTTTTTGTTACTTTTGTTGTATTTGTTTTTGTTCTTTGTTTGATTTGGATTTTTTCTGTTAAATTTTGCTTTGTTTCTGGAAGGAGGCTTCATGGACAGATGACAGATACAAGGGAAAAAGAAGGCAAGTGGAATAGGGAATGCATGATGTGAAATTCACAACCAATAAAATATTTTAAGAAGTCATTCCTTACATGTCTTTCACTTGCTATGAAGATTATTTGAGGTTAGAGTGATGATATTTTATGTCAGCCCTATTGTGTCAACTGTTTTCTCTCAGAGTTAGTGACATACTTTCTTTCTATGCCCCTTTGTTGTCAACTTTACAAACTCTAGGATACTCACTAGCAACCTCTATTCAGGTTATAAGGATATATGTTTCAGCAGTTGAGCAACTGCATCAGCTCTAGGGTAGACAACAATAGATATCACCTGAAAAATAAGCAGGCATGAGACTGATCTTACTAATCAGCAAGATTATTGGTCTGGAAGTCATGAATTTTCAGACTTACCACATAAGGCACACACTGATAAACCTTCTTTTATGAGAGCTATCATTATTCCAACACTCAGTCTCATGCTGCTTTAAGAGGAAATTTAGCTTCTGAACTTCCTGAGCCAGATGTGTTGTTATAAACAGAATTGGGAATCCAAGACAAGTTTTTCTGGTCTTAGCTTCAGTGGGCAAATGTCACATAAAAGTTCAAAGGCGTGGAGACATTTGTGAATGCAGAGTGATTTGAGAGTCTGGAAACCTCTTTAATTCAAAGTGTTACCAGGGCTGTCAACACTAAAGATGGATAAACTTGACTAGATAGTGTGTTATTATTGCCCTCTGCTGGAGACATGGGAAATGGGCCAAGTCAGAGACTAGAGAAAACACTGCAATGATAATAATCAGTGCAAACCCTAGTGCTCTTGGGAAAGAGAGGGATGTGGGAAGGAACTCATGAAAAGTCAAATCCTGGGAAGTTCCTGTCAATAACTCATGGAAGAAAGATGAATAATTGTGCAAATATAGTCAGCTACACATGCATAAATATATGTGTGCCCCACTTCTTTCTATCAAGAAGGCATTCTTATTATCAAGAAGGCATTCTTATTATCAAGAAGGCATTAATAATAGACATCATGATGTGCAACATGTGCATACAACACATTCTCTCTTAAATTCATATACTATTTATTATATAGGGTCAAGCAAAATCATTTTAATAAGGATTACCTCAAAGTTCAAGCCAGGTGGTGTTGGTGCACAACTTTAATTCAAGCACTCTGCTGGCAGAGCCAGGTGGATCTCTGTGAGGTTGAGGACATGCTAGCCTACCAAGCAACATAGATAAATCATGTCGCAAAAAAATTAAAATAAGCAAATAAACAAAATTCATTGACATGCATTCTACCAAATGTACCGCAAAACTTACACTGATATGTAATGTGACAGATAACCTAACAGAAAGCCATTAATAACACACTGTCTAATGTGTTTCATTCTATATAAAGCTGCTTTGAGATGCTAATTGCTTCCCTTATCAGCAGCAAGGGTGGACATCAACAGTTTGAAATAAGTCTTCTATTGAGCATGCATTTTTGCGGAGATTAAAAAGGAAAATTAAGCTGAACAACTGCAAGTTGTCACAAAGAAAATATGAATGTGCAAATGAATGTATGTTACCAAAATGCAAAATTTAATATGGTTCTCAACCATTTCCCTATTTATTACTATAGAAAGTGTGGCTCATTATGAACATGTGAGTAATTGTTAGAAAACCAATGTAAATATATAATCATTGTTTTAATGTCTGCAAAAGCATAAGAAACATTAGCCTTTGCCTTACATGGTAAATTTCACTAAAGCCAAAATGAATGAATGCAGAAAAAATTTTAACATTCAAATAAAACTTTAAGATTAAATAAAATAGCAGGAAATAACAAAATTTATAATTATGTCTATTGTTCAACATGTCAGAAAATATCAGACTGTACTTAGCTTTTTGTTTTCCCCTTTTTCTCTCAGGAGGCAGAGGCAGGCAGATCTCTGTGAGTATGAGGTCGGGTTGGACCGACAGCCTCAAAAACAATACAGAGAAACCCTGTCTCGTAAAAACCAAAAAAATTTTACTTAGGACGTAAATTACTGCATATAATCAATACTCATTTATATACTTTTCTAAAGACAGTCATTGAAAAGTTGAGAACTGAGTGAGATTTAGTGAAGGCAGTATCTTCAGATTAAGACCTGTTCTTTACAGTGGATTAAGCTGAATAATATATACGACAGATGGCTGGAAGGAGAAAAAGTGCTGTGAAAACTGTCCTATAGACATGACACACCTGCTGCTCTTAAGAACTCCTAGCAGCTATGATGCCTGCATGTGACCTATACAGGACCAATCAAACAAGATCAGTCAACATTCCAGCAGGGAACACTAATTGGCACATTGGTGGGGCAAATGAGAGGACACGAATGCTACAGGGAGTGCTAGTGTATGTCTTCAGGCTGTGACTATAATGTAACTGAGACATGGGCCTTGGAAGGGATAAAATAAGTAATACAGGGTAACATTTCATCAAATTGGTGGATTCAAAGAGAAATCATGGGTAGAGACATTATCTGAGTACCTAAGAGCAAGATATATTGCATATGCCTATGGAATCAACAGAAAATAAAGAAAATGTTTCAAAAGTTTTATGCCAGATGCACTGGTAGGCAGAGGAGTATGTCTTCTTGGAGCAGAGGTCATGTTAGAAGGAAGTAGAGTAAAGCCAGTAACCAATCACAAAGACACCACCAGACACAGATTCATGTGATTAAATAAAAGCTTGTGCAGCAGATAACATTTTTAGTAGGAAAGGGAGAAGAAACCAAGCATGGCAAAAGTCATGGCAGAAATTTTAAGTGCAGGAGATGGATTACTTATGGGATAGGAGCGTCAAATCATTTCCTTCCTCAGAAATCACAGGGAATAAAACTTTGCTTTGTATTTTAATTTCATATAAGGACATGTGGGAACTGAAGCCAAGAGTAACCTTCCACATACTCACGAATATTAAACTGTACCAAATACAATGGATTTTCAAACTTGTTTGCAAGTTCTAAGACTGTCAATGAGGGCAAGGAAAAAACTTGGTCCTGGAAGAAATCAAAATAGCTCGCTGGGCTCAGAAATAAGACCTCTGCTGTCTTTTAGCACCACAGAGAAATATACACTGTACTAAAAATAATACGGACGTTTGTAGACTGATCCTATATAGGGTAAAGAGATGAACCTCCTTTGCAGTTATTCCATTCATCCCACCTCTGCTTATTTGCACAATCCTCATTCCTGATGACTTTTTGAATAAGCAGTTCAGCTACTCAAGCCTTCATTAATACATGCTTACTTTTCCACTGTTACGCAGAACTACAAGCTTGACAGAACTAAGTAAGAAATAGGATGAAGCAGAAGGAAATAACTAGTGAAGAAAAGAGTCTTCAACACATGGCCTGAGGAGGTCCTTAACCCAACTGGGAATACTGAGGGAGATTGCTGTCACACTGTCTTACAGCTGAAGTTGATAATCGGATAATTCTTCAGTCTGAAGATGCTGAAAGAAAGAATGATGTTTGTTCCATACTCAAAGCCACAGAACACATAGGGATCCCCCCCAGATGGCAGGAAGTAGTCCCAGGGGGTGATCAGTTTAGAAGATTATCTCCATTTCCACCACGACAAAGCCAGCCAGTTAATCTGGTTGATGATAAATGAAAGACTCTAGCTGAACTGATAGTGTCCCGTTCTCCTTCAGAACCAGTCAGAGACTAGACATAAATCAACACTGTAAGGATTCAGACATTGTGCTGGTCTACCCCTGTCACCTGTCAGAATTCACTCAGGCCATACCCTGGTCAACCCAGGGTTCCATGATTGCATAGCCTGCACTCAGGTGCAAAGACCCCTTTAAAAGACAGATCTCTGTCCACTTAGTTTCTCTTTCCACCCTCTCTTTTCTGTTCTCATTTCCAACTCCCTTTCCTGCTGTTCCCTTGGGGGCAGACAGGACATTTTCTGTTTCCCTCTTCTCTTCTGTCCTCTCTGTCTCTGTGTTTCTTTACCTCTTTTCTCCTAACTCTCCTATTTCCTTTGTAATAAAACTTCTCACTAAGCTCTGTCTGCCTAGTATGTTTGGGCCCTCCCTTGGTCACCCTCGTCTGCTATGGAATCTGACAAGTTTCCCCCATGCTTTATCATAACAAACATGACATCCACCCAGAGACCTTCAATTAGAAGTAGGTGTTAACTACTTAATATATTAATCATATTTAAAATATTATGCTTCACATTTTCTAATTTATGGACATAGCACTAGTTTTTGTACTTGTTTTCATTCTTTGTATTAAAATACTTTTTCCTAATAATGCCTGTCAAGCTGCAGTAAGAATAGTCACCTCCCCTCATATTAAGGCTGGACATGGTAACCCAATATAAAGAAAAGTTTCACAAATGGAGGCTTGGGAAAACTGCTCTTATCTGAGGAGAAACAAAGATGTGGATGTAGATGGGGGGATGGGAGGAGAGGAGGCAAGTGAAACTTTCATCCAAATATAACTTATGGGAGAAGAATAAATAAAAATTAAAAATTCCTTTTTCCTCATATGAAAATATTAGTGATTTAGAGCTATAGTGAAGATAAAAAATATCAACAGAGGAATTGAGTTATTTCATCATCTTTTTTTTTTTTTTTTTTTGGTTTTTACGAGACAGGGTTTCTCTGTATTGTTTTGGAGGCTATCGGTCCAGCCCGGCCTCAAACTCACAGAGATCCTTCTGCCTCTGCCTCCCGAGTGCTGGGATTAAAGGCATGCGCCACCACCGCCCGGCTTATTTCATCATCTTATCAAGATTCCTCACCTTTAAGATACCCTCAGCCCATTTCTTAGGAAACAGAATAAGTAGATCTGTGAGTAGCCATCCTGAATCTGAGAAATATATGAATCTCAATGTGGTAGGAAGAGTAGATGCGGATTAAGTCATGAAGACAAATAATAGAACTTGATTATGTGCTAAAACCAGCGGAAACCAATTCTTAAACCACTAAGCAAAAGTATGTTTTTAACTAATGTATTTTTTCAAATCAACTGTACTCTAATTGGAAATAAATTACCATTATTAAAGTCTTAACATATATATGACTGTATGAAAGAGTTAAAAATTCATATATTTATATTTATGTCACTCTCTGAATTTAAAATATATATCTGATGCTCTTCCTGGAGACAGGATTGTCCCTTTGGTCCGACGATTTAATAGAAGTAAAAACTAGTGGCTGGCTGTTTTGCTTCTCTGATCTTTCAGGATTACCCATATATCTGACAACATTTTTAAGACCAATTAGAATTAATGCTGCAATAAGCTCAATCATATGTGAAAATGGTGTCCAAATCTGATATTTCTCAATGACTTATATCATTTATATTTTCATAAACTGGAAAGGGGTTATTCCTAGCTAGGACTCAGTATGTACCCAAAGAATTTCTGTCTGTTCCTGACAATATGGTTTTCAGATGAGGAAATACACTCCTGGTGACTTTTGCAACACAGCATAATCACTCTGTATGATGTCTTAGGAAAGTAACCTTGAAAAGTGAATATTCAGGCTATGTATGTATTCCTATCTCATCTGAGAATAAGGCATTCTGTTGAGCAAATACACATATTTGCAGTCTGCATATCTGGGAGACAAGAGTCACCAACAATTGCTGGGCAAGTCATAACATAGCTGGTTGGTTAGCCTGGTATGAGCAGAAAGCAGGGATAGTTATGATAATTCCTGTCTATGCTGAATCCAATTGCCAGACTGGGATGCCTTCCTAGTTTTGTGGCAACAAATCCAAGATAGATCTTTCACGTTCAGCACCCTGAAGTCTGAAGATATTGCTACCTAGTACACTCAGTGGAGAAACAATAGTCTTTATACAATAATATGCATAAAAATAGATACTTACATGGAAACAGGGGTAGTTGTGGGCTGCCCCATCAACTGACTGATGTCTGCAACTGTACGTTTTTCACATGAAGCTAATTTTGGGAAATTGCTGAAAGGTTTTGGTCAGAGATGTCAAGGACGCTATTCTCTTTCCCAAATCTATTTCCTTCTTTTTAGTTCCAGAAGCACAGGCGTGGCAAGGACTTACTGGAATTAATAACGGACTTAGATCTTGATAGATGAGGTATCATGATTTGACCTAATTGGAATTCACACTCCATTCCAGCAATAATGGAATCAGTTTAATCTACACTTGTTAGAGTTGCTTTAAATAGCCTAATGCAGCTAGTAGATATGTAAAAATATGTCATTGAATTTGATGCCTGTTATGAAAGTTAATAGTAAAATACGGAGTTTTTTGGTGCATGTGTTTATTTTATCACGTTTAAAGTATATGCAGCTTCTAAGCTTTTCAGCTGCTCTAGCCATTTCATACCTCTATTGGGAACAGGCAAAAAGGACCTTGTCCTAAATACTGCTAGTTTTCCTTCTGACTCCATGTCACCTGTAGGGTGAAACAAAGTTTAGGCTCCGGAGTCCTAGGGGAGCTTGGAACCTTGCAATAACTTAATCAGCTCCCACTTAATCTGTAGAAATAGTCATTATGCAACTTTATTTCTCAGGAAACATCATGGCTGTTCCTAACAACAGAAGGAACAAATGAATATGATTGGGGGGATTGAAAAGCTTACATTGTGTATTAATTGACAATGATAGAACACTCAAGGAAGCCCCTAATCTATAAAACTTGATTGGTGAAAATTGTAACTGTAACTTGGCAAGAAGTTTTATGTTTAAATATTTGGTTCAACTGGCACTTAGGCTTTCACCTCAGTTTCTAAATCTGTTCTAAAGACATCATTGTTCAGCCCCTTCACCTTCCTCCCTCCTTTTGGCGATTAAACCTTGTCTTATGGAAGTTTCTTGTGTTTGCTTGGCTTCATTTTGAGCCTCAGATCAGAGCAAGCTTACCTAAGCTATTCAACTTATTTTTTGACCAATTAGCTGTAGTAGTATAGTATTTGCTTGTAATATCTCTAGTGTCTTCTTATTTTGTCACAGGAAATGCAACTAATGGGGTAAAACATAGTCCATGGGTGCATTACCATTTGTACAAAGAAAAATCAGCATGAGTGTCAAAATATGGAGACTGATATTTGAGGCCTTTTAAAAATATTCATGTTGGATTTTGGGATTTTGGTGTCACCAGTACAAAAATGAACTCAGTTATCAGCTCTTCATTCTGGTCTAATATTGTTGGTGTTCCCATGATTGTTCATTCTCCTAGTCCATCTATATGATCTTAACAATGCAGCTGAAATATCCTTATCTTTTTACTTACTGAATTGTTGTCAATGACACAAACTGAAAGGAAAAATAAGTAATTCTTCAATTCTTCTCTGTGAAAGAATAATTTGTTTTTATCAAAAGAGAATTTGTGATACATAAAAGGGTAAAGAATGGTCAGGTGAAAGCAAGACAAACAGCTGACCTGAAAAAGGTGGAAGCTTTTGGACCTCAAACTGACAGCTGCTAGGTCAGCATGGAACTGATCCAGACTCCCTGAATGTGGGTGTCAGTGGCGAGGCCTTGAAAATCTATGGGGCCCTGGGAAGTATATTAATATTAATCCCCGGTATAAAAATGGACTTTGTGTGTCTATACTACAAAAAAGAATGCTGTCTCAGCCTGGACCCTTAGGGGAGGGCCTAGGCCCTGCCCTGAACGAAATGTCAGACTCTGGATATTCCCTATGAGGAAGGGAGTGGGGATAAGTTGGGAGGCTGGGAAGACAGGTGGGGGTTACGGTATGAGGGGAGGAAGAGGGATCTGGGATTGACATGTGAAGAAAGCTTGATTGTAATTTTAAAATGTAATAAATAATAATAATTTTAAAAAGAGAATTTGTGTAAAACATACTCAATGAATAAGAGATTCACCCACTTACCAGTTTATATTTCCAGTGGATTTTTTTCAGATTTACAAATGAGACTCTTTTCTATCAAATATTGTTATAGTCTCAAATTTGAACATAATTAGAAACATCTTCTCTCTGAGGGATCACAAGTAATCCTGCAGCTGCATCATCCCTGTTATTGTATAGCTATCAAATGCTTAGAAAAAAAGAAGCAGCTGTTACAGGTAATCCTCAACAATCAGAAAAACCATTTTCTCAGGAGTTTCCTGAGTCATTCTTTCTGGTTTCTCTTAGGACTATCTATTTGTAGGACCATCTCTCAGCACAGGTTGTCTGTGACATGGAAATCTCACCAACATAAGAAAATTGGTCTGACTGGACTGGACTGACAGCCTCCAAAACAATACAGAGAATCACTGTCTCATAAAACCAAAAAAAATTGGTCTGAGATTCCAAAAGTCTTGAGATAGAAAGCATAAACACTCCTGAACAAACTCAAAACTTAGAGGAAACTATGCGGAACAATATTGTATTAGTGACTAGTAGTAGTTAACAAAGATGGAAATAGGAAAATGATGATAATTCTATAATTATAGAGAGAAAACACATAATGAGCAGAGTGAAAAGTATACTGAAGGTGGAAATGAGAAAGAAAAAGAGGTTTCTGTTTCAGATAAATTAAGGACAAACCAGAAAAGAGACAAAGAATTATATTAAGGAGGGGAAAGCATTTATTAAATGTTAAAGTCGATTTCTTAGTTTATTACTGCAGTAACACCAATGAAGGTGCTGAGTGAGAGAAACTTCTAATTTAGGGTCCACCTGGACCCTAAAGTGAAGGTTTATTTTTTCTTCAATATTAAGCTTCAAATATGTATGCAAAAATATTACCATATCTACTCCCATACCTCACTTCATTCTTTCAATGTCCCTGTAGCATAACTCCCTTCCCAACTTTCCTCATGCTACTATCTATATAGCTCACTAAGTGTAGTTAGTGCTATGTATGTGTGCATGAGTATAGGGCCATCTATTGTAGCATTACAATTCTACTAGTGGACACATCCTCTACAAAGAATGTTTCCACCTCTACAGAAAGTACTGAGAACAACAAATTCTCAGAATGGGGTAAGTTCTGGAAACTGTCTTCCCCATCTATACCAGTGTTTTGATTGTCATGTTTCTGTGTAGATCTTATGTGGATAAACACTGCTACCATAAGCTCATAATTGCAAAATCCATGTCATATCAAAATAGCATTTCTCAGCATGTTTCTTCATTTTCTGGCTTTTATATTTGTTCTGAACCTCTTCCCTGATAGTTTTTAAGCCTTGCAGAAGAGGGTACATTTGAATGTCTGATTTTGCCCTAAGAACTCGGTTTCTTGTTCTCATTCTGACTAATGTATCTCTTCATTATAGTCTGTGTAACACAAAAACGAGCTTTATTGAACAAAGTTGACAAGATTCAGACAAAACTAAATGCCTGTGTGTGTGTGTGTGCATGTACTATGTGTGTGTGTACCATGTGTATTGTGTACATAGTCTTTAACCTTAGCAGGAAATCTTCAGGTTTTATAAAATTCTATCACATTTTATAAAGGGTTTTAAAACTAGAGCAGAAATGGGCCATTAGAAGCTACTTTCAAGATACCAACTTCATTTATTCATATATATTTCAAAATTGTCTATTATCTTCATCAGTATGGTCTTGTAATGAAGTTTTGTTGGGGATCCAAAAAGCAGTAGCAATAGCTTGTAGTTTATTGAAGATTTCCATGTTCAAATAATTTTACTAGAAGACATATGTGTCATGAATATATGTAGCATCATAGGAAACTGTGGTATGACTCTGGAACCTTCCATGAAAAAAAATCAGGGAGTCATTTTCCCCATTCCTAGTCTCCTTTATGAAAAGGAGAAGCTGAAATCACAGAGCTTATAACATACCCTTGTGATATTGCAAAAACAATTTTATTCTCTCCTCTGCATAAGATCATTTCTCCCCTCTCTCAGAATTCCTAAGTATATCACAGTTCTTATTAAGGTTAAGTCCCTATGAGCTTTCCAACTTCTTTGTATACAGGTTCATTGACATTGTTCTTGTTAAGCCCTTGTTAAGGCAGTCAAGTTGACAGGACCTCATGGATGCCTCCTCCCTGATATTTGGAGGAGACACAATTTTGTAGAAAACTTCCTGTTCCTCTCACATTTACAATATTTCCATCTAATCATCTACAATTTTCTCTGAACCATAGATCCAAGAATTGTGCTGTGGATAAACCAATTGAGACTTGGCACTATATAACCTCCTGATCTATTTTCATCATTTTAATTAGTTGTGTTTCTTCAATGGTTTCTATCTTGGGAATCTCTCTCTTCTCAGTTGATATTCAACAATATCAACTCCTTCAGGATATTAACATTGTTACATATTTTGTTTTTATATTAAATGATGTGGTACCATTGTTATCATAAGAAACTTCTACATTATTTTAGTTGTATGCAACTTCATTTTAAGGTAATATGCTTTATCTGAGAATTTTAAGTTAATGTTATCAACATACATACAAGTTAAACACTTTTGCCAGTGTACTCTAGCCCAGAACTATTCACCACATATGAGGAAAAGAAAATCACAGAAATTTCTATCCTCATAAGTGTATGTCTTCACATACATAGACACTGTCCTGGATTGAACAGTTATGCTGTAACTAAAGAACCACATGGGTTTATTAGCCAAAAACTGTCTTGCCATTTGCATATTTCATGCTGTAAAACCACAAGTGCCTCAAAGTTCTTTTAAAGAGATGTCCTTATGAGATTAATGAGCTAGTAACCTGAGATTTACTGCAAATGTTCACCTTCCTACTACTCTGTGCCACAGGTAATAGATGGGAGAAACTTTGAGTTCAGGATCCATGATCATTTTCCCCGTGGAGGCATGAGCCTAAGATCAACCACACTGTATTTTGGTTCTTTTGAATATTGTGTGATATGAAGTTATTTTTGCATATCTTCATCTAATTTCTTCTCTTCCTTTTCATTTTTTTCTGGTGATCATAGTGTCAAATGGAGATATTATTCTCACCCAGTCTCCAGAATCTTTGGCCATATCTCAAGGGGAAAAGGTCACCATCACCTGCAGTGCCAGCTCAAGTATAAGCTCCAATTACTTGCACTGGTACCAACAAAAACCAGGAGCCTCACCTAACCTCATGGTTTATAGTTCATCCTACCGAGCCTCTGGAGTACCAAGTCGCTTCAGTGGCAGTGGGTCGGGAACCTCTTACTCCTTCGAAATCAGCAGCATTGAGCCTGAAGATGCTGCCACTTACTACTGTATTCAGGGGAGTGGTAGACCACTCACACAGTGCTACAGACTGGAACAAAAAACCTTTACCTCCCTAGGGCAAAGCTACTTCCTACTAGACACGAAATGTGGGCCAAGGGTACAAGTAACATGGGGAAGAAGCTCCAAGATTTTCTTTAGGGTAGTCAAGAGAACCCAGTTGTCCACAAAATGAAGGAGAAGTGCGCATATATAATTGACAGGACACAGAAACGAATTCTATCTTTTAGTGGCAGTTGCTGTTATACAGATATCTTGAGTGGGATCTCAGTCCTGAATGGGCTTTAGGAGAAATATATACATACATACATACATACACACACAAACACTAACATACATACATACATACATACATATATATGCATATATATATATATATGAAAACTTATAAAAACCCCCACTTGTAAGGTACAATTAGAAAAACAATAGCATTGGTCCAAAACTAAGTCTGATGGTATGCTATTATGCTGTATGACTGTTTCAGAGTAAAGTGCTGCAAAATGAATATTATTATCACATTCAGATTTTCTCTGGTGAAATTGAAGTGGCATAATATTGAATATCTTGGAGTGTGCAATACTATTGACATATGTGCTTGCAACAAACAAACAATTAAAAATATGAGAAAGCTATAAAAGTTCTAAATTATAACAAAAGTCTTCAGTTTTTGCTACTCTGTAGTTCCTTGATCATATTGTGTAAGGCTGAATCACTAGATTAATATATAGAAAATATCTCTTGCCAAAAACCTGGAATGGGAGAAACATTAAGCAAAATATTTCAATATGTCTGCAATAAATGAAGATTCTAGAAAATACATGTTTCCTTCTAGGTATGCCTAATATCTTGGTGAGGACTTAAAAGACTGATTGCCAATTTGAAAAAAAATCACTAAATTCCTAATCCTACATGTTGAATGATGGGGATACCAAATTTTCTTAGTACCCATAAAAATGTTTGCAATGTGAGGGATAGGAGACCGAACACAGTCATAGGAGATGAGGAAAGAAATGCTTTGTTTTAATAAGAAGAAATGTCTGTGTCTGACATTTATATTTATATTTCAATATAAGTAGCTAAGATATTTAATTCATGGTATATTGTCACTGCTGTATTTGTAACACCCCTCACGCGTCACTCTATCTCTGTCCACCTGACCTTTCCCCCACTTGTCAATGAAAAAACTTCCTTGGTCACTCTTTTATAAAGGCATTTCTTATTTCATTTATTGCATACCTCATTAAGCCTTGGCAATCTTGGTACATCCATATGCTTAATTCATGAAGGTAAAATGTTATTGCACATATCTGTAGTAAACATGGATTTGAGAGTAGAAAGACATCTTTGGTACTTCCTGAATATTGGCATCTTTTGAGGTACCAGGCCCCTTTTAGGGATCCCTCACAGGATCTAGTCAGACTCTACAGTCAGTGCAGGAAATATAAGGGGGTCTGAGGGAAAAATTAATTCATACACAATTGTTCCTCTGCATGTTTCTTTATTCTTCTATCTCTCCATGTAACAATGTTTATATATCCTTACAATCAGCAATTTTCCAGCCCTACCAGAGTCCAGGGCTAGAATTCTTTTGTACCATAAAAGACAGATGAGAGTCTTAACATAGGGGAAGTCCTGGTTGTCAGCTCAAAGGTGGGAGTGGCTAGTGAATGTCCCTGTAAACTCCTTATGGGAGAAGAAGGTTAGTTAAAAGAGATTAAATCATCAGGGAGCTATAGAAATTGAGATTAGTGTGCTAAAGTATATATGCAAATGGTTAGATACAAAGCTAAAGTTTATATTTAGTAAAAATCATGATTAAGGAAAATATTGTCTTATTACTCAGCAACTGCTTTTCTCCCAGTATGCATAGGGAGTTTTGAGTAACCATACAGCCAAATAAACATCAAAGAAATACAAGCAAGCAGCTTCTAGTTTACTATCATGCTTTTTCTATGCCTTCCTACTATGAAAACTTTTAGCATCAATTTCTGAGGCTTGTATGTTAAAGAGAGGATCTAAGGTTTATTTCCACAAGAAACAGAGCCTGGGATCTTCCTGAGGATGAGCAAATGGGCTGATTTCCTTTGTCATTATCTTCTTTGGGGAAACACGAGTAGTAAATCTATGAGATATATCTTGGTTGAATAAACTCTGATGATCAAGTTGGCACTCCCACGAGCAGTGGAGGAGTGTTCCCCTTTCTCCACATCTTCTGCAGCATAAACTGTCATTTGTGTTTCTGATTTTAGCCATTCAGACAGGAGTGGGATATATCTCAGTTTTTTTAATTTACATTCCCGGATGGCTAATTTATAGGTAAATACAAGAAGTTTAAGAATCTTTTAGTGAGGGGTTGGTTTATATTGTTCTTCTCTATTAGCCAATGAGGTAGAGTCATGGCTTGCTTATTTTTTCTATATATCTGGGCAGCTATGAATCAATAGCTTTAGTGTGTAGTAATTCTATGTCCTTGGATATCAGGGGATGTCTTAGACAGAATGCTTGTGCCTGGGACCTAAATACTAACCAAATGCCTACCAATAAGGATAATTGCAGGAAGTCAGATTTCTTTGATTAAATAAGAAATGAAAGTAAGTACCTGGTAGTGGGGATTAAATCTCATACATAGCAAAGGAATGTAATCAGTAAACTAAGACCTGCTATAGGAAAATAGGTTTCAAACACGGCTCTAAATGCATGGGAGAAATTGTTTACAGTAAATGATCATATAGTGCTAAATTATGGGAAGTAAATACCAGGTTTGTTACAGAAAGGTATAAAATGCTAGAAGGATCTACAACAAGAAGCAGTTACTTTCATTCTTTTTTCCCCTGATTTTCTTTTCTTTTTGTATTTTTTAATTTGAATTAGAAACAAGCTTGCTTCAATGTCAATCCCAGCTCCCTCTGCCTCCCCTCCTCTCCTGCCCCCACCAAGCCCCTCAACCTCCCACCCAGTCCCCACTCTGCTCCCCAGGGAGGGTCAGGTCTGCCATGGGGTATCTCCAAAGTCTGTCATATCTTCCAGGGCAGGGCCTAGACCCCTCCCCCAATGTGTGCACACCATTACATTGTAGACTATTTTCAACTGAATTTTAATGATACTCCTATCCACATAATGCTATCTTAAAGATAATAAAACACAGAACCTTTATCTCAACAAGACCATTCCTAGAAGATTCAAGTTAGAGGACTGGAGAAAAACCATTACAAATTATTGTTTTTAAAACATTTTTCTATATTTTCCTCATCTTTATTATTTTTATTTAGGTTAGAAACAATTTTGTTTCACATGTCAATCCAAGCTCCCTCTCCCTCACCTCCTCCCCTTTGCTCCCACCAGGTTCCCCATTCCCCCACCCAGTCTCCAGTCTGAGCCCCAAGGAGGGTGAGGCCCTCCATGGTGGATCTCCAATAACTGTCATTTCATCTAGGGCAGGGCCTATGCCCTCCCCCAAGACTTCCGGCTGAGAGACCCTCGTATATTGTGGCATGGGCACTCAAAGTCTATTTGTACACCAGGGATATGAATACTACGCAAGGACCCATCGATTACCTAGGCCTCCTCAGTAACACCCACATTTAGGGGGTCTGGGTCAGTCCCATGCTTTCCACACAGCCATCAATCTGGAGTTCAAGAGCTCCCACTTGTTCAGCTCAGCTGTTTATGTGGGTTAAACAAGTCCATTCTTAACTCCTTTGACCATCAGTTCTGTCTTTCTGACACTGGTTCCAGCAGTTCAGTTCAGTGTCTGTCTTTGGGTATCTGACTATGATTTCATCATTTGCTGGATGAAGGTTGTTTCCTAGACACTCTGGCAGTGGGGCAGTATGCTGGCACTATGCTGATTCATGTCTAAAATCCATAAATGAGTGAGTACATACCATGGTTGTCTTTTTGTGACTGGGTTACCTCACTCAGTATGGTTTCTTGTAGTGCCTTCCATTTGCCTGTAAGTTTCAAGATTGCATTGTTTTTTTCCTGCTGAATTGTACTCCATTGTGTAAATCTACCATATTTTCTCTATCCACTCTTCAGTTGAGGGCATGTAGGTTGCTTCCAGGTTCTGGCTATTACAAATAATGCTGCTATGAATGTAGTGGAACAGACATCCTTGTTGTATGAATGTGCATCTTTTGTGTATATGCCTTAACAGTAGAATTGCTGGGCCTTGTGGTAGACTGATTTCAGTTTTCCTGATGAATCTCCATACTTATTTCCAAAGTGGCTGTACAAGCTGCCACTCCTACCAGCAGTGTAGGAGTGTTCCCTTTTCTCTACATCCTCTCCAGCATAAACTGTATTTGGAGTTTTTGATTTTAGCCATTCTGACAGGAGTGAGATGGTATCTCAGAGTTGTTTTGATTTTGCATTTCCCAGATGGCTAGGGATGCTGAGCACTTTCTCAAGTGTCTCTCAGCCATTTTAGTCTCCTCTATATAGACACCCCCATGGAGGGCCTCACCTTCCCAGGGGAAATGAGGGGATATTTGGGGGTTTGGGGGGGAGGGCATGGGAGGAGGAGAGGGAAACGGAGAGGGACCTGGAACTTACATGTGAAGCAACCTTGTTTCTAATTTAAATTTAAAAATAAATAATAAAAATTATTTCCTTAAAAAAGAGAAATCTCTATTTAATTCTGTAACCCATTTTTGATTGGATCCTTTGGTGATTTGGAGACTTGTTTCTTGAGTTCTTTGTACATTTTGGAGATCAGTCCTTTGTCAGATGTGGGGTTAGTGAATATATTTTCACAATCTGTGAGGTGCCTTTTTGTCTTGCTGATTATGTCCTTTGACTTACAGAAGCTTTTCAGTTTCAGGAGGTCCCATTCATTAATTGTTGATCTTTTTGTCTGGGCTACTGGAGTTAGGTGCAGTAATCTGTCTCCTGTACCAATTCGTTCAAGGGTGCCTCCCACTTTCTCTTCTCACAGGTTCAGTATGACTGGATTTATGTCGAGGTGTTTGATCCATTTGGAGGCAAGTTTTCTGCATGGTGATAGACATTGACCTATCCCCATTCTTATACATGCAAGCATCCCGTTATGCCAGCACCATTTGTTAAAGATGCTTTCTTGCCGGGCGGTGGTGGCGCACGCCTTTAATCCCAGCACTCGGGAGGCAGAGGCAGGCAGATCTCTGTGCATTCGAGGCCAGGCTGGACCGATAGCCTCTGAAACAATACAGAGAAACCCTGTCTCGTAAAAACAAAAAGAAAAAAAAGATGCTTTCTTTTTTTTTCATTGTACATTTTTAGCTTCTTTGTCGAAGATCAGGTGTTCATTTGTGTATGGTTTAATATCAGGGTGTTCAATTTGATTCCGTTGGTCTACCTGTATATTTTTGTGCTAGTACCAAGCTGTTTTCAGGATTACAGCTCTATAATATAGCTTGAAGTCAGGGATGGTGATGCCTCCAGATGTTGCTGTGTTGAATAAGGATGTTTTGGCTATCCTGGGCCTTTTGCTTTTCCATACATAGTTGATTATTGTTCTTTCAAGGTCGGTGAAGAATTGTGCTGGGATTTTAATGGGAATTGCATTGAATCTGTATATTGCTTTCGGTAACATTGCCATTTTTACTATGTTGATTCTACCTATCCAAGAACATGGGAGATATTTCCACCTTCTAGTGTCTTTTTTGATTTCTTTCTTTAATGACTCAAAGTTCTTGCTAACAGGGTCTTTCATTATTTTTATTATACTTTAATAATTTTTTCTTATTGTTATGTTTTAGAAAGAGAAAAGTAATATAGAAACCTAATTTCCAACAAACAAACCTCAAAATGAATTGGAGGGCTACTAGAACACATGTAAAATAAACAAAGTAGAGGATACTGAGGACTAAATATTAGGTTGGGTTAATGACTAGGGAGATGGATGAAATGGAAAGTTGTACGTGAGTTAACATAAAATGTTTACGACAACCAACTACTTATTAGGCTGTTTTCAATCAAAATTTAAAGAAAAAAAAGTTTCCTTGGAATTACCAGGCATGGGTGAACTGTATTAATCAGATGACATGGACTGTTACATGGAATTTTCAGCATAAGTAATGATATACTCTGCTAATTTTTTTGGTCAGGGAGAATCTAGAGATTTTCAAAACAACAATACTACTTTCTTGGACTTGGACATTTACTACAACTCCTGTAATGACCTAATTCTAAAGACACTACAAATTTTGTCTGTAGGATATAGAGACATCAAAGTCAAAGAATTAGGAAACTTCTATCTTTTGGGAAATTTTTTGTAGCTTTAGATAAGAGCAAAGCTGGGTGTTTGGGAAGAAAAGGAACCAATGATCTTCTCCATGATAGAAAAATGAAACTATAATACAGACCTGCCAGGCAAGTGTGCCTACATGTACAATAATGGTAAGGCAGTGACACAGACTGCAAACGAAAACAGGGAAAATGAACCACCAAGCAATGAGATTCTTTAAACAAGCAAGAATAGCTATACTTGTAATGGAAGAGAAAACATTAAAACCAATTTATTGTGAGAATGCAAGACAACTGAAATGCTGTGAGGGGATTTCAGTTACCATGGCACCACAGAAAAGAGTAAGGAGGCTTCTCTGGAAACTGAAAGCACAGGTACCATATAATACATATTGACACACCTGCTCATTAAGTTAAAGTTATCAAAATCAGTGTGTATAGAGACAATTGCAAATACATATTCATTTTCAAATGATTCACAATATCTACAGTAGGGAATCAACCTAGATGTCTAATGTCTTTAAATAGATAAATAATATATAGTATATTTGTATACTGGATGTCTATTTAGCTGTAATTGAATGAACTTACATATTCAGGGAAAAGTGACTTAATTGGAAGAGATCATGTTCAGTAAAGTAATGGATGATCAGAAATAAGAAAAATAATTATGCCATAATTTTATCTCATGTTGAGAATCTTTATAAGGAAATGCATATATTGCTCATTATATATATATATAGTGCATTGAAGTATTTGAAAGGAGAACTAAAAAATTAATGAGTATCTTGGAGGAAAGAAGGAAAGGAGAGGGGAAAATAATATACCTCCATTTTCATTTTAAAAAGCTAAACAACCTTCCCAGAGTAAAAAATTAAAATAACCAAAAGAGAGTGCAAGGAAGATGACTAATGCTACTTATCATGGTAAACTAAGGTCTCTAATATTCAGTTCTTAGCCTCAGCTTTATGATAAGAACTGGACTGTGGATGGGCCACTATTTTTTTGGTTTAAAGAAAATCAATAAAAAACTAGGAGAGTAAATAGCTCAACTGCTATGGATAAATTAGCATATTTAAAATAATGCTATGAATAGCCAACGAATATGTGTCAGAAACATGTGTCCAGAGTGTAGATTGGAGCTATACTAAACAATTGAAAGTCATCTATGAGCATAAGTAGAAAGATAACGAAAAAAGTTGAAAATTCCTATAGATCAAGGCAGTGAGCACAGTTTTCTCAGATGAACCGAGGTGATTCTAAGCCCAGGCAAGTGTGTAGCAGTCTTCTTGCACATTGCATCATGACCTAAAATATCTGTCTGGTTCTTGCTCAGTAAACACATTTGGCCATTCCTGAGAACACATCATATGGCACTGATGTTTATATTTATTTCTTGCAGATAGTGAGATACAATTATAATCACAAGAAGGATTACCAGTCAATAAAGCAGCAGGACAGCCATGTAAATTTGTGATCAGTTCTTATATCAAACTGAACTACTAAGCAACAAAGTCAAATATCTGGATGCCTTGACATCCAGAAGGAGAAGTAGAGAAATGGAAATGTATGGATTTATTTCGATATTCATCTGTTCATTGCTGATGTGTGAAATAGGAAGACCCATGAACTTATTTCTTTGAGAACAATACATTGTACACTGTTTTAGGCAAGGACTGCTTTACAGAATACTTACATCTTTGTTACCTCGGTGCAAGAGAAGAAACACATATCTCTGCTGCTCAGAATGTGTCACCCCTGCTTCTTAAAAGATGTAAAAACTAAAAACTTAAAATATAATTCACCAAGTAAACAGAAACATTGTGAGGATAAAGGAACCAACAATTAGAAGTTAAAATTATAGAAAGTGATTAGCAGAAATAAATGCAGAGGTATGCAGCTATGCAACGGTATCAGTATTAAACTTGGGCATTACCAAAGCATATCAGTAATAAAGCATGAATTTGTTACTTATTTAACAATATAGACCATTTTAGACCTAACAGAATTAAATATAATACTACCAACAATGCTCAGAGTATATTTTTTCTAAGTATGTGGAACATTGTCTAGGACATAGTGTGTGATACTTAGCTAAGCGTTGCAAATTGAAGAAGAATAAAAGCACTCACGCTATCTTCTTTCCATGTGTGAAGGCATGCCTATATTCCTGAACATGTGACAGTCATAGTTAAATATAGAGTAGTTGAGCTTAGACTTCATTCAACTTTTATTTTAATTATTTTGTTCTTGAGGCATGTTCTCTAAATAGACTGCATTTTACTGAGAAGTATGAGCAGGGCAGACAAGCCCCAGGAATCCACCTTTCTCTGGGATTAAAATCACCTGACAACACACTCTTTTTGTTGATTTGTTTGTTTCATTTAAACATGGTGTCAGAAAATCAAACTCAGGTTCCAATGCAAGCATTGTGATGAGTTTGGTACCCAAGCCCAACTCTATCCTCTTTAATAAAAACTGTAAGAAATTACAAATCCATGAATGAAAAAGATTGGAAAGTGACCAAATGTTAATGGCATGCTCTAAAGTATTCTAACAGAAATGAAAACACAAACACAGTTCTAAACTATGGGATGAAGCCAAAGCTGTGGCAGTAAGAAAGGTGCCACTGTGAAACTCCATTAACAAAATGGAGACTTTCTACTAGGAGAATAATCTTGGTTAATGGCTGTCATATTTTAAAGCTCAGAATTATCTTTAAGAAGCTGTTACCGCATGGGACTGATCAAGACCCCCCTGAATCTGGGTGTCAGTGAGGAGGCCTAGGGAATCTATTGAGCCTTGGGCAGCAGATCACTACCCATCCCAAGTATACACACGGACTTTGGACTCCCATAGAACAATGTGAGGTCCACTCTCACCCTGAACTCTTGGGGACGGGTCTAGGCCCTGCCCTATATGAAATGACAGACTATGGACACCCCCATGGAGGGCCTCACCCTCCCTGGGGGAATGAGGGGATAATGGGGGGGGTTGGGGGGAGGGCACGGGAGGAGGGGAGGGAATGGGAGAGGGACCTTGAACTGACTTGTGAAGCAACCTCGTTTCTTATCTAAATTTAAACTGGAAAATAAAATATAAAAAAATAAAAAATAAAAAAAGAAGCTGTTATCAGGAGAAGATTACATCAAGATATTTCACAGTTCAAGACACATGTTTACTAGCTGTTGTTTGACTGATTACAGACAACGGAGTAAAGCTGGGAGGAGAAATACTTCTCCTTAGGAAAGAGCACACCAACTGATCAACCCTGAAAACATATATACACATATCACTATATAGACGTAACAGTTTTTATTAAGAATATATATACACACAATAACAAATTAATTCAAAAATAGGCCATGAATTTGAAGGAGAGTGAAAAGAGGTATTAAGATGATTTGAAGGGAGGAAATGAAGGGAGAAATGTCTGGATTAAAATGCAACATCACAAATAAATAAAAAAAGAAGTAGCTCCCTGTATTTATTAACGTCTACACCTAGTTATGAACGGAGTCTGTAAGGATTTTTGTATATTATAGAAATGTATCATATCTGACAGCCTCAGCCATGCAGGTAAACATAACAAGAAAATAACACTATACATGACAGAAATAGAAACAAAGTGCAACTCTTACAGTGGTGCTGGTTTTTCTTGTCCAAAGACGATCATATTCCCTACCATTAAATATTTACAGCCTCTCTCATCTGAGCTGTAAGAGAACCACAGGTCTGTAATAAGTCACTGACTTGACCAATCCTTGCTGATTTGCATGTGCCTGGGACCCACCTACTGCCCTGAGGACTTCTTTATAGTCAGGTCACACCTGTGCTGAAGTCAGTCTCACACAGGTCACAGCACAGTCATGAGGGCCCCCATTCATCTCCTGGTGTTGCAGCTTCTCTGGTTTATAGGTAACGAATTTTAATTGCTATAAGTAAATTTTCAAGTAGCATTGGAAATGTATTCATATGAATCTGGCTAGTATTTCATTGTCTCTGTGAAAACCTTGTTAACTGTATAGAAATTTTCCTACAATTTTCCATCTCAGGTGCCAGATGTGATATTCAGATGACCCAGTCTCCAGCCTCCCTGTCTGCATCTTTGGGAGACAGTGTCACCATCACATGCCAATCAAGTCAGGACATTTTCAGTTATTTAGCATGGTTTCAACAGAAACCAGGGAAAGCTCCTAAGCGCCTGATCTATTCTGCAAGCAGCTTGGTAGATGGGGTTCCATCAAGGTTCGGTGGCAGTGGATCTGGCACTCGGTATTCTCTCAAGATCAGCAGCATTCAGCCTGAAGACATGGCAAATTACTACTGTCTACAGTATAGTAATGCCCCTCCCACAGCGATTCATGCCATAACATAAACTCCCAAGGAAGCAGAAATGTGTGGCCTGGCTGCACCAGATGTTCTTTCTGATGATTCACTCACTGAAAATGCTTATCAGATGTTACAGAATTCTTAACATAGCTCATGATTGGGTCACTTTTTCTTGCTAGAAGAAGCTAACCATTCTTTTCAGTAGCCTATCATTCTTGTGCTGCATCTCTAGTACTACAGAGTACCAACACATTTTCTTCATCAACATATGACACAGTCATTCTCTATGAGGAGTCTGAATTTTATACCATGTTGATATTCAGACAGAAGGGTCTATGCTTCTGTAGACATTCTAGCACATGTTATTTATGACCAAAATTACTTATAAAAGCCTGCATTTAAAAGGCAAGGAATCATTATTGTGAGAAGCTGACAGCAGAAAGGATTCCTGATTTTCTCACAAAAGCGAGAGCATAAGTGTCAGAAAATGGGAAAGTTGTACAACAGTAATCCAATGCTAGGTCTTGAAATACACCTGATGTATATTTCTGAAGCTGCAGGATCTCCACAATACAGTGCAACAACAGAAAGTCCAGCAAGCGTCCTAGTGAGGCCTCAGCATCTATGGTCTATTAGAAATCGTCCTGTGCCTGCATTTAACATTCTTAATCTGCCATCTCTTTGTGAGGTTAACCAAAGAACTGGCAGAGCAGATTGTTCAGCTCATAATGAATGACATCTGTCTTCATCATCACTCCCTGCAGTGTAGCCATAATGCAGTGCTTATTAGATTGACAGGGTACCTTCCACATAGACCATTTTCAGTATCCTTCTATTTTCCCACCATACAACATATTTTGTTTTACTACTTTCACCCCAAACAAAGAAGATTTATAATGTTATTTTTGCCAACATAAGAATTGTGCTATACAGACAAGAGTATTTTTTATATTCCTCCCAAGGGAGGACCTTCCACTGCAAGTCTGATGTAAAACCTCAACTGTATTCTTTCCTTGACTGATCACCCTATTCGGTTCCCCTTCTCTGTGCAGCTGCAGGGGTTGCTAAAGATACCAGTTTCTGGTAAGTATAGAGGGACATGAAGAACAAAAATGGGAAGAGAGGTGAGCACTGGGGTTTCCTGCTGCCCAAGTCTCAAGTATGTTCTGTCCTCCAGGGAACTGGAAATTCCATATCCTCTCTCTCTCTGTCTCTCTCTGTCTCTCTGTCTCTCTGTCTCTCTGTCTCTCTCTCTCTCTCTGTCTCTCTCTCTCTCTGTCTGTCTCTCTCTCTGTGTGTGTGTGTGTGTGTGTGTGTGTGTGTGTGTGCGTGCGCTCTCTCCCTCTGTGCAAGGGGGGCTACACATAACTGTGTGAGTGTGTGAGCTAGACATGTAGAGAAAGTGAGATACATCCAGAGAAGATACTATCATAACTGCATAGGATGGTATATGTAACACGGTGATATCTGGAGACACTGGGTTTTATTTGGTTTTTCAATACAGGGATTATCTTTATTGTTTTGGAGGCTGTCCTGGAACTACCCTCTGTAGACCAGGCTGGCCTTGAACTCACAGAGATCTGCCTGCCTCTGCCTCCCGAGTGCTGGGATTAAAGGCCACCAACATCCAGCTCAATTTGGGGATATTAATTTATTACTTTTCACAAAAATGTATTTGTTACATATACAAAAATTGACAGCCCAAAACATAAAGAACCAAAAAAGGAAAACATAGATGAATCATAAAATTTTTACATGACTCTTCCATTTCTTTAATTATTTAAGCTCTTCTTTAGTTTTCATTTTTCATACAAACAAGGAACACATGTAGCAGCTGGCCTCCTCAGACTGAGAGGTTTGTACTCATTGTGGAGGATGTTAAAGACATTGCTGACAAAAATGAACACCCACATCCTCAGCCTCTATTCTATAGATTTTCAGTGTGAAATCTGTTACTGAACCTGCCAGGGACTACAGTGTCACAGTTACACGTTACACGTTAAATAGATCAGAAGCTATAAAGAATGGTCTGGTCTCTGTCTGTACCAGTGCAAGTACTTCTTGCCATCCGTATATAAGAGATTCTTACTAGGCATGCAAGAGATGAAATTTGACTCTCCAGGAGTGACAGGTATGGAGAGTGTATCTGGGGTCATCACTATATCCCCACTGGCTCCTGATATAAGTTAAATGAAAGATTGTGCAGCAAAAGAATGAAACTTGAAAATGATTTTCCTTCCTTATTGTCTACTTATAATGTTCAAGACTTTTACTCATATTCTAAAAATGTTTCACATAAAATACCAACATAGAGAGAACACAGAGACTCTTTATCAGTAAACCTGTTCTATCCAGTTCACCACTTGTCAGAGTTATCATAAGACCACAGGTTCTCCTCTTTTTACCCACTAAACCTCAAAAGCCCATTCCTGCAGAACAGACTGGAAATCTCATATACAGACAGAACATGCATCCACAAAAACAGCCCTCACCCTAGTAATCAATCTTTCCATACTCTCCTTTAACATCTAATTCCTGATTAAGAGACTCCAAAGAGCATCATCTTTTGGCTGACTCCCAGGCTAGTCTTGACTGTACCCCAAAACCAGATGATACCTTCCTCCAACAAAAGTGGCCCGGTTATTCTCTGAGGCATCCTGATGGTTTATTCCACCAAATACATTTTTCTTTAGGCTGATATAGTAGTCTAGCTAGGTGGTTTTATGAGCCTTGATTTTATTTATTTATTTATCTCTCTAAATAACAACACTGGGGAAAAACAAACAACAAAACAAAACAAACAAAACCCCCTCATTTGTTGACTTTCCACTTTTAACTATCTCTCTATTTTTAAAACTTTTAAGATTTTATTTTAAATTTATTTATATTCCTTTCATATATTACATGCAGATTACAGTTTTCCCTCCCTACTCTCTTCCCAGTCCCCTCCCTACATTCACACTCTCCCAGATCTACTCCTCCAAGGGATACCAACTGGACAGAACATGACAAGCAACAGTAAGTGTAGGCACATACCTGATGATGGAGTTTCTGTTCTACCCAGTCCCATAGACATTTAATCCCCCCAAAAAGTCATGGAGGCTTATAATAATTATAAACTGTTTGGCTAATGGCTTAGGGTTCTTTTTGATAGCTCTCTCTTAACTAGTAATCCATTTCTATTAAACTAATTATTGGCACGAGTCTGCGGCTTACCTTTAATGCTCAGTTACTCACCCAATGGCTATAATACTTCTCCACCACACACCCCCACCCCAACCTACCCCCCTCTGCCTTTCCTCTTCACAGAATTCTCCTACTGGCCAATCAGCATTTATTCATCAAACAATAAGAGAAACACACATTCATAGCATACAAAAGAATATTCCCATCACATACCCTCATATCAAGACCAGGGAATGCAAACCAGAAGGAGGTAAAGGGTTGCAAAAGCAGACAAAAGAGTCAGAGATAGCACTGACTCCAACAGTAAGGAGTCCCACAAGATCACCAAGCTACACAACTCCAGCATATATGCAGAGAACCTAACTCAGACTAATATAGGTTCCCTTATTATTGCTTCTGTCTCTGCGACATCCTGCAAGCACTGTTTATTTGATTTTGTGAACTATAATCTTGTGGTGCTCTTGACTCTTCTTACTCCTACTATTCTTCCTTACCCTCTTCCTTAGGGTTGCCTAGCTCCAATTTCAAGTGTGGGTCTCTGTATGTTTCTATCACTTTCTGGATAAAGCCTCTCTGACAAAGATTATCCTAGCATCTGATCTATGAGTATAGCAGAAAACCATTAGTAATCTTTCATTGATTTTTTGGGGGCAAGTTATATTTGGGTCTAACCTAGGTCTTTACACAGTAATGCCTCTGGTAAGTGCAACCTGAAGTGTCAGGAATGGGCTACCTCTCCTAGCCTACTGTGAGCCTAAAGTTGAACCAGTCATTGGTTGAGCATACCCACTATTCTGAGATGCCATTACCTAAGCACATGTTTCAGACAGGACAAACTCTAGGTCACAGGTTTGCTGGCTGGATTGAGAATCCAGTCCCATCACTTGGAATATTGTCTGGTTACCAAAGCTGCCAGTTCAGCCTCTAGAGGCCCCATTACTAGGAGTTTTCACTTGGGTCATCTTCATAAATTCTAACCAGTTTCCATAGCCCAAGATTTTCCTCCCAATTGTAGTTGTTTTTCATAGTACTCTTTCCCTCCAAACCTCTCAAGCCCAGATCCCTCATTTTCTTATCCCCAATGGTCTCTAGTCCATTCAGAAAGTGATTTTGTTTTCTCTTAACAGAGAAATCCATGTAGCACCAGCCTCTGCAGCACTCCCTGTTACTCTCTGGGACTGTACTTTAATCGTATTACCTTCACTTAACAGCTTATGTCCATGTATAAAATCAGATTCACTGGACCTGATAGAAGACAAAGTGAACAATGGCCCATGAGAAAATTACTGAACAGAATACCAACAGTTCAAGCACTAAGATCAACAATTAAGAAATGGGACATGATGAAATTGTAATGTTTCTATAAGACAATGGACACTGGAAATAGGATAAAATGGCAGCCTACAGAATGGGAAAAGATTTTCATCAACTCCAGTTCTGAGAGAACAATGATATCCAACTTAAATGAAGACCTGAAGAAACTAGACATCAACAAACCAAATAGTCGATTTTAAAAATGGAACACAGTTTTAAACAGAGATTTCTCAATATAGGACATACAAATACTTAAGACAAATTTGACAAAATGATTAATATCCTTAGTCATCAGGGAAATGTAAATAAAAAAGACTGTGAGATTTTACCTTAATCCTATGAAAATGGCTAGAATAAAAAACACAAGTGACAGCTTACAGTGTTGACCTACCTAATATGAAATCAGGGACCAAACTGGTATCACTTGCCAAAACTGACATATAACCTATCCATTATTTCATATAGCTTTAACTAGAATGCCTTGAGGACATTTCAATGAGGCTAATTTGTTATGACCATCATGTCCCAGGCTATTTTTGAAGAAGCTCTGTTAACAATTAGGTAGGCACATACTCAAAGATTAAGCAAATAATAGTAGCAGAACAATTTTAAAATAGATTCATGTACACTCATGCTCTTGCTAGAAGCTCAGGAAGTAGAAGGTCAGCAACTAGATGGAAAACTGGGTAAAGAAATAAAGTCTGTAATTTTAGGAACTACAAAAGAACTAATAGAACTGGATAGTAATCAGCATTAAGAAGTGAAGCACATGGGAAAACATTTATGTTACATTTGTTTTCTAATAGTTCAAATAATTTTTGTCTGATCCCTAAAGACAAACCCCACAATTTACAATAGAAATCTAGTTATTAAAGAGGTGAGTGAATAGCATGTAATTTTCTCATTTAAAATTGTATATGTTAGTTGTCTTGATTTCAATGACTTTATACTTTGGAAGTAAATTATTCAATAATTAATTCCATTACACAGTAGTCTTTTGTCATCTGATATCATGATTGCTCCACAGTAACTGTCCTTCTGTGCCATGTGAAGTTGACAAAATTTTCAAGTACTATTCAGTTCAAAATTGCCATCAAGGGTTCGAGATAGGAGGAATTAATATTTTCTTCCTATTTTGTTAGATTACACCAACTCACTGGTTTGTTGAGTAGCTTTGACTAAAACCATATTCCCTAGTAACAATTTCCAAATAAGACCAAAGGAACTGGAGGTCAAAAATGATTAACCTGAGGTACTAAAAGTTTGAGTCCATTTTTGTTCACCTCCTAAAGTCTTCTGTGAACTTAGACACCTTTGTTATTGATATAATACGGGGGGTTAAGAGGGCAAACATTCTCATTCAAAACTAACAAGAAACTAACAGATTTTTTTTCCTTATAGAGAAAGATTTTGAATTAGGAGAGTATTCTTCATGTTCAATGTGTAAAAAAATTACTGTTTATTCTTTCAAGTGTTTCTTTTTCCACTTTATTATTATATATTTAAATTAGAAACAAGCTTGCTTCCCATGTCAGTCCCAGCTACCTCTCCCTTCCCTCTATGACCAATCCCTCCCCCAGCCCCAGACCCCCACCCAATCCCCATTCCATTCCCCAGGGAGGGTAAGGCCCTCCATGGGGAACCTATGTCCAGATTGAGAAAGCATCCCTCATTTTGGGATGGGTCCCCAAAGTCCATTTGTGTGCCAGGGATTAATACTGATCTACTACCCAAAAATCCCATAGATTGCCTGAGTCTCTTCACTGACACCCACATTCAGGGTGTCTGGATCAGTCCCATGCTGGCCTCTCAGACATCAGTCTGGGGTCAAAGATCTCCCCTTTGTTCAGGTCAGCTGTTTCTCTGGGATTCACCACCCCAGTCTTGACCCCTTTGCTCATCACTCCTCCCTCTTTGTCACTGGGTTCCAGGAGTTCAGTAATCAAGCCTTTCTCTTAAGATGTCTGTTTAATTAACTGTATTGAGGAGTGATGGAATTACTCTGGAGGTCTGTCCTAGTTTGCTTTTTATGGTTTTGTTAAACATCAGGAGCAAAAGTAACTTGGGAAGAAAGTCTTGAGTTCAGTACACAGTTCTGTTTCACAATTCTTCTGTAGAAGTAGTCAGTGCAGGGACTCAAGTAGGATAATAGAAGCAGAGGCCATCCATGATTGTTGTTTACTCTACTATGCCACATGGTTTTGTCTTCCTGCTACTTCATACTACCCTTCACCATCTGCCCAGGATTAGTACTATCCATTTTGAGATGAGCCTTCCCTTATCTACATCAATCAAGAGAGTATCACATGGACTTGCTTAGAGGCAAATAAGAGAGGAATTTTTTCTCAGTTGAAATTCTCTCAGTCCTCATGGCACTATCATATATTAAGTGGTCAAAATAAAACCAAATAACAGAAACAAACAAAAGTATCCAGGACAATTACTGCCATCAGATTTTAATAAAGATAATCTTGAGTTCCAAAATCCATTTGTAATGTATAACAGTTACCATTTATCGTAACTTTGCACATAGCTATTAGCTCTCCATCTGTGATAAAAGGTTTATCTATTTTTAACCGGATGTGTATTTGTTGGTGTCTCTCTGTGTGTAAGGAGACATGCATGTGTGTGGCTACAGTTCCCCCAGAGACAGAAAGCAGTGTTGGATTTACTGGAGGTAGATTACAAAAAAAATAATTGGCAGCTCCCATAGGTACTAGTTATTAAACCCAGGTCCTCTGGGAAAATAGCACATGCTTTTAAATGCTGAGACATCTATCAATCCCTACTTGAGAGAGTTTCTGTCAAAACATCATACTAAAGACATTTCACTGCATTAGCTGGAGAGATGTCTCAACACATAAAAGTGTCTGCCACCAAGCTAGCTAGTTAAGATTTTCTTAAACTAACAGGGTAGGAGAGGACTGACTCCCATGCATGGAATTCTTGCATGGGGTATGCATGGAAAGAACATGTGTCTACACACATACATGCAAACATAATAAATAAATAAAAGTAAAATGATCATTTAATTAATGCTTAATTGCTACATGAAAAGTAACACATATCTAATTCTTATAAAATTGTGCAGAAATACACCTGTGGAATATCATTTTACAAACAACAGAGACCTATCAATCACTTCCAAACTTTCCTCAAACCATAAATTCCAGGAACATTATTTTTCATTGCCTGTACAATTACATAATAAACACTTAAGATACACCTTCCTATCATTTTATTTTTCCGTTTAAATGGAGAACATTCAAAGAAACATAGGAAAAATAGCTTCCAATTTCTACATTTAAAATTCTTAAGGTAAGAGCTATTTTTTCTATAAAATTTATGAAAGAGGAGGCCAAGCATAGTTATCAGTGATTGCATACATATATCTTTAATTTCATTCCTTTCAGTGCTTCTGATATACTGAAGTTATTGCCAAGATTGACAGCTTTTAGCATGTTCTTTTTATATCAAGCACCATATTTGGTTTAGCTGTGGTCACCACTGACATAGAAGATATTTTATGTGATTTCTGAAAACATGGAAACCCTGCAGAATGCTTCCCTGTATGTATACTGCAGCGTTAACCCAGGCCTTTGCATATTGTTCCTCAGGGAGGACACACCCTTGCTAGTCACAGATAAAAGGTCAGATGTCAGTTGTATCCTACAGTGACTGACCATTATCTGCAGACTGCCTCCTCAAAATGAAGTTGCCTGTTCAACTGTTGGTGCAGCTGGCATTCTGGGTTCCTGTTGAGGACAGAGGGAAGTGAGAATGGAGGATGGGGAGGAAGTATGAGCCTATGTGTACTGTCCATGTATGAAAAGACAATTATTAGCATCTAGGATGGTGCCTGTGTCATTTCCATCTGGGAAATGTGAAGTCAGATCTGAGAGAACCTGTGCGATACTTGAAATTATGACACAGATGGACCGAAATGAAATAAATTAGGCCTATAAGCTCTTAGGGCTTTCAATGCCCTTCTTTTGTTAAAAAAAGGATTTATAGTGTATAAAGAATTTCATGTAAAAATAAACATCTGTTGAAATAAATATCGACACATGTAATCACAAAGATTTTTCCTGAGGTTTGTTCATAAACTGCACTTCTTTCTCATCATTTCGGCTTCCAGGAGTGATGTTGTGATGACCCAACCTCCAAACTCCCTTCCTGTTAGCCTTGGAGATCAAGTTTCTATCTCTTGCAGGCCTAGTCAGAGCATTTTACATAATGATGGAAAAACCTATTTGTATTGATGCCTGAAGAGGCCAGGCCAGTCACTAAAGCCACTGATCTACAAGGTTTCCAACCGAATTTCTGGGGTGACAGACAGGTTCAGTTGTAGTAGGTCAGGCACAGACTTCACACTTAAGATAAGCAGAGTGGATCCTGAGGATTTGGGTATTTATTACTGCATGCAACATACACATTTTTCTCCCACAGTGATTCAAAGCCTAACAAAAACACTCTTTCTCTGGGTGACCCAGCTTCTAAATTTGTTAAAGAGAAGCCAAGGTTCTTCCATTTATTGATTGCAGCTGAGGGCCATCTAACATTAGTGTCCTCACCACAACTCTAATCTATTGTGTTTCTGGATTCATCAGCATCTTCCTCAAGAGAATGGTAAACAGGTGTTCTCTCAGAAACCAGAAATGAGGGAGTGGAAGTTTATTGAAAACTGGATTTGATAAATCAATGTTTCAAATGCTCGATTTGAGGTATGAGTAGCTTTGAAAGATTTGAATGACTCAGACTTGCATAGAAGCTGCAAAAAGAACATCTATAGACCTTATAAAGCCAAGGAATCTATCTCATGAGGTGATAAAAGAGGCAAGAAAATAGGCACAGTTCATTTTTCCCCATGGCCTGATCAAGCAACAGAAGCCAACATTACCAAGCTTTTAAAAGGAAGGAAGATGTGTATTGATCCTGAGGCAACACTGAAGAATGAAAAACTGCATGATACATGAAAAAAACTAATAATAAAGGCTAGATGAAGGTCTGTCACCTATTCATCTTACTGTACCCATTATTTAAATTTAATTTAATTTAATATATTACTTTATTTAAAAATTGAATATAAACTCTTTAGTTTCCCCTCAAAGACACAGGATAGTAAGTGAGTCACAGGTTACATGGATTCTCACACCAGAAATTTCTGACTATGTCCATGATATAATCATTATGATTATGTCAAACTATTTATTCCCTTGACATTAACATGATGTTGAAGGCTTCTTTCTAGAGAGTGATTGTGAAAAGTGAAGTGGCATTCAGGAGAGAATTAATTTACTACCATCAAACTTCATAGTATTATTTTTTAAAGTATTATTTTCATATTTTCAAATTCATGCATAAATTATGTATGCTATAGTGGCAAGAGAAATTAAAATTTTGTACCTTACATCAAATTTTAACACATATAAGGCACTTTCTTTCAAATGCTTATCACCAATTTCATTGTGTGTTTGTGTGTCTTTTGTATATGTAGGAAATAGAAATCAATAGAAAGAGGAAGAAAAAGAATCAGAGAACCATCAAAGTCAACATCTTGTGCGTGGTAGCCAAGCATTCTATCATTTACTTAAGTGTCTTGCACTTCGCAGTCTTAAATTGATAAATGAAGTAGCTTAAATTGTTGATGGCAATAAAAGCACAGTCTATTATCTTAACACTCAAACTTTCATATATTATATGAAGTACATGGTTATATTTGGTATTTATAAGAATGCTACCCTTGAGACTGGAGAGATGGCTCAGAGGTTAAGATCACTAGCTGATCTTCCAGAGGTCCTGAGTTCAATTCCCAGCAACCACATGGTAGCTTACAACCACCTGTAATGAGATCTGACCTCTGACCTGCAATAATATATGCAGTTAGAACACTGTATACATAATAAATAAATCTTTTCTTTTAATTAAAAGAATGTTTCCCTCATGTTTCCCTGAAGGTCACAGATGCCTAACCTTGATTTCCTTTTTGTTTGTTTGTTACTGTTTGAGAATGTGATTTAATTGCCACATGTATCCCTTCCTTTTCCCACCTCCAAAACTTCCCATACAACCCTCCCTGCTCTCCTTCAAATTCATGTGTTTTTTTCATATAATTGCTTTTCTACATAAATCTATATATTAGAGTACATACATAAATGCATATATTGAATATATTTATATTGAATATGGGTAAATATTTATATTAAAATATATGCCTCTAAATATACCTAAATATAACCTGCTCACTCAGTATAACACTGTATATTTTCATGCTGAACTTTTGGCAATGTACAACTTATTGTTATGTACTTCCTAAGGGAAGGGCCACCCCTCATGCTCCTTTTACACCATTTCCTGTAGTACTTTGTGTAGAGTTGAGACTCTTGGAGTTTCCTCAGTGCATTTTGGCATCTTCAATTTTGCCTGCTTTGGAAAGTCATGTTGGTAAAAATTATGGATGCGTCTTCTGATGTTACTGGGAGACACAATCCACGTTTCACAACAAAGTTCCTGATCCTCTGGCACATACAATCTTTCTTGTTCTCCTTCAGGATGTTCTCTGCGTCATAGGTATGGACAACTTTTGTAGACATATCCATAGGTCTTGTGCTACATAGCTCCACATTTTTATCCAATATAGATTTCTTTATTTATCTCTGTCTGTTGCAAAAAGCCATTTCCATTGTGAGTGGCTAAGATTAATCTTATCTGTTGGTCTAAGAAGAAGTATTTTATATTTTTATTAACATTTTGTTTGTGTAGTGTAAGAGTGGTTACATATTTTCCTCTAATGGCCATGATTTCAGTATTGATTCTTCAGCTAGTTTTCCATTATTGAACAGGTCTTAAATCCAATTAGAGAGCACTAGGTTACTCCCTAGGCATGTGTGTCACTAGTACACACTAGTACACCGATAGGTTCTGTTGCCCTTCAGTCCCAAATAAGCTCACAGAGGCATATCAATTATTAAACTGTTGGCAGGGAGCTTAGGCTTCTTACTGGCTAGCTCTGTCTTAATTATTAACCCATAACTACTGATGTACATATTTCTACATGGTTTTATCTTACCAGAGAATGGCTGGAGCATCCTAACTTCCCACTTCCTACATGGGGTCTCTCATAGTTGCTCCTCTCTGCCTTCCTCTCCTCATCCTTCTCCTGCTCTGTTAGCCCTGCCTATGCTTTCTGCCTGGATATTGGCCAATCAGTGTCATATTCATCACCCAATAAGAGAAACATATATAAGAAAGGACATTCTCATATTTTCTATCTAAAGAGAATGAAGGGTTTTAACTTTAACATAATAAAATTTTGCAACAAAAAAATTTGTAATAAAAAATAGTTATCAAGTAAGATGTATAGTTAACAATATTTAGACCATTAACATTGACCAAAATTTAAAGACAATAGTCTATCATCTATCCTATATTTGTGAGTCTAAAACTTTATATGTAACTTACATTTATCATAAATAAGTAAAACCATAAAAATAACTATCTGTCTTGAATTCCATCAAAGACCGCAGAAGGGTAATTTATACAAACTCTAGTATTGATAGAGACATATTGCTACCTGGATGGTCATTCAAATTTCCTCTGTAATGTTGGAGCATCCATTTTCAGCTGATAGGCCACAGATAGTCTGCCAGATTTCTTAGTAAAGCAGGAAATTTTAAACTGTCCCACCTATATTGCCAGATGGTCATTCATTTTTCTCTGTGTTCTGCAGAATATCTGGCAGAGTCTTCTATGAAGCAGTAACCCTGAAGTACTGTCCCATTTTGTTTTTGCAAATTCAGCAGTCACTTTCCTGTGAGCTCTGTGTGTCCAGTTTGGACAGCATATGGTCAAATAATTCAGGCAAGAACAGTTTCGTGTCATGTCAAAGGCAAACTCGATAACTATTTTCTTTGATGCTCATCCCCTTCTCTGAAGTAATTGGTGTTGCCAGGAGCAGTGTTTCTCACTGTTGTGAAAAACCCTAAACCATTTTAAATGCCATATTCTGTAGGTCCTTGAAAGGTTTGAAGGATATCTATCCATTTGAAATATATCTCTGTAAATCTAGAAAATCTAACTAACATAAATTTTGACTATTATACGTGACTACAATCTGTTATTTAATTTTACATTACAATTTTAAAGAGTTGTATAAACACAATACCTAAACAAGTGGAGAAATATACCTATAGCAAACTGACCTTAAATTTGTATCAATTAATCAAAATCTATACAAAAAATACCAATACAACATATCAATTTCTATATCATAGTCACTTTTTTCCTTTAGAAAGATATTTGCCATAATCCTTAAGCATTTATAACCAACCCCATTTAAGTGAAAAGAGCATATATAAACAATATTTGGGAATGTGACCAAAGTTCTCTCCAAACTGCTTCATGCTGCTTTGGGGCACGGTCAATAACAAGGGAATCCTGAAAAAAACAAAAAACAAAAAGCAGAGACCTGGCCAGATTCTGGCTGTAGTGTTCCAGCAGTTTTAGATGTTAGTTCATCTGGGCCACTGCTTCATGTGGTCTTGCTTAATCAACTATATTAATCTGCAAGAAATCCACAGATTTGTATTTTCTGTGGAAACAAAAGCAGAATCGCTTTTTCGTGCACTTAGACTTAAATTTTGATGTCTAGGCATTTTCAAAATATATGTGTTGGATTAATCCAGCAGCATTTATAATTAAATGTCTTTGGGAAGTTGTTCTTCCGTCATCAGCAGTCAAACAATTCAAAAACAACAAAATCACATAGTATCCAGACTATGTATATTTTCCATCTTTATATGATTTTTTGTATTATTCTATTTCTTTTACGTTTATTTTCTATGTTTTCTGTTTTTAGAGACAGGGTTTCCCAGTTTGTTTTTACCTGTCCTGGAATTTACTCTGTCAACCAGCCTGGCCTTGAAATCACAGAGGTCTACATGCCTCAGCTGTCTTCCACCACCCTCAGCTACTGGATTGAGATAGGTTAATTTTATTGGGGAGAAATCATTTACATGACAAACATATAGGCCAGGATCAACACTTTGAGGATCCAAGCTCAGCTTTCCTCTCTGACCCAGCTGGAACCAAAAGAGAGAGGATGTGTGTCCCTGATTCCAGATCAAATCCATCCCACATTCTCATGTATACATCTGTGACCATGCCCTTTTGATGTGGTCAGTGCTGCAGATGCATCTGATAGATCTCTCAGTGCATCTATTTCTTTATAAAGGACTTTCCCTGTACATTTCCTTTTCTCTCCCAAGCAAATGCATATTTTTAACACACTGTAAACCATTTAGAGTTTTTTCTCTGAATCTGTCTTTGCTGTATATGTTTATCTTTTTCTAAGCATGAGTCTTTTATCTGATAAACTTGGCTAAGATTAAAGTGACAGCTGGCCCCACCCTTTTCCTTGGGTTTCTGTGAGTAGTTTCATGGTGGAATATTGGTAGGAGGCATGCTTATTGCCAGAAGTCTGCAAAGTTTCTTTGTTCTTGTTACCACCTAGAAGCATGCTGCCTGCAGCTGACAAATACCTCACAATTGTTTGGTAGTAGGGCCTCTTAAAAGAGCTATGCATATTTTGCTGCTAATGCTAAGTCAAGAAAACTCTAGGAGCTTGTCATTAGCAAACAAATAATGAGAAAATACTGCTATCAAGAAGCCATGTTTGTCTCTGTTCTTTTGTGTTTTGAATCCCTTTTTAAGCTTTTGTCAGGTTTCATGCAGAAATTCTTGCCCCATGTTTGAGGTGTCATTTGCAGGTTGAGTTTCTGTCTGCCTTTCCTCACAATTTTGCCCCAAATAAATACACAGAAACTTGTATCATTTATAAACTTTTAGAACTATGGCTCAATTTTCTTACTAGCTAGTTCTCTCTTAACTCTTAACCCATTTATGTAAAACTGTTTTACCACCAAGGCTTTGACTTACCTGTTATGCTCCAGCATGCTACTACTTCTTTTTACAGCTACTTGGCAACTCTTTGGCAGTTTCTATCTGCCTCCTTTCCCCAGAAATCTCCTTATCTGGCACCCTGCCTATATTTCCTGCCTTTTACTAGCCAATCAGTGTTTTATTCATCAATGAATACGAGAAAAATATATACAGAAGGACATTCTCCATCAATCTCCAATGGCTTTAATAACTCATAAACAATAAATCACCACATAGACATTCATTAAGACAGTCTTTCTCAAGGCAAAAGACCAAAGCAATGAAAACAATTTTATAGAATGTGTATCACTATGTAAATGTAATATATTTAATATGTACATACCCTACAAACAACCACTATTTTAAAACTTCCAATTGATGACAAAAGGTCTTCATTCTATTTTCTAAAGTGTATGTTGAGAACATTGAATAATATAGACTTTAAATTTTAGAATATGGAGGTGCACACTATTTACATATACTTACACCAAGGTCACAACTATGTTCTTATGCACAATGATTCATCTTAATAGAAAACAGATTCCAAGTAATAACATAGTCACTAAAATCTTTCTTTCAGAATCAAATAATCTCCTCTTCCTGAATGGGATTTGTGTGTAGTGTGATTTTATTTTTTGCAATGAGCTACTGCTGCTATAGCAGTTGCAGAAGCAACAGCACCCAGGTTGATGCTACAGCAGTCATGTGAGAACAGTTGAAACACAAAAAACCCACAATGAACTATATTAACAGACCTACATGAAATAGACTACAATTTGGGATAGAACTATGGAATGCCTTCAAACTGTATGATCTTGCAACAATTTGCCTAAATACAAGATCTAATCATATACATGCTTGGGATGCTCCAAAGATGAACTATAACCTGTATTATTTGCTAATACTTTTCCCAATTTGCATGGTCTTATCTGATGTAACCTAGTGTGAATTGAATGTACTAAAAATAATAAATTTCTACTCCAATATCTTTAGTAACTATGCTTAATACATTGTCATTAATATTTCCTAATTGGATTCAAGTTTAAATTTTTGTACTGACGAAGTCTGGGTTTTTGTCGATCTGGTTGGCCTCAAATTGTAGTGAAAAATGTCCTTTGTGTTTACTTGAGGGCCAGTCTCTAGATAGCTCAGGGTTTGGAGGGAAGGTGCTGGGAAGATAAGCCCTTTTCATCTGAGAATTTTAGGAAAAAGACACTCACATATTCTGTTGATATTTTCTTTATTTATTCATCAGCCTCTTCAGATGGACACTCAAGCTGGATCCAGCTGCCAACTCACAGTCAAAGAAAAGCATATTTGTTAATTGTTACACAACATATTTCCTCATTCAAAGGTTCCCAAATTTAATCTATATGTCTTACTGAAGGGAGCATCACATGCCACCCTCACTGTCATCTTTCATTAAGCATTCTGTGCAATACACAAATACCACAAAATCCCAAGGTATGCCTGTGGAGTCCAGTAACCAAAGTGTTAGAATGTCCACAAGGCCCCTTCAGTAAAACAATCGTTGTTCTGCACTTGGAATGGTAAAGGCTCCTTCTAAGAAATGTCTGTTTATCCTAATCTCTATCGAATAGAGTAATTTTGCCAAATTCCTACAGATTACAGGCAACATATTTTTCATTTTCCTTACATGATTAAATATAAAGTTATTCCAATACCGCATGTACATTTACATGTAAGTGACTTATTGCAGGTCAACAGAAAGCATCTTTTTACAGAAAACTCTCTTGCTTACAAAAGGGTGTATACTATGGCTACAAAGAAAGAATCTATCATCCTACTGTCTATCTAAACAGTTAATCTTACAATGAATGTTAAAAGAATCACAAATATAAACTTTGTACATAAAAGACAATCTGTCAGCTGTACTTTAGGTCTTTGGTGTGTATCACTAATTTCTTGTATCAGGAGATTTGATGGCAGGAATTGGTATAAAGACAATGAAATCCATGTCTGCATCTATAAAGCATTAATAGCATTACTGCCAATCTGGTTCCTGGATAATTCAATTATTCTCCATAATCATCAGGGTGAGCTGTTATCTAAAGCAGTTTCTAAGGAGGAGGTCAAAAGATATTGGCTGAAAAACCTTACATATACCTTTATTCATTAGAGTTCTGCATATTATTAAAAATTAAAAGGTAGACTTTAGGGAGCAAGTCATCTTCACAAAAATATTCACAGGTAAAAATGCCATGAAAAACAAGATATTTCCAATGAGAAAAACATATTACCTACAGGCAGTGGAGATTTTCCCCACACCCAATTCAACTATGCCAGAAGATAGCAACAGCAAGCATTTAAGATCACAGCAGATTCAAGAGACATTCTGGAGTCTGTGGTATCAGGTTACCTTGCCTGAGGGAGATGTATCCATCAGGGGATTGCCTCCTGGTGGCTCCACATCTTGAACCTCTATAGTCACCTGATTCTCCTCTGACATGAAATCTGTCATCAGGGTTACTTGCATCATGGCATCTGACAGACGTTGATTTAAGGAGTTCCTGCTTCTAACTTCCAAGGACTGGGACTGTAATAACATACAACCATTTAGACTTAAGTTTTGTGCATGTCAGTAGACAAGGATCTATCTGCAGTCTTCCACATTCCAGTATCCAGTTATGCCAGCACCATTTGTTGAAGATGCTTTCTTTTTCCACAAATAGATCAAAGACCTCAACATAAATCCAAACAAATTGAACCTCTTAGAAGATAAAGCAGGGCATATTCTTGAACAAATTGCTACAGGAGACTGCTTCCTGAGCATAACACAAGTAGCCCAGATATTGAGATCAACAATTAATAAATGTGATCTCCTAAAACTGAGAAGTTTTTGTAAGGCAAAGGACACAATCAACAAGACAAAAAGGAAGCCCCCAGAATGGGAAAAGATATTCACATTCTGAAAGAGGACTGATCTCCAAATTTAAAAAGAACTCAAGAAGCCTCCAAAACAACAAAGGATCCAATTAAAAGGTGGGGTATTTTTGTCTGGTTCCCCTTGTAGTTTTCAACCCCCAAATAACACACAATGCACTATAGTAATTATGAAGGTGTTGGCTGTTTGCCAAGATTTCTTATTGGCTAGCCCTGACTTAATTGTTAACCCATAATTGCTAATCTAACTATTTCTCTTACCAAAGAAATGGATCCAGACCACTTACTCCTCTGGCAGACCACATCATGATGGACTGTGCCTGTCTTTCACAGAATCCTCCTCGACTCCTAGTCCCCTCTATTTTGCATCCCTATTGGCCCACAATGATTTATTCAAACAAATCAGATACATATTTACAGAATGACATCACCCAAAAAGGTACAGAACTAAATAGAGTCTTCTCAATAGAGGAGTCTAAAATGGCTGAGAGACACTTAAGAAAGTGCTCAGCACCTTTGCCTTTAGAGAAATGCAAATCAAAACAACTCTGAGATACTATCTTACTCCTGTCAGAATGGCTAAAATCAAAAACACCAATGACAGTATATTCTGAAGAGGATGTGGAGAAGGGGGAATACTCCTCCACTGCTGGTAGGAGTGCCAACTCATAAGCCACTTTGGAAATCATTATCAAGATTCCTCAGAAAAATGGGAATCAGTCTACCACAAGATCCAGCAATTTCATTCTTAGGCATATACCCAAAAGATGCACAGTCATACAAAAATGACATCTGTTCAGCTAGGTTCATAGCTGCATTATTTGTAATAGCCAGAACTTGGAAGCAACTTAGATGCCCCACAACTGAAGAATGGGTAGAGAAAATATGGTACATTTACACAATGGAGTATTACTCAGCAGAAAAAGAAACAATGTAATCTTGAATTTCACAGCAAATGAATAGTAATAGAATTAACCATTATGAGTGACGTAACTCAATCACAAAAAACAAATATTGTATATACTGACTCATATATACATTTTAGACATGGATTAGGGTAGTGACAGCCTACAATCCCACTGCCAGAAAGCCTGGGAAATAGGGACTACCTAAGAGAGATATGTATGGTACTCCAGAAGGGGAATGGGACAGGATCTCCTGAGAGGATTAGGAGCATGGAGGGAGAGGAGAGGGAGCTGGGAAAAGTGAGGGAGAGAAGAGGCAGGGAGAGGACAACATGAGGGAGCAGAAAGGTTGAGTGGGAGGAGGGGAAGAATACAGGAGATCAGGATGAGAGATACCATAACAGAGGGAGTCATTATACGTTAGAGTAAGTTTCCCAGAGATCTACAAAGATGACACCAATTGGCAAACTAAGCAATAGTGGAGAGGCTACCTTAAATGCCCTTCCCTGATAATGAGTTTGATGACTACCTTATATGCCATCCTAGAGACTTCATCCAGTGGCTGATGGCAGCTGAGGCATATACCCACAGCAAAACACTGAACTAAATTGCTGGAAACCAGTTGTAGAGAGAGAGAGAAGTGATGTGATGAGCAAAGGGGTAAAGCCAGGGCTGGTGAAACCCACAGAGACAGCTGGACTGTACAAGGGGAAACTCTTGGACCCCAGATTGATGTCTGAGAGGCCAGCATGGAGCTGACCCAGACCCACAAATCTGGGTTTTATCAAGGAGGCTTCAGCAATCTATGGGGCCTTGGGTAGTAGATCAGTATTTATTCCTGGCATGCAAATGGACTTTGGCAGCCCATCCCACATAGAGGGATGCTCTCTCAGCCTGGACACATGGGGGAGGGCTTAGGATGAAATGACAGTTTCTGGACATCCCAATTGATTGTTTCCCCTTCCCTGAGTAGCAAAGGGGCAATTGAGTGGGGTGTTGTGGGAGTTGGTGGGGGTTGGTAGAGGAGGGGAGGAGAAGGGAGTAGGGATTGACATGTGAAGCAAGCTTGTTTCTAATTTAAATTAAAAAAAGGGAAAAAAGAGAATGCACCACCATGCCCAGTTCAAACAATGATGGAGGTGTAATCCAGGGTTTTACATAGTAGATAAGGAATCCACGATTGTGCTACATCCCTGAATAAATTTTGTTACTACTTTTTGCAAAATTGGTGAGCATATACATCTGTTTCTGCACATATTTAAGTGTGATGAACCACGCATAATTCTTACAAATGCTGTTGATAATTCACAGGAAGAAATTGTCCTGGATTTGATTCATTAGTTTTTGCTGAATGCATTACAACTTGCCATAAATCACTGCCAAACCTTTTTGTAGCACACTTGCACAAACCCCAATCCTGTCCTTATTTCAAAACTCCCTCTAACTGGGGATGCAAAATAAATTTATATCCAGTCAGAGTCACCAGCTTTTTTCCATCAAATGCTGTACAGTAAGGACCATAGACGTTTTCACTTTCTGATTATTTGGCTTGCAGCATTTCCTCCTAGCACTTTATTTACCCACTGTTTGTCAAAGGAGACTGGAGATCCTAATAATTTCTTACGATGAAAATGGAGAAAAGTGTATGCTAGATCTCTGATTCTGAACAACAATCTTCTTGGATAAGGAAGGTAAATATGACGCCTACTTCCTTTCCTGTTCACACATTGGAGTCCAATGCACAGCGGATGCAGCAACTGGAGTGCATATTCTTATAAGATGAATGGAGGATGCTAGTTAACATCTTAGATTTCCCAAATTTGAGAACACAAAGCCATAAGAAGAAATCATGTAAGTCTGAGAGAAAGCATGTTAAGCTAATTCAGCTGACATCAAAATCTTCAACCTGATCTCAAAGGATCATTATAGAAAGTGAGATACATGTATGATGTGGCAATTCATTACCTGTGGAAATGTCTCTTTTGTCCATTTTTCCAATCTGGAATGTTGTAAGGATATAAATCTATTAAAATGAGCTGTTTTTCATTGTGTTTTTTCTCTTTGGAAGATTTCCAACCTTTATATTTGGTGTCATGAAGGAACTGGCTGTGAACCAATGTGAGTGTAAACTTCATGATATCCAAAATCTCTTGTCACTGTTATAGGAAGGATCTGAAGATCTGTACTTTCTATACAGTACATAAGAAGCTCCTTAATTTATGGTTTCCCTGTGTCCTTCTCTAGCCAAAGGCAGACAGTATTCTAGGTACCTAATACATGATATTAGAATTAGGCAAACCCTACTAGTGACAATGTGTTTTTTCACTGAGTGCCCTCGCCATTTTACACAGTTTTTTAGATAATAAATTATTCATGCCTTGGCAGTTTAACCAGCAGTCCAAGAATTAGACTGCAGTTCGACTGTCATTTTACTTTCAATACGGCAATAGCATGTGCTGGAAAATAGTCTTTCTAAAGACTATGAGCATAACAAATTTGCTATGGACTGGTACTGACCCAACTTTTTTTGTATCATATCTTAAGACCAATAATAACTTTGGGATATTCTGAGTATGTAACTTCATGAAGGAACTGAAGGTAGTAGTAGTCAGTTGAAAGCACTAAGACACTGTGTCAATACATTCATGAAACAAATGTGATGAAAATGATGTCATTATTCTCAGAGAATAAGACAGAAGATCAGATTCTCTATTGATGCTCCTCAGGTGTGAGCCAGGTATAGCAGACACAAAAATTGACTTTCTCCAGCTCTCCTGACTTGGAAGGTGAACAACAATGATTTCAGTTCTACTTGTATGTAGAGAACAAATACTCTCCATATAATCACTGAGTGGTTGACTACTCTGTGCTATATAATGACATGTTGCAAAGATGAACATCAGTTTGTGGTTGTTGGAGTTATTTATTTTTAGTGAGTTTAATGTTTTTTTCTCTATGCCTCTTCCTTCCACCACTCTCACCCTTTGTCGTCGCCCTAACCGCCATGATGGATTGGGGTGAGATTTTAGCCTAGATAGTAGAAAGGGAAAAATAATAAATGTGTTTGTATGTATGCAATAGGGCCATAAGCCACCTATAATTATAATTTTCAGGGACTTGATAGGAAGATCTCTCATCAGTTAAGAGAACTTTTTGTTTTCCCAGAGAAGTGACTTAACTCCCAGTATCCACAGGGTGGGTTGAAACCATTCTAGTTTCAGGGTATATGTGACCATCTTCTGACCTCTTTGGGAAACAGACATAATTGTGTTGCACATGCAGCAAAATGGTCATATACACAAAAAACAGTAATACATAAAACCATAGTTATAATTTTCATTAATATTTTAATTAGTTTCCAAATAAATAACTTTGCCATATTAAATGCAGTTTTTAAAGGGAAGTGCTGCCAGCTGCAAAATAAATTACAATTTTAATGGCTTCTGTATGTTTGTGAACATGATCTTATTGCCTAAAAAAACCAAATACATATGTTGTCAGTACTTAAAATATATTCATATTAATGCATAGAATTAGGACAGATTGCACAGATATTAACTCTGTTGTAGACTCTGATATATCGCTCATTGCAAAATCTATGGACACATACATCAGAGTCACTCTTGTTATTGATTTATAGGCCAACCAGTTTCTGAACATATCCAGCAACTTATTGATTCTGGCATCTCCTCTGTGTCCATCATCATTTTCTGGCCATAAGTGTGTGTCCTTCTCACCATGTCTAAATTCTATCCACTACATAATAGTTGTATGCACCTGGAAAACTCCTCCCACTCAACCTCTCAGTAGGTCCATACCTTACTCCTGATTTTGACACACTTTATATCTTCCACACTTTGGTAGTAACTCCCTATGTTTACCTTCTACAGTCGCTTTCGCACACTCTCACCATGCAGCTGTATTCTATTGCCACAACCCAATAGAGACATTTTCTGTCAATATCTGGAAGAAATACGGTACCCATAGCATATGCAAATCTGGAACCATTTCACATTCAAGGTCATGAGGTATAATTTTGACAGAAAACTCAAAACCCTTAAAGATAATAATTGGTGATAACAGGGGATAGGATTCAGGTTTAATAATCTGAACCACCACAGGGACTTTGGATACAGATATGATCCCACTATCATATAGAAAGTATTTATGTGCACAAATGAAAGTGTAGAAAACCCATGATCTCGTCTGATCTTAATAGAAGTAGTTCTTGTTTAGCTGAGGTATGATAAATAAGTAAAATTAGACTGTTTATCTGAAAAGATATGTTAGTTACATGAGATTCCATCCTTCCTTATAAATTACGTCTTCAAGTAGAATTCTATTCCTGTTGCGGGAATCATTGTGAGCAAGAAGCTCCATGGGGACTTTGGGAGTTAAATCCCAGTGAATATATCTACACAATACTTCCATACCCAAAGTTCAGGGAACATTTTTGAAAGTGGAATTGAAATATTGTAAGAGCAATAGGATCATGGAGTGTACTGTGAGATTTTTGTCTCCTAGTAACATCAGGAGTTATACATGTAAAGTCTCAGCAACATTACTAACTCATATGAACTAAACAGTAAGAACACCAAAGAGAATGTGGAACATTGATTCTCCACAAAGGATTGTATACAATTGAGTAAACCAGACAGCAGGAGAGGCGCTTATCCCCAAGAAAGAGCATACCAACTTGCTGCCCTTACCCCAATGATCAGCCCTGAAAACATAAATACAAGTTTCATTAAATAATTTTAACACAACATGTTTTGGAGCACTCATGTATATACAAACATTGATATGCATATATTACCAAAGTAATGAAAAATAGGCCATGAATTTGGAGAAGAATGAAAAAAATTGGTAGGAGGATTTGAAAAGAGAATAGGAAGGGAGAAATGAAATGTTAATTAAAATACAATCTCACAAATAGAAATAAATAAGTAGCTGCTTGGTCTCCATCACATTTATATCTACCTATGTAAGGAACCTGTAAGGATTTATGTACTTTCTAGAATTGTACCATATCTGACAGTCCCTGCCATGAAAGGAAATATAACAAGGAACTTCTATATTGAACACAACAGAAATAAAAATAAAGAGCAAGTCATGGAGTAGGGCTGTTCTTTGTTGTTCAAAGAGGAGCACATTCCCCACAAATAAACCTGTACCACCTTTTTGATCTGATACACAGGCCTGTAATATATCACCAGCTAGACCAGTCCTACAGATGTGCTCAGCCATTGCTGTTTTGCATGTTCCTAGAGCATGTCCACTGCCCTTCTTCATAATTAGGTCACATCTAAGCTGGAATCAGTCTCAGACAGGTGCACAGACATGAGGGTCCCAAAACTACTTCTGGTGTTGCAGCTGCTCTGGCTTACAGGTAATAAATTTTAATTTGTATAAATAAATTTCCAAGTAGCATTGGAAATTTATTCTTCTTAATCTGGTTAGTATTTCATTGTCTCTGTGAGAGCCTTGATCTAATAGCATTAACTGTATAGAAATTTACCTACAATTTTTCATCTCAGGTGCCAGATGTGACACTCAGATGACCCAATCTCCAGCCTCTCTGTCTATATCTCTGGGAGACAGTGTCACCATCACATGCCAATCAAGTGAGGACATTTACACTAAATTAGCATGGTATCAGCAGGAAACAGGGAAACCTCCTAAGCTCCTCATCTATGATGCAAACAGATTGGAAGATGGGGTCCCATCGAGGTTCAGTGGCAGTGGATCTGGCACACAGTATTCTCTCAAGATCAGCAGTCTGCAGCCTGAAGATGTGTCAACTTATTTCTGTCAACAATATGACAACTATCCTCCCACAGTGATTCAAGTCATAACATATACCTCCAAAGAAGCAGAAGCGTATAGCATGGCTGCCCCAGACATTCCCTGGGGGGTCATATAGTGAAACTGTTTCTCAGATATTACAGCATTTTCAGCAGTGTTTATAGTGAATCATTTCTTTTTGTAGAAGAGGCTAACCACTCCTCTCTATGCCATAATTGCCATTCTTTCTGTTCATTAGCAGCATGACAGAGTACCAACGTCTTTTCTTCATTAACAGAGGTCATAGATATTTCACAGGAGGTGTCTGAGTTTTATTACCAGTTGGGACTTATAAAGCAGAGTCTGTGGGCATTCCAGCACATATTCTTTAAATACAGAAGATTAACTTATAAATGCCAGCATTTGAAGGTCAGGAGACATTACTGAGTAAAGTTGATAATAGGAAGGTTTATATATTTTCTTACAAAAGCTAGAAGACAAGTGTCAGAAACTGGTAAAGATGCTTAGACATAATCTAATGTGTCTTGAAATTTCCGCGGAGGGCGTTGAGACCCTCAGCTGTCTGCAGCCCTTTACATAGGATTTTTCTGGCTCCTATTTTCACTGGTCTTCTAATAAGAATGAAACATTATTGAACCAGCTTCAATCCCACTGTATGAAGTGGAATATAGACTTGTCTATATGAAATAATAGAAAGTAAAGGATTGTTTTAAATATGCTTCTAAAAGTGATATAGATGAAGATTTGATATTCCAGAGCATACATTTAGGAACAAGCAAAACACTAAAACAACAAAAGTGATCTGTGATCTGTAACCCTGTGCTCCTCTCTCAATCTCTGTTTCCCTCTCTTTCTCTCTCTCCCTCTAATATCTATCTCATGTGTGAATAAATATATGCTCAGTCTCATCATGATGTCCCATTCATCTACCTGTTTATCTGTGTTCCTATGGTTCACACAGATTTAATTACTGCAGATTTCTATAAAAACAACAAGCAAGTCAGAATACATACCCACATTTCTAGAATTCTCTTAATTAGTCCATTCATTGAAATTTCTACTTAAATTCTAGACTGGATTTATCAAGTTTTAAAACTCCATGATATTATTTGCATTACATTGTGTTCATGTGCCAATTCTCTAATTCAGAAGATTTTGTGTTATTAGTGTTGTCTTGATCAACAGTTTTTTCTTGGTCTTTTCTCATCAAGCACACCATTTTTTATCATTGTCATCTCTGGCATAGAAGAGAGTTTATGTGCTATTTGCAATGAGAAGCCTACATAACACTTGTCTGTATATATACTGCATCACTCACCCATGCCTTTGTATAATGTTCCCATGGGAATCCCCATACTTCCTTGTCTCAGATAAAAGCTGGGTTATTTTCTTGTGGTGACTAATCAGTCTCCTAAGGTTGCCTCCTCAAAATGAAGTTGCCTGTTCAACTGTTGATACTGCTTTTGTTCTGGATTCCTGGTAAGGACAGAGGAAAGTGAGACAGAAGAATGGGAAGAGAGGATGAACTATGAGTGTCACTGATGATTACATGTGTTCTGTCCATGTATGAGAAGGGTGGGGCATGTGAGATATGATATGTATGATACACATACATATTTCTCTGATTTTTATTTGTTGATCTCGGCATGTGTTGTTTCAAAAAGTCAAAAACTCTCCCAGGTTTGCAAAAAAGAGAAACTCTTCTCTTTGCAATAAGAGAAACCATTTGAACTCATTTGTATAGGGTAGACACCCCACAGACCTTGGATTTTTCATAGAGCCCATTTGAAAGCCTTGTTTCCAACAAAGTAAAATGATTGTGATTCAGATTGAACTCATGCATATGAAAGTATTCTGTACTTTGAACATTACAACACCTTTAATTAGCATTAAATAGCTATAAACTTAAAAATTTATATAGAAAATGCAACTGCTGTCCAAGAGGAGCAGGTTCTATCCATAACCGACAGGAAAACTTGGTATCATCTTTCTTTTGGTACTGATTTTGGAGACATGAATACAAGAATATGGTGGACATTTGGGAGATCATTACAGCAAGAAGTGATCCTCCCACAGTGGACAAATGATGCCTGTATAGTGCCTGTGCAGCAGTCTTGGGCTCTGCAGTGCTGCATCTGCCACCTCTTTCAGGCAGATTAGGTAAAAAAAAAAAGTATCAAATGTACATGTAAGGCTTGTTGGGAGAAGCAGTCCATTGGACGGGCTTACCGTGAAGGCTCTGCTGCTTACCGTAGATGGCATGTCCAAAAGCTTCATCTGATGCAGGGACAAGTATCAAAGCTGTGGACAAAACTTCAAGTGAAGAGGAAATGCAGGCCTTCAGTAGGCTGCAAATAGGAATCAGCAGGCTGGGGGTTCAATGTCCAACAACAGCAATAGTCAATTGTTCAGCAAATGCTTATTGATGCATCCAAATGCACACTGGTGTGAAGCCGCAGGAAATACAAAGGCACTGTCAGAGACTCTAGAGTCCTGTTGGCTGAAGCATCTGGACAAGGGCTGTTGTGAAGACTAGGAGCAGAACAGAGAATGAGCAGGTCATAAGACACATTCCTCAGTCAGTGCTGAGTGGCCAGGTCTGTCCTGAAGTCTATCAAGACCTCAGAAGAGGAAAGGTAAACAAAGCACAGGACAGCCTACACAGAACTTGAATTTCCAGGACATGGTCAGTGTTAAGGACAACTTTGAATGCCAGAACTTCACTGGCCTGTTTGAGACAGAGAGACAAGGCAACAGCCCTGCCCTCAGAACGGTGACCAACATCATGGAACTTGCTTTTCCTCAGGGGAAACTACGAAGTCCTGTCCTGATCGCCTAGGGAAGGCAGAGGAAACTCAACCATAAGTACATGATGTGGTATTAGCATGTGCACTCTTGGAACTCTCCCCTCATGTCACCATTATACTGCCATCTAAGACTTCACACACTCCCACCTGCAGATTCTGGAAGAATGCCCAGAAACTGGACTTATAGAGGTCCTGCAGTTCTACTTGATATGACTATAAGACAAAGGGGGTAGGTCACATTGCTTGGGCTCAAGCACTGTCAAAATAACAGACGGTATTTTGAATACTGGATTGTGTTCAGAGCAGCTTTGATGTCATGATTCTTGGTCTGTAGGATCCTGGTGAGACAGCCACCTTCATCAGAGAAGACTGTGGATGACATCTGTGAGAGCTACTTGATCAGCCAGGGATCAACCTCTTCCAAAATAAGACAGGAATGTCAGGCACCCTTTAGCACTCAAATTATAGCAAGCCCTACCTTCCAGGAAGACCTTACAGGAACCCTCAGAGTCCAGCTCAAGGACTACATAGCTTTTTCTGTAGCCTTTACAGCATCTATCACAACTGTTCAACTCTGCTATTGTAGCATAAACAGCCAGAAGTTATGTAAACAAGTGAGTGTGGTTATTTTCCAATAAATTTTAACTGCCAGAAAAAAATGATTATCTCCACCGGACATTGTTAATTTGCCACATAACTTTAGACAATGGTTTTTCTGTATATTTCTCACCCCAAAATAATATTGCCTTATCCACTGGAAGTAATTTTCTTGTTTTGTAAAGTGAAGTAGAATTTTATGCCAGATGAGAGTTCTGTCCCTTCTAATCCAAGGTTCCATGCTCTTCTACTGGGTGTAGTGTGTTTCCATATGCTCTAATGATGTATATGGAAATTCTCTTTACTCCATTGCTGCTTCACATCCCATGATCTTTTTTTCATATCTACCAAATACAGAGGATGTTTTTGTTCCCAGTACTCTGTCTTCATGTTCTTGACCAGCACATATTGAGACCTGGAACCATGATTAGGTACAGCAAGGGAATGAAGGATATTTATTGAGTCAAAAGTGCAGTGGATTTGGGATCATGTGGGATTCTATTACGTTTTGCAACACAGAACCTCAGCATGTTTATGAGGTACAGCCCCAGATGAGGAATTATCTGGTCTCCATAGGAGGTGTCTTTTCAATCATTAATTTCAGGCTATAAATGTTCAAGAAGAAGAAATCTTCTCATATAGCAATCACTTGTTCATCATCACTCATATTGGATTCCCAAGATCTTTTCTGCCACTCTTGAGCAAACTCCATATAAAGAAGTAGTTCCATATGTCCAAGTCCTTAAAATATTCAACAAAGGTATGCCCCTGTTAACAGCATATATTCACTCAGGACTTTATTCACTCAGGGATTCCTGTATTTTATGACATTGCATTTCATCTTTGTTAACTGCCGGGGTGGCACACACTTTAACCAAGTATTAATAACTGGTTTATATTGGAAGCTGTTAGGTGTGGACCACAAAGACATGCATAATTTTGTTGAACAGCATATATTTTTTTCACAGTGGAACACTTTCTGAGAACAAAAACTTCTGGGGAAAATGTGTCGTTGTTATCAGAATCTGTCATGAACAGCCTCACAGAAGCATGTTAGTCATTTGGACATTCATCATTACCACAGGGCTAAGATGGTAGTATACACTTTTTCAGACATAGGCACAGAAAACCCCTCATGCTGACTGTCTCAGAAGAAAGAAGTGATAAAGAACATTAAACAAAGAAGGACACCAACCAGTTATTAGAAGACAGTAAGTTGGTAGTGGCATATGCTTTTATGGCTGGTCCCTACAGGGAAGATTAGACAGTTTAACATAGATTAAATTTATTCACACAATTTTTTCAAAATGGAAAAATATTTTTATCTAATCAATAACTAAATATAACTATCATTATTATTCTTTTACATTTCCCCACTGCTGAATGGTGCTATAGATGGCAGCTACAGCAAAGAATTCTGGGAATTGGGACAAATAATCCTCTGATCTAAAAAATATGCACATGACCAAATGAAGGTGGCTTCTAAATACATTATACTTTATAGAAATGCCTTTGTGAAAGATAGAGAAACATGTAAAACTAGCTAGAAATCTGTCACAAACCATGCAGGAATAAAGAAATCCACTTTCAGGATCGCAGAGCCAGTCTGTCCTATGAGTCTTAGGGACGAACATGTTTTCTGTAGTGAATCACACAATGTTCTAATCAGGCCCAGAACATTGAGTCCTGAGGAGCTTTTAGGGTCCTTTCCTGAGGAGAGAGAGCCCTGCAGCTCTGCCCACATCATCTAGACCCTGCTGATTTGCATGTAACAGGAGACCATCCTGCTGTCCTGGGATCTTCTTAATAGGCTGGTCACACCCTGTGCAGGAGTCAGTCCCATTCAGGACACAGCACAGACATGAGGGCTCCTGCTCATCTCCTGGGGCTGCTGTTGCTCTGGATCTCAGGTATGGAGGACAGCACTGCTTGTCTCAGTGTGGGGAGTACTGCCCAGCTTGTGGGGAAATTTCTATGAGCTGACTTTTGAGGATAGTATTATATATTTTGTGTTTTTCTTTTTTCCCCAATGTCAGGTTCCAGATGTGACATTCAGATGATTCAGTCTCCAGCCTCCCTTTCTGCATCTCTGGGAGACATTGTCACCATCACATGCCAGGCCAGTCAGAATATTGGTGCTTGGTTAGCGTGGTATCAGCAGAAACCAGGGAAAGCTCCTAAGTTGCTGATCTATTCTGCAAGCAGCTTGGCAAATGGGATCCCATCCAGGTTCAGTGGCCGTGGATCTGGCACACAGTTTTCTCTCAAGATCAACAGTCTGCAGTCTGAAGATTTTGCAACTTATTACTGTCAACAGGGTAGCACTTTACCTCCCACAGTGATTCAAGTCATTGCATAAACTACCAGGGAAGCAGAAGTGAGAGCTCAAATGTGAGAGACCAGGCTTCCCCAATTGCTGCTTCTGGTGTCTTCAGATGCTAGGACTATTTTTCGTTGCTCAGATATAAAGTTCAAAGTGACTTTTTAGTACAGGGATCAGGAAAATTTTCTTCATGTCCTAAATGTCTGTCCTCTTCCATAACCCTAATATTAAAAACACAGTAATTATTCCTATGACTAGAATGAGAAAAGTAACTTTCCTGAATAACAGAGTTGTAACAGCTAAAATTCATACAACACAGATGTTAACACACATAAACACTGATACACCAACACACATCTCCAACCACACAGGCACACCAAGCTGGAGTTATCTTTGCAAAAAATGATTATGTAATTAGAATATTAAAATACAGATGAGGGAGTCTGGGAAGAGGGCTTAGTGGTTAAGAATATTGGCTGCTTTTCCAGACATGAATTTTATTTTCAGCAACCACATGACTGCTACTAGTTGTCTCAAACTCCAATTCCAGTGTATCTGAGCAATGCTTATGGCCTCTGAGGGCATTGTATTCATATAGTACACAAATATATTTGCAGATGAAACACCAACACATATAAAATAAAAAAGCAAATCTTAAATATTTGAAAATCTTAAGGGAATAACACTTGGATACATTTCATGTCTAGGAGGAAGTATTTGGGTTCTAGGTAGGTTAATGGTTTTTGTTCCATTCTATAGTACTGTAGATATGTGTACTCCACATCTGACAGTAGTAAGTGCCAACATCTTCAGTTTGCATGCTGCTGATTGTAGGATAATAAGAAGTCCTGAAACCACTACCACTGAAACAGGATGGAACTCCAGTAGCCAGGTTGGATATGCTATAATGAGTTTGGAGGGGGGGGGCTCCTGGCTCCTGTTGGTACCGGTGCAAATAACTGGTGCTTAAACTTGAGCTGGCAAAACAGGTGATGGTGACCTTCTCCTTCTCAGAGGCAGACTTGGATGCTGGAGACAGGATAAGCACAATTTCTCCCCTCAACACTATGATCAGGATAAAGAAGAAAAAAGAGTGAGATTAGTAGACATAGAGATATACAAATAATTTGAACCCATACAACACTGAGAAGCAACAAAATGAAAGGTAGTTTATCTTAGACATAGTATTATTTTTGAAAAAATGATATTGAATTCTGAACTCAGAGAATATCTTACCTTTGACACTGATTAGCATGAAGTTGAAGATAAGCATCCAAAAATCCATTGTGTTTTCTAATCTCTAATTCCTACTCTTCTGAAAAATACATTACTTTTAAGGAACTGTGAGATGTTTGTGGTTTCTGAGGCTTAAATATTCAAATTACAAGATATGACATAGACAGATCTTGGCTTATACACCTTTGTAGTCCTTTATTTAGGGCAAACCAGAATAATCCAGAGCAGTGTCTATTTATTTAGAGGTATTAAACTGACAAGGGAGGACTTTTCTGTGTTTTTCATTTCCTGTCTTGTGGAGAATAGTTGTGACCCAGAGAATTGCCCATATATTTCTGTGAAGCATGGTTTAATGTGATGTCCTTAGCAAGGCAAGTTCTAGTGAGTAGTTTGAGGTCTATTTTTATCATGATAAATTGTATTGAGAATGGTTGTTTATTATGTACCCAACAACATTTAAACACATTATCTGTTTCCTTGTTTTCCTGAAAGCTTCTCAGCAGAGACCTGGTTTGCCCATGCAATCCTAACTAGTTTGTTAGCTCATTTCACTCCAATCAGAGATGGGAGTATGGATAAAATGAATTGACAGAGGAAAGTATCCTCCCAAACAGAAAAGACTGACTCTAAAAGAGAGTTCAGGCTTATTCTGCTCTTTTGATGACTCTTAACTTTCTGGATCTCTGGTTTCAGTGGGCTGATTGTGAGTATGGTCATTGTCACCACAACTCTTAACAAAGTGAGAAAAACCCTGCATATCTTACCGGGGCCAAACTAGGGACATCTTGTTTTCTGGTGTGACACTGATTTTAGCTCTATGTCTGGTGAAATGAGCTAGATAGATAACATGTTAGTGGTGCCTACTTCTGGTATTGTCCATTTTGCAATCTAAAGAAAAAAGTGCATTTAAAGGGATTGCTACTAAATATTAGTATAGTTAGAAAAAAATGCTTTTGTTGAAAACTCCAGAATGGAGCTGTTCTTTCCCTCAAGTTGTCAGGGTCATAAGGAAATATAATGTCCAAAGAGTTTTACAGCCGGGCGGTGGTGGCACATTCGAGGCCAGGCTGGACCAATAGCCTCCGAAACAATACAGAGAAACCTTGTCTCGTAAAAACCAAAAACAAAAAAAAAGAGTTTTACAAATGCACATATACTCAATGCTATTCCAAATGTAGATGCACCAGTGAGTAAGTGCTAAATACAGCTGGAAATGAGTTTAAGGAGTATGTTCTCTTATGAGCCTAATAAATTTATCTTCTTAGGTATTAAGTACTCCCTTTCTAACCATGAGGCTACATCCAGATGAAATGGTATAGAACTTGATAATGGCAACAATGTACAAAGTAATTCTATATAACATTTAAAAAATATCTTATATAGTTTTAAAGAATTACTTTGTACATTGTTGCCATTATCAAGTTCTATACACACACTATGGATGTTGCTGTTTCTTGTAGTGAGATATCTACCCAATCCATATATGTAGCACTGATTGCGCCTGGTTGGGTATGGTCACAGTTGAGGATATGAAGGAGGATGGGACTAGATCTGGTGTAGTAGATTCCAGAGCTCTCTCTGGCTTCTGGTTGGGTCACAGGGAAAAGCCTGGGAGAATCTTTGGAGCAGGGAAATTGTGGCAATCACCCACCACCTGTGTAAGTGCAATCTCCCCGAATAAACTTCACTTCACCTGTACTGAATCTAGCGAATCTTGATTCCCAAGTGATAGTTTCTTCTTGTGATCAAGTGTCTACATGTGAGTTTAAGATGCTTCTGCTCAGCCACAAAAGACAAACCTGATGTCACACACCATAATGTAGTAAAAGTACAATTACAATGTGAATTTAAGTTTACATTGAAAATTCAATATTTTGGGAACCTTTTGAAGGGGAGAATATTCAGCTTAAACATTTAATATAGTACCACATTAGGTTGAGACCCTGAAATTCTACAGAGGCCAGGAAGGCACTGGCTGTTGTTAGATAAATATGTATCACTTTTAAGGAAACTGGCATTTGAATTGTAGTAACTCTCATAGCACCATCATTATAAGATATTCAAGGATGGATGTAGAAATGAGTGAGTAGTCTCTCTAAAGATGTACAGTGCTAGGGATCACCTTATTAAACCATATAACTCCCAGTGATTAAGGGTCACTCAAATCTAAGTAATTAGGATGAGCAAAGAGAAGTCCATCCTGTTGGCTTAACTGTTTTGCTCCAGAGCCTTCTAGGCACTACATTGTCACTTGAAGATGAATTGAAATATGTCACTGCTGAAAATCTCTATTACTTCAACTGCAACTGACCTTATTTTTCATAGTCCTCCCTGAGAAGATCCACCTCCCAGAGTTGCTATATTTGGATCCCCAGATGAGAGACAATTTGTCAAGAGACAGTGACTCTACAATCAACATTAATTTTCCATATTTCTCCTGTCAGAATGGCGAAGTTCAAAAAACACCAATAGTTTATGCTGGAGAGGATGTGGAGAAAGGGAAACACTCCTCCACTGCTGGTAGAAGTGCAAACTTGTATAGCCACTTTAGAAAACAGTATGGTAGTTGTTCAGGAAAATGGGTATCGGTCTATCACAAGATCCAACAATTCCAATCTTAGGCATATACTCAAATGATGCACATTGATACAACAAGGATGTCTGTTCAATTATGTTAATAGCAGCATTATTTATAATAGCCAGAACCTTGAAGCAACCTAGATGCCCCTCAACTGAAGAACTGATGAAGAAAATGTGGTACATTAACAAAGTGGTGTACTACTCAGTGGAAAAAAAAACAATGGGATCTTGAAAATCGCAGGCAAATGAATGGAACTAGAGGAAACCATGCTCAGTGAGGTATACACACACACACACACACACACACACACACACACACATACACACACACATACATATATATGAATTTTTAGACATAGAACAAAGGATTACCAGCCTACAATCACAACTACAGAAAAGTTAGGAAATAAGGAGGACCCTAAGAAAGATATATATGGTCCTGCAGAGAAGGGGAAAGGGAAAAGATCTCCTGAGCTATTTAGGAGCATGATGGAGGGGAGGGTGAGTTACGAGAAAAAGAAGGGGAGAAGAGGAGGAAAGGAGGCCATGAGTGAGCACGAAGACTGAGCCAGGGGAAAAATAGAGGAAAAAAAGAAAAGAGATACCATTACAGAGGGAGCCATTACATGTTAAAGAGGAATCTGACACTAGGGAAATGTCCTGAGATCTACAAGGATGACCCGAAATAATAATCTAAGAAATAGTCTAGAGGCTACCTGAAAATAATAAGATTGATGACTACCTTATATGTCATCCTAGAGCCTTCATACAGTAGCTGATGGAAGCAGAAGCAAACACCCACAGATAAACACTAAGCCAAACTCTTGGAATCCAGTTGCAGAGAGGAAGGAGTGATGAGCAAAGGAGAAGACCAGGCTGGAGAGACCCACAGAAACATCTGATCTAAAAAAGGGGGAGATCTTGGATCCCAGACTGATAGCTTGGAAACCAGCATAAGACTGTTTCAGACCTCCTAAATGTGGATGACAGTTTGGAGGTCTGGGCAATCTATGAGGCATCTAGTAGTGGATCAGTATTTATACCTAGTACATGAATGGACTTTGGGAGCCCATTCCATATAGAGGGATACTCTGTCAGCCTACACACATGGGTGAGGGTCTAGGCCCTGTTCCAAACGGTATGGCAATCTTTGAAGATCCTTGTGGAAGGGGAGCAAAAATGGATGGGACAGGAGGTTGCTGCAGGGAAGGAGAGGAGAGGAGGAAGAGGGAACTGGGATTGACATGTAAATCAAGCTTGATTCTAAGTTAAATTTAAAAAAGGAAAAAACAAATATGGATCTCTTTTATTATTTTATTAGTAGTTTTTGTCATTTCATTGATATTGAATCAGGTGGAAAATTCATTTGGTTTCTTTTATATTCATTCATTAATTTTTTATTAAATTATAATTTAATTACATATTTTTACACTTCATTTATCTCCTTCCAAACACTGTCATGCACACTACTTTCTCTTTCTCAGAAACACTGTCTATTTTTCCTTAATTGTTATAGTTACAGGTAACCAATACAAATTGCTCACTCCATGTAGCGTTTAGTGTTTTCTATACAATATTCAACTTATATTGTTAAAGATAGAGACCCTCATAGAAATAACTAATCAAAGTGCAGCAATCAGAGTATCATGTAGTTCTCAGGCCCATATGACACTTCTACAATAGAATCCCTGCACATATGATTCAGACATAATTGATGCAAAGGTAATAGGAATGTTGTAAAAGCCAGAGATTGTGTTTCCTAGAAATATTGAGGAGGCTGCCTCCATGAGGTCTATTTGCTATTGCTTAACAAAACTTGAACAATAATGACACCAATGTACATGGTAACATACATGTGGGAAAATTGGAAGGAAATCCACCATAGATGAAGAACTGTGACTAATAGGAGAATACTAAATGTGGGAGAAATGTCTTAGTTAAATCAGACCTACCGATGAGTTATACAATATCAAGTTGATGGTAACATGGGATTACAGTCTCAGTTATGTGTTTTCTGTTTCTCCTTGCCTCAATGGATATGAAGAGTGAGGAAAATGGTTACCTCAGTTACTTCACAATGACTGTGCCAGAAGGGCCCTAGAGCTTTGTATCCTGCTATGCATTTTCCTGACAGAATCTGTCTTTTAGGTAAAGTGATCTGAATATGGAAACATTAAAAACAACACAAAGCATTGATATTGCCATTAGACTCTAAACAGAAGTTGATAGTGAGACCCTACTGATGGATGCAACATAATTTTTGACACAGGACATTAAGCATGAGGAATCTGCTTGGTATGGATCACATAGCTTCTAATGGCTTATTGATGTTGACCAAAACTTACTTTTTATAGTATGATAGCATTTTATGAAAGCTGAAGGCTCCATGATAAGGGCAGATGCATGATCATAGCCCAAACACTGAATGCTGAGCTAAGTCTTAGGAAGGGTAGTTTGCACATTTCCTAGCCTCCCAGGATCTAGGACACAATCAGACACAGCAGGAAGGCTAGTTAAGCAGGAACACATTTATTGTCCCACACCAAGCATCTTTTAATGGAAAAAGCCAAAGACCAGGAAAACAGCCAGCCAATGGTTTAAAAGGTCAGCACATCATGTGTCTAGGTGCCCTATGCTTTACCTAGTGAACACACAATGTTCATTCACTGACTACATCTAGTTTGACATTGACAACCAATCATCTTTTTTGTAAACAACTCAGGACTCACCTATCTGACTTCCCCTCAGTGTCATCTTTGACTGGCTCTTGTGCTCTACAGGCAAGAACTATATACATGTAAATACACAACTTTCCAGGGATTTGTTTTTGTCTGTTTCTTGTCTACTTTGGACAGTGAAACTCCTTTGTTATTTGAAAGAATACCAAAGTCAGAATTATCATAAGAATGAGAACCTGGGTGCTTAAGCAAAAATGAGACATCTAAATCAACCTCCCACAACCAAGTTTCAGAAACTATAATGGAAATGGTGGAGAAAAAATGCAAAAAACAGAAAGTAGAAAGGTGTGCTAAGAAATGCTTTTATATGCATTTAATGTGCCTATTGCAATCATGAAAGCATGGTTGTAGGTTTAGCTGCAATAAACCACACAAGAACATGGTAGTCAAAATCCTGGCAAGGGTGGGAAAGAAAATCTTCAGGACCTAATCCATACTGAGCAGTTATTGGTTTTGGTAGTTGCTGAATGACATAAATCACATTTTCAGACACTGAATATGGGGGAATAAATAATATGTAAGATAGTGATTGTCAGGCTGAGAAAGATAATGAGGAAAGAATCCAGCTAATAAACAAAGACACACAGTGAAAATACAGAAATCCTGAGTAGGAGACAATGACCATAAGAGGAAGTTTGGATACTGAATGAGATTAAAATACAGTTTTAGACCTCACAAAGAAGAGCTGGAATGTAAACATTTTAGTACTAGACCTGGAGTCTGGCAAGGCAATTGGCATATAGGATCAAGGTGCCTTACTAAACAGGGAAGAGGCAGTTGATCTGTCAGGGAGCAATACCTCTACACACTTCACTGGAGCATACATTTGCTACCTAGTGTACTTCTATTCCTCTCAAAAATGTTTTCAGCAATTCAGGAAGTCCTGTACAAAATAAAGCAAGGAACATGGCAGAATACCACCTACTAGCCATGTCTTGGACAGGCTCTTCTACTTAATTGTGAAGCTCGATGTTTCAGAATTACACAGAACCATGAACTGGAAACACTAAGGAAGCAGTTGCTAAGGACAAGATGTCCTTACATGAGAGCTTTCCTTCCTTCAATTAGGAGTACTGTGCATGTGGTGGGAGGACAAGTTCTCTAACAATAATAAAAGTAATAATCTAATAATTCTTACAGCTTCTAATGGTGAGCATGAAATATGCCTCATATTCACCACCTCTGAAATACTCAGGGACATGAGAAGCCAGGGAGCATGCCCAGGAGGTAATAGGCTTCAAAATGGATCCCTAATTCTGCTGGCATCAAAGAAGATGTTCTGGTTGCATTCCCATGAGAGCTCAACTGACAGGTCTATCTGTTCCCTAGAGCAAATGAGGAAGCAAAAAGACATGTCAAACTGAGGGCTCCACAGACACTCTGAATTTGGCCTGAACATAACTGCAAGCTGTAATACTAATTGAAAAACATCTGAAATATATATTTTCTAATTCAGTGAGTATGATATTACTTTAAAGTTGTTGTGTTGAAAGCAGCCATTCCTTTATAAAAGATGTCCACTATCAACAAGAAAATCAGCAATAGAGGAGCTAAATGTGAGGAAGTAACACAACTGATAATCAAGGACATAACACAATCTGTTTACAGAACTTCAAATATTTTCCTTAACAGGGAACCTCTAAGAGGGGCAACAGATGGCAGAGGTAGCAAAAGCTTAGTATGGGGCATTAAGAGTTGTAAGCACACTTGCTATAATGGAACTTCTGTTTCTGAAATAAACAGCTCATATTAAGAGGGATAGAGACCTTTGACAGTCTTGATCTCATGGGGAGTGAGTGTATGTAAATACAGCTCTTTTTCCTAAATGAGTGCAATATCCATGTGTTGTCTCAAAGAAGGCATTTCTTAGTTTGTCTCAATTTGGCTCTAAAATTCTTTCTGCATACCATTTTCAGATCTATCCTGAGCCTTTTGAGCAGCTGGATGAGGGAAGACTCTCAAAAGACTCTACCAATTGAAAAGAAACGATTGCAGTTGATGTCTATTAAGGGAATGACAGTCATTTACTTTTGGAGGAATAGCCACGAGTAGGTTATTCAGAGTCCGATGGATCAGCATTTCTTACTGCATATATGGCTATAGGTATAAAATAGAGACAAATTCATGACAGGGAACTGAGGGTATGCCTTATTAGTTAAAAACAACCATTGCTCTTTAAAAGGAATCAAGTTGGTTCTAAGCACCCACACTGGGTAGCACACAGCTACCTGATTCATTAGCTCTGAGATCAATGATTACTCTTGATCCTGTAGGCAGCTCTAATCACATCCACATACAATCACATTGTCACACACACACCCATAATTAAATATGAATGAATGAACAATACAAAAAGACACAAAATTGTGAAAGAAGATCTGTTTTATGGCATTCAGGGTAGGGTTTCTGTATCAAAGTGGGGGTGAATAGGATCATAATACACTGTATAAATGTGTACCTTTTCCAGTGAATAAACATAATTATTTTTTAAAAGAGAGATATAGAGCATGAGCACTAGTTAGAGGCATATAAGGAACATCAGGTATGGATATATACTATTGCAGAAAAGCCCAGGAGTACTCATACTATTCTGACAGTAGTGAGAAATTCTTTGATATTGGTTTTACTAATTTGGGAAAACATTGATATATTCAGAAAAATAGCTAGTTTAGCTAGAAGTTCGAGACCTGCCCCTATCATATAAATGTATGCCACAGCACTACTGTTTTATTTTTCCAATTCACTCCAGAAGAAGCTGTGAAACAAAGAATATCTATTTCTTTGATCAAAAATATTTATGAGTAGCAATGGCAGTAAGTATAAATTTTTTAAGAAGTTTCATATTGTTCACAAGAATGGTGAATCACATTCATGGAAAAGTAGCACAAATATAAAAGCACCTGCAGTAATGCAGAGGGTAAGAAACAACTTTATTGGCCTCAGGATGTTATGCTAAGTTTGTTCTTTTCTCCACAGCCATGAACACATTCCCTGCAGTCAAATTTGTGCTACACTGGTCTGTCTGGAATAATTGTGGGCCTCTGAGCTGACATTGAATCAGAGTCAAGCTAAGACAGTTCTGGAGCCATGACAATATGTATACAACTCCACCCTGGTAATTTGTGTATGATCAAGGCACAGCTTACAGGAAGAAAAAGCCAAGAAAAAACGTGAAGATGAATACTCTTGCTTATTCCCTGAGCTTGCCGCTGCTTTGGATTTTACAAAGGATGATACTACTGCATTTCTCTAGTCCATCCTGAAAAGATGACTGGATTTTCAGGGAAGCCACATTACAAAAAGAATATACAATGTAAATTTGTTGTACATTTCCAATCTCAGTGTGGGATGTGACATCCAGTTGACACACTCTGTATCCTTTTGCCAGTAACATTGTCAGAAACAGTCAGAATCAGTGACCAGGTAAGTCATGGAATTAGTAATTTGTTAACTGGTAACCCTAAACAGCAGAAATCATGGAATGTTCCTAAGTTCCTGTCCGCAGGACAAACAGTCTGTGAACTGAAGTCCCATTGAGGTTTAATGGCAGGCAGTTGGTCATGTTCAAATTTCACTCCCAGTATCAATAGCCTCCAACCTACATAAATTGTACTGTACTTCTGTCAGTTGTATAGTTAACCCTTTCATTTTGTAATGAAAGTCATAACAAAAGTAAACCATCATGGACACTAAAATTTATGGGTGAATTGACCCACCTGTTGCTTTTGGTGAGTACAATTAATTACAGTCATTAGAGGTGAACTTGATTCTAAAGGTCACCGAAAGGCTATGGTAGAAAAATCCAGGGAGACTGATCTGCAATCTAACTGTCTTTCTTTCTGTTGAATCCCAGAAGATGTAGCCTCTATTACCAGAAAATGAGTAAGGAAATAGTCCTTCCTACAATCTCCAGATGGAGGTTAGTACACAGAAAGTGATTGTAGAGTTGTAGCATATGGTTCTACAGGAGGTCACATTTATTGCTATTGTTTTAAATCATATTCCTTTTTAAATTTGTTACTACAATCCTTGATTACTAACAATAGTGGTCAGAAGAAACCCTTGACAAAACCCATATTCTGACTGTCCTTAGTCTCATTATTTAACTTTCAAATGCCACAAAGAAATGCATTTGAATACTAAAATAAAAACATAAAAATGCACACTGTGTGCATTAAGGAAAGTGTCATTCACTGTAAATCTATATGACTTTCCAGTGAAAATCATATGTTAAGCCTGTGTGAAGTCTCAACCGGTAAAGCTACTTGATGCTCTAGTCAGATGATGAGTTTGATGCCCAGAAAACCAACAAATATCCAGGGAAAAAAGGATTCTATGAATTGCCTCGTCACCTACTCGAATCCCATGATGCATGCTCCCATATGCACATATTACAGATATTCAAATAATACAAATTTAATGAAAAGAAATTAAATCTATCAGTGTTGTGTAAGATCCTAATTCTTAGATATTAAGTAATGCATTAAAGGCCTTTTATACATTATATGACGTGCATGTCATTATATGACTGCATGTCATCATTCTTCCAGGAACTGGAGTATGGGAACCATAAGACTAAGACTTCCAGAGTAGCCCAAGTTGTTTAGTCACATGCATCTTCTCAGAACAGGCACTTATTGAATTCTTTTACTCCTTTTGGAAGTTGGAGATGAAAGACGTTACAGAAAAACAAACTGTGTAGCTCCTAGTAAAATGTTAGGGTTACTGAACCTGTCTTTTTCATAAGAACTGAGATGGGAGCTCAACAAGGAATTTAGGAAACATAAGTTAGCAGACTGTGCATCTTCCTGGGCCTCCATGAAGTTAAATTTGCCTTATGATGCCATGTTTATTACCATTTCCTGCATGATTCCATATATGGACTTTACTATATAATATTTAATTAAAATAGTTGTTCAGTTAGTTTTCTATTCTTATAGTGCCTACAAAAGAGACAGGAATAATTAGTTTGGGAATCTCATTAGTACCAAATGAGAGAGAAATCACTACTTATTAAGACAGTATCAGCCCTTTCAGAAATCAACAACATCTAAATCTAGACTTCTCTTGTGGTTAGTCTCTATGCAAAGTCTTGCATACTAACACACACACACACACACACACACACACACACGATATATATGTATATATATTGTGTGTATATATACATATATATGTATGTATATGCACATATACATTTCAATTAAAGCATAAAAGCATACTGTTTATTGTGAGATAAAATATAATTCAGAGTAAATGCAATTACTTTCCAATGAAAATGGCATCTGAAGCCTGTTCAAATTTTTAACAGGTAATTTTGCCTGTAATCCATGTAATTTTAGACAAAAAATAAGAATTTCAGGAACAGAAGGTCATATTTACATGTTACACAATGGGTTGGGCAAAGGTGGAGAAACTGTGTGTCTGTTGAGAGGCCTGGTTTTATAGCTCCTCCTGTGGTTAGTGTTTGCCAAATAGACATTGCTTGACCAGAAAAGTGTACTGTCAATCCTATAAAGAAGGACCACATTTATCACTTGCTTGCTTTACCTATCTGTTCCTGCTGGGGTTTTTTTTGCCTCAAATTAAAACCCAAAGTTCTATTGCCCCTAAACATTTTGGTTACATTAGCTTGGGTCAGGTACCAAATATTTGGGATTCATGACAATGTTCTGTACCCCACATGTCAGTGTGCTTTGACTGTCTCCCAGGATTTCCACAAGTTCTCTCTGCTGGTGCATGCCCAGCCACTGATTATACAACTGTGTTGTGGCTTACCATGTCTGGATTACTTTTCACTTCACTGAATAGTCAGAAGATTGAGTAGCACAGCTCTTGTTTTTTGGAGTTGTTAATCTGCTTTGGTTATTTAACTAGGTTTAAGTTGTGCTCGTGGGAGAGATAAAGGACCTAAGAGAGTGACCATCTGGATTTAACTCTGGTGCTGTGCCTTTTTGTCACTATCCAATATTACAATGCCAAAAACACTCAAGTGATTGCTGTCTCAGTGGGTGCCATAGCAATCCACAGTGACTTCTCTTTCAGATAGTTGTTAGTCTTATTCTTTTATGTGCACATCCTGGAGATGGGTCTCAGTTTCCACTGTCTCACATTTTGCATCTGACTAGAGATGGCACGTTTCTTCAAAAAATGCTTCTTCAAAACGGAATGTTCTCTCATGTTATCCACTGACATCACGTTTCACTTCCATATGCCTGCTTGTATTTCTTTTTTCTACATTACGTATTTGCTTCTACTCCTTGAACTGTGGATATCATTCTATTGTTATGTAGTCTTAAATGTGGTCCAAGATGCAGTTTCCCTGAGCTGAGATGAGTTCAAACCCAATGGAAAACAAACCTAAATCCAGTAGCCAGACAACCTGAGTAGAGACTCTTCTAGGGACTGGTTAGGTAAAGATCCTCTTAGAATGCAGCTCTGTTACCTACTACACCTTCTTCACTTGGCTAGAATATTCAGTTGAGATTCCAGAATGGGAAAACCCTTAAAACTAGAAAGGATGGACTGAAGAAATCATTGTGTTGTTAGATCACAGGGCATTTTTCTAGGGGACCAGATTTCAATTCATATTATTAACATGGTGGCTCACAATCTTCTGCAATTGCAGCTCCATGGAATACAGTGCCTTTTGATAACCTCCAGTCATATTGTAAACAGTTGCTTAGGGTTAGTGTGCAAGAGTCATACATACATGTACAGAAAGTGACCAAACACATAAAATAAAATAAGAAACAACAATACAGAAACAATATAAGTGTATCAAAGTAATGTATTGGGTTATCTTTCAGTGTAACAGATCAAATATTTAAAAAATGATATCAATGTTGAAAAGGAGTATTTTTATTAAAAATATACATCATCTGTCTGAACGTGGAGGACACCCTTTGATATCTTGAGTTCCAGTTTTCAAGGAGGAGCACATCTGTCATCATAGCATGCAGGTGGTAAGCCAGTGTATTATTCTGGGACTAAAAACTAAATGAAGGCCTATCTGTCTTTAAATATGTGACCTCTGTCACAGATGACCCATGCTCTATAAAATAAAAACATTAAAAAAACAGAGTCATAATATAGAATTCACGCATGCCGTCTGCCACTGCCCCACAGCACACTTACCTTATTTTAAGTCAGTCCAACCTTCACAAGATCCAATTGAGTTTAGGCATTTGAGATGGGAGTCAGAGGAAAATATATGTATTTTTTACCACTCTATCTTTTGCACATAACTTCCCATTACTCAAGTTTCTTCCTTTAGTGTCCTTGATGATACTATAAATCAAATATGTCTTCTTATATTAGAAATTAAAAAGCAGCAGCTTTTCCTTCATCTAGCTTATTTGAGACACTTACTACCCAGGTGACAAGCTTTACCCAGCAGACTCCTTAAGTCTCTGAAATTTACAAGGTTTATAGCTACCATTATAAAATTGTCCATTGCTCATGCCTAAATTGGTACAAAGTAAATTAGAGACCTGATTGCAGACACTTTAGGTACAGAATACCTTCCCTTCTGTTGCAGATGGTTCTTATTGTTGCTCCACCAATTAGTTTGGTTTCTTTTTCTTCAAACAACATACTTCTAAATGTCACAATTCTCATTAAAGTACCATAGGGCATCTTCATGTTTTTCAGGTCAGCAGAGACTATTGAAATCCATTATTTTCCATCTCTAAAAAGTCAGTGGGAAAAATAATGCCCTGATTTGTACAGTCCAAACAAATAACAAGGCATTTTTGCACTGGTTGATGTACGGTGGTGTGCCTAACTGGAGCCATGTCTTTGTAAGACTTCTCAGTTTCAATGATTCATTCCTATGATGGTTACTACTGATTATCAACTTGACAGGATCTACCATATCCCAATTAGGTAAGCATCTCTGGGTATACCTGAAAGATGTTTAGAGATACAGTGAATTTCTAGGCATGCTTGTGAGAAATACTTTTGAATAAGCTATCTGAAGTGGAAGACTCATAATACATCTTGGAGGCACTCTCTGCTCATGCTCGAGATTCCAAAAATGTCTTAGTGTAAAGTTTCTGCTTTACTGTTCTACTTCCCCTTGAATCCAAGTTTATTGTCTACCCTGTCCTAATCTTGCTTTGATTCTACTACTTACCTTGTACTCATCCATCTATTGAGCTCATCATCTAATCTGTTGTCAACTTTCTGTTGAGTTTATCAAATATCCTGTGCTCATCTTGCTGTTTAATTTATTGTCTAGCATCTTCTTTTTCCTAGATGCTGAGTCCATCTACCTTGTTGCTGTCCCTGTTAATCTCCCAGAGCACGCCTGCTTTTTTCCCTCTCCTGCTACGTGGGCTCACGCATCTCTCCTGAATTCCATTCAAATCCCATTCTTCTGAAAATACAGCCATTTCATCTGTAAGAGCGGAACTACACTACCTCAGCTGCACCATGCGCTGGCCTGTCTACCAGAAATGCTTCAGACAGAAGGCCTCAGCCTTCTGGTCTCTGCAAGAGGTGCAGAAAAGGAAGACACTGGACCAAAGAATATTGGTCAACCACAGACAGACAAAGTAAGCCTTTGCAGCTGGGGAACACTCCCAGGGGCCTCCTCGTAGAGGCCCCCAGATCAAAGGTGATTCGGTCTTTCCCAGTAACAGTGTAGGACAGGCTCTCTAAGGACAATTAGAAAACCCACAACTTATTGTAAAGACTAATGGCAATATGGATAACAGATTATTTATTGAGGAGGAGCTAGTTGATACTGGAGGAAACAAAAATCGTATAAACGTATATTCTGGCAAACTTTTGTACAAGATCGAAGACCCAAATTAGCTGTATGAATGAATAATAAATTATTTTACGGGATCTCAGACACTGGAAAAGATGTAGCAATAATAACTCAGAAAAACTGGCTGGTAGGTTGTCCCTCTAAAGATGTAATTTCTAAGAATCGGAACCTTATCTCATGTGAAACAAAGTGTCAGATGGATAGAATATATTGGACCAGAAGGGCAGAGAGGACGTTTGAGGCCATACGTTGCAGATATTGCTATGAATCACTGGGGTCGTGCCTTATTACAGCAATGGAATACTCAAATTAACATTCCTCCTGTATCATATATGAATCATAGACAAACTCTAGATGGTAGAATAAATGTTGTAAGGCATTACAGAAAGCAGATGCCAAACACACAGGCTGTACAAAAACAGGATGCTAATGCCAAACCTACAGAGCAACTGAAAGCTCTGCCCTTAAAATGGCTAACAGATGAGCCTGTCAGGGTGGGTCAATGGCCTGTGACATCTGAGAAGTTAGAGGCTTGGGAGAAGTTATTTCAGGAACAGCTAGATGCTGGATACATTGAGGAATCTATTAGTGCATGGAATTCACCTGTTTTTTGTTGTCAAGAAAAAGTCTAGTAAGTGGAGAATGGTTACAGATCTTAGAGCCATCAACAAGGTAATTCAGCCTACAGGGTCTCTACAACCTGGGATGCCACTACCTTGTCTAATACCTAAGGATTTGCTAATTATAGTTATAGACTTAAAAGATTGCTTCTTCACCATACCGTTACAAGAAAACGAAAGAGAAAAGTTAACCTTTACAGTACTTACCTATAATAATTCCTGAGCAGTACAAAGGTTCCAGTGGAAAGTGCTGCCTCAAGGTATGTTAAATCGCCCAATTTTGTGTCAATATTTTGTGCATAAACCGCTGGAAATAATTCATAAAAAATTCACACATTAGTTAATATATCATTATATGGATGACATATTACTGTCTGATTCAAATAAGGATATTTTGGAAAAGGTGTTTGGAGCAGTAAAGGAAACTTTAACTCTCTGGGGATTACAAATGCCCCAGAAAAAATACAAAGAGGAGATTCTATTAATTATCGAGGTAATAAGATACACTCTCAGACAATCAGACCTCAGAAAGTACAGATCAGAATAGATCCTTACCAGACTCTTAATGACCTTCAAAACCTATTAGGAGAAATCTCTCAATTACAGGCAATTATTGGTGTAGAAGATCATGATTTAAAACACCTGAAAATGGCTTTAAAAGGAGACAAAGACGTAAATAGCCCACAAGTACTATCAGCTGAGGCTGAAAAAGAATTAGGATGGCTATAAAAGAGTATATTGGAAGCCCATGTGGACTGTGGGTATACAAAACTGGACTGCATTCTGGTTATTTTATCATCTAGAAAATACCCCTCAGGAATATTAATGCAGAGGAAATACATCATACTATAACGGGTATTTCTGCCACATAAACAGAATAAAAAAATGGAAAACATTTATAGAAAAGTTCTCCGAATCGATATTAAAAGGTAAGATAAGGCTTCATCAACTGACTGGGAAAGACCCAGCTGAAATAATTGTACCTTTAACTAATAAGGAAATTTCCTCCTTATGGAAGGATAATGAGTATTGGAAAATAGCTTGCAGTGACTTTTCGGCAACTATTAGTAACAACTATCCCAAAATAGAGAGAATCAAATTCATAAAGAAAACAATTTTGATTCTTCCACGTATCGTGAGACAAACACCTATTTCTGGATTTCTTACCTTCTACACGCATGCAAACAACTCACGTAAGGAAGGGTATAAATCAGAAAATATAACTAAGTAGTTCAAAGCCCTTACAACTCTCTACAAAAGGCACAGATATATACCATTCTCCTGGTACTTAAAGACTTTACAGAGACTCTCGATACAGTCAGGGATTTTCAGTATGCAGAGAGAGTTATCTTGCACATTGAGACTGCAGAATTTGTTCCTGATGGCACAGAATTAACCTCATTGTTTTTACAATTACAGGAAACCATCAGAAACAGGACTCATCATATATATATATATCACACATCAGATCCCAAACAGGTCTGCCAGGTCCTCTGCCACAAAGCAATCATGAAATTGATCATTTATTAATAGGTAATGTGTTGGAAGCTTCAGAATTTCATAAGAAACACCATGTTAACAGCAAAGTTTTAAAGAAGGATTTTTCTATCACCTGGCAGCAAGCCAAAGAAATAGTAAGAAATTGCCCTACTTGCTAATTCTAAATCAAACTCTGTTACCAGCAGGTTGTAATCCTAAAGGTATTCACTGAAGTGAACTTTTGCAAATGGATGTATTTTATTTCCCAGAATTTGGCAGTTTGAGATATTCTGTTGCTTGTAAGTTCTACATCACTACAGACAAACTTTAGGCTCTCTGGGGAGCCAACAGTAGTTGACTGTGAGACATGTGGAATTCCCTGGAGGGCACTATGCAAATCATTTTCAGTCAGAGTTGAAAGCATAGGGATATTTAGAAGACCATTTCAGATTCCACTGTTTTTCATCAACAACATTATTGGATGTGATGAAATTAATTTTCTCTAGAACACAAGGCATAATGGACCATGAAATAAATTAGAAAGGTTTGTATGGTTATTGAATGCTTACTCTCCCTAGCTATTGAGAATAAAATGGGTCAATGTAATGTAAGATAATCATAATGGAAAATAGTTAGGGACACAGTAACAGAGTAATGAGAAACATGTATGAGGATGTCAAAGAAAGAAAAGATATAAATATTGTGAATTTATCCATTTGAATAAATGAAGCAGATAACAATATGTGATTTTGTGTATCAGAGACTGACTTGAATACAAAACCTCCAAAATTAAGTTTAGAGAGTTGTATATTGAAGGCTTGGAAGATTTATTATGTAATGCAAGGCATACAAAGCTTCCTTTAGAAACTGGTGTTGTCCCAAATAAGTTGTGTATCAAAATGTATTCAAAGCCAGTTACATTTATCTTTGCAATACTGGTATTTTAAAAGTAGGAATATGAGGATTTTTATGAATCTGTGACTTTCTTAGATTATTTCAGGCCAGCCAGAAACATACTGTGATATACTTTGTTCCCTAAAACATAACTCCTAAGATTCTTTTCCTTTGAGGTAAATATTCGAATGAGGTTTCTTCCTAAATCTATTTTATCAAAATCTTGTTCCTCTTTCTTGATTTTCACAACATGTGATGTGTGCTCCACATTATAAATGGGATACATAGTATATACAAATAAATGAATACTAATAGTGGCATTTTGAATCTTGAATCTCTAGATGCAACATTGTAATTTGATCATAGACTGCTGTGTGTGTGTGTTCCCATAAGAAAGCCATTGGCAAAGTTGTCACATCAGAAAGATCTATCTATTCATTAATTTTTACTTAAATTAAAAACAATCTTATTTTACATAAAAATCCCAGTTTCCTCTCCCTACATCCTCCCATTTCCCCCACTATCTCCCCTCCCCACTCCCACTCACTCCTTTCTTATGGGGAATCATCAATGTCTGTCATATTATTTAGGGCAGGAAATAGCACCCCATGTTGTATCTATGCTGAGAGAGTGTCTCTCCATAGGGAAAGGGCACCAAAATATCCATTCAGGCACTAGGGATAATAACTGGTTTCACTGCCAGAGGCCCCATATACTGCCTAAGCTCCCAGTGACACCCACATTCATGGGGTCTAGTTCTGTCTTATGCAGGTTCTCTATCTGTCAGTCTTGAGTTAGTGAATTCACACTTGCTCAGTTAAACTGCTTCTGTGGATTTCTCCAACATGTTCTTAATCACTTGCTCGCCACTGCTCTCTCTCTACAATGGAATTCCATGAGTTCTGCTCAGTACTTAGCTGTGAATCTCTGTTGTGCTTCCATCAGCTACTGAATGAAGACTCTATGATGGCATTTATGGTAGTCATCAGTCTCATCACAGGGGAAGGGCACTTAAGGTAGCCTCTCCAAAATTGCATAAAATATTATTAATTGACATCAGCTTTGTTGATTCCTGGGAAAATCCATAGTGCCCCGTTTCTCATCAAGCCCACAAGTGCTTTCTCTATCAAGGTACCACTGCCCTTGGTCTTCTTATCTGTTCCTCCATATCCATCATGCTCTCCTTCCTTTTACCTTTTCCCCTCCTCTTTCTCCTTCCCTGCATGCTCCCAATTCTCAGGAGATATTTTCCCCTTCCCTTTCTCAGAGGGTGTCCATGCATGTCTCTCTTAGGGTCCTCTTTGTTTCCTAGCTTCTCTGGCTTTCTAGATTGCAAGATGGTTATTCTTTGCTTTATGTGAGACTACAACATGATTTCTTTCTATGTATGGGTTACCTCACTCCAGATGGTTTCTTATAGCTCTATCCATTTGACTCCAAATTTCAATATGTCATTGTTTTTTATCACTGAGTAGTACTACATTGTGTATATATTCCACTTTTTCTTTATCTATTCTCCAATTAATGAGCATCTAGGTTGCTTCCAGGTTCTGGAATTTTCCAAATAATGCTCCTATGAACAAAGTTGAACAGATGTCCTTAGGTATGAATATGCATCATTTGGGTATGTCTAAGAATAGAAAGGCCTATCTTAAGAGAAGTACTCTAGCTATGCAGTACTTATGGGGAATATAAGGTCTTTTATGATGAACTCGGTTATCCCATTGGAGAGAAAAGAAAGTCTAAGTTGTTTCTTGATTCCATATGTGGATTCAGAAAGACTATCCTGATTTCCATGATTCGGGAAGGTGACACACATGAAACTCAGTAATACTAGGCTGGGGATATAGATTAGTCACAATCATCCTTCATGGTCCACTCTCAGTTTCTTATCTTTTCTTTTATAATCATGTCTATTCAATTATGGAAAGTAACTTTGGTGATGGGAGACCCAGGATTATTGAAAAAGGACAAGGTCTTCCAAAGAAATGCAGGTTTTTCAATTCAACAGAAAGAAGTTCCATGATTAATTTATTTCAGCCCTTAAGATTTTTTAAAATGGGTCTTCTGACATCACGAACAATAATGCCTCTCTGTTGCATTTACAGGCCTATCTCTTGAAACTTTTTTTTCTTTCTCAAGCTTGTTCTCTTTCCACTGTTAACAGAGGCATTATTTTATTCCTCAAAGTCATGCTGAGCAATTTGTTATCCAAAGTAGATCTTTAGGTGGAGTGTTCAGCTTAATGGGGCTGTCATAGTGAAATTGTTGTGGAATTCAACTTTCTTTGTTTGGTTTTTCTTTTTTGAGACAGAGTTATCTGTGTTAATAGTCCTGCTGTCTTGAAACTTGCTTTGAAGATCATGCTGCCTGAAATCATTGTGATCCATGTGAGTCTGCCTTCAAAATGATGGTACTAAAAGCATGTGTCTTCTACCTAGCATGGATTGAGTCTTCTTTTTGAATAATTCCGACTACATAATGCCAGATTTTTTTCCTTCTAATTTTTTTTCTGGGTAGTACTTCCTTATTCTTTGGATGATTATTTGTCCAAATGTCTCAAATTCTTCAAGATAGATGTTTGTTTTCTTTTTCAGAAAAGAGAAAAACAAAACCCTTCCCCCATTCTAAGTTTGGGGAGGTTCCAAATCTAATCCTTTTCAATTTTGATCTATGTCTTCTAAATTTTTAAATCTGGACTTGTAAAGCTCTTATTACATCTAGAACAATATGTTATCTTACAGGGGCATTAGGTTCTTCAATTGTTCTGGGAAGGAGCTTTATCCTTGGTGGCAGGAAGTGAATGCACTGGTTTAGGCTTAAGTGATTTCAATAGGTCCATCAAGGCATTTCAGTGGCAATACAATATTCCTTAAATCTTTGTTTTTCTTCTGTTCCATATCAGGTGGCCCTTCTAACATGAGACTGAGATTAATTCTCTTTAACAAGCATGCTTGGGTTAAGAGAAGGAGATAATCACACTCTAACTTCAAAGACAGGTTTAATATTTAATTGGGTTACAAAAGGATCATTTTCATTATAAGTCTGTAGAGAAAAACAGAAACAAACAATTGGGAAGACTTAGGAAATTGTAACCTGTTTTAAATATGATATACCAATAGGCTAATTTACTCCTCTCTTGGAACAAGTTTTCTGTATTATTTGTTCCTTTTCTTCAAATATCTCAATTGCCCAGAAGATTCTTAATCCTTAGCTAGATAACATATGTGACCATGGACTCAAAGAGAGTCATGTATCTCTTAATCCTGAATCCTAAGAATAAAAGTGTGTTCCGTACTTCTTAGCTTCTGGCTGCTGGGATTAATGGTGTGTGCCTGACTTCTATAGTTTGTGACTGTCATTGCTTTCTGAATCTTTAAGCAAGCTTTAATACATCATAAATAATATATCATTACCAGTTAAAGGAATTATGGTTTGTGTTATCTCCTTGTTTAACTCTCCAACATTGTGTAAAAGACAGGAACAATTTTATGGAATAGAAAGAAACCACATGAAACCAAAGTATCATAAAGCACATGACAGTTTTAGAACAAACAATGAGGCCTTTATATGGAAATGAATCTAGACAGTTTTCTATTATATAGTGCCACACCAAATCCAGTAGATTCTGTGTGACAAGTTACACAGACTGAGGGAATGACTTCAAAAGAATCAGGTCTCCTGGAAAAGGTTGTGGAACTCTCAGCTGGAGAAAAATATTGAGCCATAGTTCTCATGGCAATCTCTGTTCTTCTATTCTTTTCTGATATTAACAAATGTTCCTCAATGCCTATGCTGATGTTTTAAACAAAAATAAATGAGAAACCGTCCCCTGAGACATGGTCACTGACCATGACCTTGTCTCCGGGAAAACCAGTGCTTTTGGAATCACTCATGTCCTTCACATAAGTAAATAACAATAATAGTATTAATAAAAATGTTTCCAACAAGAAAATTTCATATGGCTGTACATGGGTGATTGAGAGTGGTTTTAGTGTTTGGTAAAGAAAGCTTTTTGAAAAGAAAAAAGTTAAGATTGTTCTATTTCAAAGACTCACAAGAACTAGGCAACAAAGTCAAACAATTGTGACTAGGTTAAAGATGGCAAACAATAACTAACCATAAAAATGTATTAACCTGCGCTGGGCCTTGGTGGTGCATGCCTTTAATCCCAGGACTTGGGAGGCAGGGGTAGGCGGATATCTGTGAGTTTGAGACCATCCTAGTCTACAAGAGCTAGTTCCAGGGCAGCCTCCAAAGCCACAGAGAAACCCTGTCTCGAAAAGCCAAAAAAATGTATTAACCTGATCTTAGAAATAGGTGGTTAGCTATGGTTAGCCTTGAATGATTTTTTGATTTATCATTTTTTAGCCTTGGAAAAGTAATGTGTTACAATGCCTAGTAATGATGATGTCATGTGTCTGCTTTAGTGAACAGGAACTCTGAGAAGGTATTCTTTATTCTAAGCTAGAAAGCTGCAAAATACACTAAGATTCAATATGCCTCTGTGTTTGTTTCTGTTTGTCACTGCTGAATCCTTACCCACCTAGTGTTAAGAGAAGCTTTTTCTTTGCTAGCTGCTTTGGTATATCCCCCGCCAGTCGCCTGGGCTCTGCCGCGCCAGCCTGGTTCTAGATCCGCATGAGTCCCAAATAAACACACAGGAGGCTATATTAATTATGAAGCTGTTGGCCTTGTTCGTCTCTTACTGGCTAGCTCTGCCTTAAGTAATTACCCCATAATTGTTAATCTAAGTATGTTTCTTACCGGAGAATAGTTCCCGGTGTCCTACTCCCATGGCGTCACATGTTGACTCTCCTGTGTTTCTCCTACCCAGAATCCTCCTGGATTCCTAGCCCCACCTATCTAGATTCCTATTGGCCAGACAGTGCTTTATTAGCATAAGACTTCCCCAACATCTCCTCTTTTCTGTTTAAACAAAAAGAAAGGTCTTAACTTTAACACAGTCAAATTGTATATAACAGAACAGTTATCAAGTAAGAACATAGTTACAATATTTTAGCAAGATTTAAAGAAAATATCATCCATCCCATCCTTGTGAGTCCAAAGTCCTATATGTAGCTTATCTTTTATCATAACTAAGGAAAACTATAATTATAACTATCTGTCTTCAACTCCATCAAAGACCACAGAAGGATAATATATAAACACTAGGATTGACAGAGACATCTTACTGCCTGGACAGTCACCCGAAGTTCCTCTGTAACATTGGGGCATCCATCTTCAGCCCATAGGCCACAATGTGTCTGGAACACTTCTCAGCAAAGCAGGAAATTTCAAACTGTCCATCTGCATTGGCAGTCTGTCAGTCATTTTTCTTTGTCCTGCAGAAAGTCTCGAGGACTCTTTCATGAAGCAGGAACCCTGTAAAACTGAGTTCAGTAGTCACTTTCCTGTGGGTCCTGCATGTCCAGATGATACAACAACAGTCAAACAGTCTAGGCAAGAGCAGTTTCTTGCCCAAATGGCTAATCTTGCCATGTTGAAAGCAAACTCCATAACAAGTTTCTTCGATGCCCATCTTCCTCTCAGATATAATTGGTGCTGCCAGGAGCAGACATTTCTCATTGTCAAAAAAAACCCTAGACCATTTTAAATGCCATGTTCTGAAGGTCTTTCAGAGGTTTGAAGACTGTCTATCTGTCTCAAATATATTTCTGTATATCTAGAAAACCTAACTTACCTAACTATAAATTCTGACTATTAGAAGTAACTATCTATAGTCTGTATTCAATTATGCATTACGTTGTAAAAGATCAGTATAAGCACAATACTTAATCAAGAGGAGAAATATAAGCATCACAAAATTGACCTTGATTTTGTCTCAATAAATGAAAAACAATACCCATACCATAATTCCCCTTTTTACCATTAAAAAAGATTGGCTGTGATCACTAGCCAATTATAAACAATCCCATTTAAATGAAAACAAAGATTTATAACCAAGATGGGAATTGGGACGTCGCTCATTCCAAACTGCTTCCTGCTGGAAGGGGGCGCTGTTTATACCATGGGGATCATGACAAAACTCAGAAACCTGTATAAGTCCGTATTTTTGGGGTCTGTAAAGCTGTATCATCTTAGCTGTCTCAGTCGTTGGAACACCTGGTCCACTGCTTCCGGGGGTCTTGGTTCGTGAAACCACAGAAGCCTGGAAGGAATTCTCAGTTTTTAATTTTCTGTAGAAACATAAGCAAATTCTCCTTTTCCAAGTAACATATCCTTATACTTAAATTTTGAGGTCAAGGCATTTTCAAAAGATATAAGTTGTGTTAATTTAGCAGCATTTATAAGCAAGTGTACTTTAGTAGCAGTTCCTTCCTGAGCAAGCAAAAAACTGAAAAACACAATAGCGTACAGTATCCAGACTCTCTGTGTATTTTCCATCTTTACGTAGCTTATTTATTTATCTATTATTACTTTATTTATTTTACTTTTATTTATTTTTCTTTGAGACAAGATTTCTATTTGGAAATCCGCCTGCCTCTGCCTCTGGAGTAAATCTTACCATCGTGCGCCACCACAACGCCGGCTTTTGTATTTATTTACCACTTTGTCGTTTCAGTTTCTCTCTCAATCTCACGTATATTTTTAAACACACTGTAAACGTTTAGAGATTTTCTTCATCCAAGTCTGACTTTACTGTAAATCTTTACGTTTTTCTGGCCACGTGTCTTAACTGTAAAACCGCGGCTGTTTTAAACTGCCGTTTCAAGATGGCGGGCGTAAGCGTGACTCCAGCTTACCGCCTGAGTCCATGCTGACATCCAGAAAAAGCTGCCACTTCCAGCTGTACGTACAACTTTTCAATCGTTAGTAGAGTCTCTTAAAACAACCTTGTTGGTTTTTTTTTTTTTTTTAATGCCGAGTCAGGAAGACTCCCGTAAGCGAGCCACGTGAATCTCGGCTTGTAGTTAGCAAAACAGAGCACACCTGAGAAAAATGCTGCTACCAAAAATCTGTGCTTCTCTCCGTTCTTCTGTTTCTAAAATTCCTTTAAATCTTCTGTTATTTTTCGTGGAAATTTATGATCCCACTCCTGATCACCATTACAATGCTTTACTAACGTTGAATTTTCTTAATGCTGATGAAAAAGGACAAACTGCAGCAGAAAGACACTGGACTACAGAGAAGACTTCTGAACTGAACCAACCGGTGTATTTTAAGGATGTTATGACCTCAGTCTGGAAACCAGGATATGTGTTACGTTGGGGAAGGGGTTATGCTTTTGTTTCCACAGGAGAAGAAAAGATTTGGGTTCCATCAAAATTAATTAAAATTCGATCAGAACAGAAAACATCTCAGGAGGAGGAAGATAACAGCCCATCTACAAATTCATAGTCCATCATGGGTAAAGTGACCTCCTAAAAGGAAAGGGAAGTGTTTTGTTTTTGTCTTCACAGGTAAACTCAGCAAAGAATACCGGACATATGGATTCCTGTAGAAGAATGAGTAGCTACCCTGAGGACCATCAGACAAACAGTATCTCACTGTGTGGTATCAAAGTCTAAATCTCTCTATATTGTTTTTTCATAGTATCCTTTTATCTTTATTTCTACACATACCTCAGTTCCCATTCATTTAACTGAAGCTGGCTTTGGAGTTGGATTGGCTCTCCTACTCTAAACCCAAGCATATTATTTAAATACAATTCAGAATTTCTGTATTATATCAAAGAGCCATTGATATAAGACAGAAGAAATAAAATGAGGGACTGTTATCTGTGGATTTCTTTTTCTGAACAGGCTAATTTCCTCCAGGTTTTCCATCTTCCCTATTGTCACCTCTTCTGTATGCATACATATGAAAGTTAAAATATTTCTTTGTTAACAGTAATGTTTGAGTTTTCCAGAGAACAAGGGATTTCCTGACAGCAATCTTCAACTGCTTCCGAAAGAGAATGAGGATCCACTTCCTTGACTTCACCTGATTCGACTGGAGGCATCTGAACTGCCCCACATCATTGACTCCACCTGACAAGCACTATCCTGAAACTGGCTTGAAACTACATCACTCTATACATCTCCGGACCAAGAAACTGAAACAGCACATCTTCTACAATCTGACCAGAGCTTCAAGATAAGAGCTTCAATCAACACTAGAACCCTAGTCAGGAACTTCAATCAAGCATCTCCTGCCATACTGAGACTGTCTGATCTACTGAGATTTTGTTATACTAACATTTTCTTTTCACAGGTCCCCATGAGATTATCATCGTCCCATCTCAGCAGGAAGTAGTTTTGAGAATTCCACGCCCCCTCTCCCTACTATTGATATTATAAGATTACACCTGTTAGTGTTAGTTTTCAATTATTTTAGAGTTGGAATTGGAAGGAGGTGTTCATATTTGGGTGTTTCTTTAAGATAAGTTTAGGTTTAGATAGAATAGATGTTTGATACATTTTGTTCATGGACACAAGTTAGTTGTCCTGTTTTAGACTAAAAGGGGAATTGTAGGAGGAAGACTGATGCCGCCATTAAACATGTGACTTACTAAGTCTATGCCGCCATTAAACATGTGACTTACTAGAGGCACATACAGATGAGGTAATAAAAGGGCAGTTTACCACACCGCTAACCACACCCACTTTAGGCAGGACTAAAGACGTATAAGGCTGGACGTAAAGATGTATACGTACGTAGGTGGAACTACATCACTAGCCAAGCCCACTTTTGGGCATGGCTAGGGGCATTACGGGGGAAGGCATAAAAGACAGCGCACAGGAAGTCTCGCTCTCTTTTCCTGGAGTTCTGCTTCCGGTCCAGCCGCTAGCTGAGATCTGCTGGGCTTCTCTGGGTTTGGTATCTTGTGAGTAATTTTCTACATAAAATACTTAGCGTTACTTTCAGTAATTGTGTGTCGTGTATCGTTACAGCATCCGTTGAAGCCAACAACCTAGTCTTCGAGAACTCTCATCCCAGGGACCCCCATGCCTGGCTGGGGTGATCCGTGGCAATATAGCATCTCTACTACAATTTATTCTAAGCTATGTAAAAGAGTACCATCATATATTTTCTATAATGCTTGAGACATACTCTCTCTTGAGTCCTGGAGAGCATCAGAAGGGCATTCCTAAACCAGAAGATGCAGTCTCTGCACTTCTTATGCTCTCTAAAATTCAACCAAGTCAGAGTGCCCACCCCCAGGCTTCTCTACATTCTGGCAGTCACATTCAAACCTGAAGCCATTCCCAAAGGGGTTTGGCCACTAACACAAGTTCACTGGCAAAACAAGATGATATCAATGTTTTCTATAAGTTCATACTTGTGAATGCTTGAAATAAAGTTGATGGAACTCTGTGAGAAAGAATAGTTGTTGTAGGCGGTATACCAATGAGAATACTCTGTGAGCTTTCAAAAGCTCATTCTATTATCACATAGCCTTTTGCCTCGATGAGTCTACTGCTTGCACAAAAAAGATTTAAGCTCTAAGCTGTTGTCCTAGTAAGATGAATGTATGCCTGTTGTCATGTTTCCCCACAACACAATTGATCTTCAAATAACTCTTTGGAACTACAACCTGCAAACTATATCCTTTCTTTAAAATTTGCCTTGGTAATAATGTCTTATCAGAGAATTGGAAAATTAAGCCAGTAAATAAATTATAAGAAAGCTATATCCTGCATTACCAGAGAGATCAGACCTAAAGAATGTAAATGGTAGAGCACTTGGGTGGGGGAACAGAACATATTTATAGGTGGGCAGGTCCTGTTGGGTCAAGAATGTAAACATTGGGTGGGAAAGGGTTAAGGGATGCTATGGAGGGAAACAATGAAGGGAAAAACCGATGCTGTAACAATAAACAACACACTTACTGAAAGCAAATCTAAGTATTTATTGTAGAAATTACTCACAAGATACCAAACAAGTAACCCAGATGAGCCCAGTAGTTTTCTGCCGCCGAACTGGAAGCCGAAAGCCGGAAAAAGAGACCAAGACTTCCGTTGTTCAGTCTTTTATGCCTTCCCCCGTAACTAGCAATGCTCAAAAGTGGGCCTGGCTAGTGGCGTAGTTCACAGCCTACATACATATACGTCTTTACGTCTGTCTGTACACGTCTTTAGTCATGCCTAAAGTGGGTGTGGTTAGCGGTGTGGTAACTGCTCTTTTATTACCTCATCTGTATGTACCTCTAGTAAGTCACATGGTTAATGGTGGCATTGTTTTCCTCCTACAAGAAATAGCTAGAATTGGAGAGCATGTGTGGGGCTGTGTGTAACTCATGTTTAGGGCAAACTTCTTAAAATATACAATGGTGATCCTAATAAATTCTCAAAATAAGGAGGGAGACAGGATTTCTACTGGCTATTACTTGTTACCAAACAAAGTCCTGGGATTGGGTGTCATCTAGTTGAGTTGTAGGCCAAATGGCTTGCATGAAAATGCACAAACAATCCAGGATGCTGACAAGACAATATTTTGCTCTCTATAAACTAACAGTAAGACCTCATTGATGAAGACAAGACTCACACACGTCATTGAACATGGAGAAGTCATGCTGCTGCATCCATAGAAATGTTGCCTATGTGTTCTAGTGTCTATGACAAGGAAATATTCTCTGCAGGATACCAAGTGAACACCAACCCTACCATAAAACATTTTATCTATAATCTATCCTCCCTGAAAAATATAATAGAGCAATGGTGGCACAATCATTGTGAAAGTGACCAACTGATAGCTAATTTGACTTAAGACTCAAACCATGACATGGAACCATCCCTGGGGCTCCTATGTTAACCAAGAATTAGAGACTAGACAGCCCAGTGACCTAAGGCAAATCCAAATACTGCTGGTTATTAGTCATATATTACTAATAATGATAGTCTATTCTTCTTATAAATTAGTGTCTTATTCAGTCATCATCAAAGAGGCCTCCTCTAGAAACACATAAGAAAAAGTAGTGCAAATAATAGCTAGATATTATTCAAAAAGAGATAGAGACCTAGGTGTACTTTTCAAAGGAGATATTGAAATGAAGTAGATCTGTATGGCAGAGGAGGTGGAGTGAAACAGAGAGGAATAGGAGGTAGGGAAACTGTATTCAAATAAATAAAAAATATGAAAAAGAAAGCAAACTAAACAAACGACAATGAATAAGCCTGAAAGCATCACTCTTCCATGGCAACCAGCTCAGCTCCTGCCTCCAGGTTTCAGCACTGCATGAATTCCTGATCTGACTTCCTTCTGTGATGGACTATGATATAACAGTATTAGCCAAGAAAAGATTGCACTGTCAAAGAAAGAATGAAAGAAAAAAGAGAGAAGAAAGAAATCAAAACACTTGCCATTTAAGCAAAGAGAGAAATGAATAAGCAAGTAATGGAAGAAACTTCTTCTCTATGCACATGATGCAACATGTGACACCCTATCTGTGGACCATGTGATCAAGGAGAGTTAGATTGTGAAAATATCTCTTCTCAGTATCACTTTGTCTGTACACTAGTCCTTCAGGACTTTTCAATTTTTTAATGCATATTATTTTTTTGTTTACTGGTGTTTGACTGTATATTTTTTGGTTCACCATATGAGTGCAATGCCTCAGAGTCTAGAAGAAGAGAAGTTCTAAGATACTCTGAGACTGGAGTTAGGAAACAATGCTAGCAGTCATTTGTGTTCTGGAAATCAAACTGAGGTTGTGTATTAGAGCTGCTGGTGTTCTTATTAACTGAGCTATCTTGCCAAACTGCTTGCTCAGTATTTTAATGCTATAATTAGATAAAAACCATTTTCCAAGTTAACTCCAACATGGTGTGTGTATGACAGGTGTTGATAACCTGTTGTATAAATGTTGCCATAACTCTGTTACTCTGAAAAAGTATTTTTTATATACATCATGGGATGCATTCATTTGTTTTGAATGATAGGCTTGGGGTAGAGCACACATTTAGGAAAATAAAACAGTTTCTCTGATCCATATTGAAAAAATTCACATTGGCCTTTAACTCCAGGCAAAGAGAAACACTGTCAGTAACTGGTAAGAGCAGAGCAAGCAGCCAGGGAAGCCTGGACTCTCACTTCTGCTTCCCTCGGTGGTTTATGTCATGGCTTGAATCACTGTGGGTGGGTTACTGTAAACCTGTTGACAGTAATATATTGCCACATCCTCAGGCTTCAGGCCACTGCTTTTGAGAGAAAACTGTGTGTCAGATCCACTGCCACTGAACCTCGATGGGATACCATCTGCCAAGCTGTTTGCCGTATAGATCAGGAGCTTAGGAGGTTCTGCTGGTTTCTGCTGATACTATGCTAAAATATTACCAATGTTCTGACTTGACTGGCACGTGATGGTGACAGTCTCCTACAGATGTAGATAACAAGGCTGGAGACTGGGTCATCTGGATATCACTTTTGGCCCCTGAGACTTTAAAATAAGAACACATTTCTACAAAATTAATTCTGCTAAATGCCGACTTTCCCAGAGACCACATAGCACTGACCACAGTCAAATGAATAAATTTCAATTTCTGTCTTCCTTACCCATAAGCTAGAGCAGCAGCAAAACCTCATGTCTGTGCTGGGTGGGAACTGTGTGATGCTGACTCCAGCTTGAGGTACAGCCTGACTATGAAGATATCCTCAGGGCAGTGGGCTGGGCTCTGGGAACATGCAAATCATGAATGACTTATTGGTTTATCATTGATTTAATAAATCACTGATACAGTAAGGCTTTTGTTTCATGTATATGTCAGCTCACAGGCGGTACAGCTTTATTCGTAGAGAATGTGCTCCTCATGGAAAATAAAGACAGAACCAGCCTGTGATTTGTACCTCATTTTGATTGCTGTTATAAGCAATGTAGAATTTCCTTATTATTGTCCCTCCTTGAGAGGGAATGTGAGATAAAGTATATTCTGCGGAGTACATACATGTTTTCAGGTGCTTTCATAGGTAGACCCAGATGTTATGGATTTCATGAAGCTTATTCTGTTGCTTTATTTGTTTATTTGTGAGAATGAATTTTTGAAACGCTTTTTATTATATATTTAAATTATAAATGATCTTGTTTCCCACGTCAGTCCCAGCTTCCACTCCCTCCACTCCATGCCCACTCTCCCATACCAGACCCCCTAGCTCCTCACCCAGTTCACACTCAATTTCCCATGGAGGGTAAGGCCCTCCATGAGGGATATATAGAGTCTGTCATTTCTTTCTGGTCAGGGAACCAAAATGTTTTGCCAGGTTTGAGGAATACCAGAGACTAACCCAAGGAGTCTACACTTATGATGCAAAAGCAAAAGGTTTCATTAATCAACCTGCCAGTTTGGATCTCACCCCATGGAGGGGAGATGAGATGAGATGCCCACCAGCCAAAAAGAGACACTCTATATAACTTTTGCTCTGGGGTTATGGACTGTAGGTTGGTTATCCTTTGTTCTATGTCTAACATCCAGTTATGATATACCACATACCATGTTTTCCTTTTTGTGTCTAGGTTGCCTCCCTCAGGATGCTTTCTCCTAGATCTATCCGTTTACCTGCAATTTTCAAGATGTCATTTCTTTCTTTTTAACACTGGGTAGTACCTATTTTATATATGTACCATATTTTCTTTATCCATTATTTGCTTCATAAACATCTAGAATGGCTGACTACAGAATGGGAATATATCTTCACCAGTCCCACATCTGGCAGAGAGCTGATCTGCAAAATGTATAAAGAACTCAACAAACAAAACACCAAAACACCAAATAATCCAATTAAAATATGTTATAGATCTAAATAGAGAATTCACAACAGATGAATTTCAAATGGCCAAAAGTCCCTTATAGATTTGGACAAACTCCTTAGCCATCAAGGAAATCCATGTGAAAAAAATCTCTGAGATATCATCTTACACCTGTTAGAATGGCTACAATTAAAAACCATGACAACTTATGCTGGGGAAGATGTGGCAATGAGGACTATTCCCCAATTACTGGCCAATTCACATACACACAAATACGTGCAAATATATAAACAAAACTTTTATAAGTCCATTTATTAGTCCTCTGATGCATTATTGATTTCTATCTATTTTATTTTATTTTTTATTTAAATTAGAAACAATCTTGCTTCACATGTCAATCCCGGCTCTCTCTCCCTCCTCTCCTCCATTACCCCCAACTAGCACCCTCAGCCCCCAACCTAATCACCACTCTGTTCCCCAGGGAGTGTGCGGACATCCAATGGGAATCTCAAGCATCTGTCGTTTCATTCAGGGCAGGACCTAGGCACTCCCCCAAGAGTCCAGGCTGAGAGAGCATCTCTCATTGTGGGATGGACATTCCTGGTTTCTTCATTAGTGGTTTGTTACAACGATTTGTAATAAGAATAGTCAGATAGTTCAATTTATGTCTCTCTTGAAATATTTTTGGAGAGAAAAACATTTCAAGTATAAATTACCAGTAAAAGTTCAGAGGATAATAAGGTCTATTTTGGAACAAAAATCAGAAGACAGAGGAGGATGGATAATCTTTTTACTAAGAAGATAGGGGATGTCATTTCTAGTATGTGACAAACTTGAAGGAGAATAATCAACCAGAGAAGATCCTGAGATGAATGAAGTTATTTGAGACTACATGAAAAAGTTTTTGGAGACCTCCAGTGAAGTGACTACGTGGGGGATTCAGCAACACTTTCCTTCAACATACAGCAAAAACAGGGAATAAAAAACTGTTTTACTTGAGGGTAGCACTGGAGTGCAGTTAGATATTGAATGCATTAAGTCACCCAAAGACACAACTGGCATTGTAAAGCATACATACAGCAACCTGTATGGACTAATGCATGCTATTATTTGAAACAAACTAGTAAATAAGATGCTTTCCTAAAGTTGTTAGAATCAATGAGACCTGTCATAGTCTCCACTCTAACACTGCATATACTAGTTCTCTACAAAAGTAGCTTATTTACATTGTTCTTCTGACTCACTTGTAATGTCTTCCCCGTCCAAGATACTGGAAAATTTCAATTTCTCCACAGGCATGAGAAAATATCAAAGTAACCAAATTACACTGCTGAAAACACTCTGATGCACCTGTTCTAAATATGCCTTACTCATGAAAGCTGGAAAATCTTCCAGGCTGGACGCTCAACACATTATTAGGTGAATAAGCCTCACATGCCCAGAACCCAAAGCTAATGGGACACCTGTAAGCTCACGTTTTCAACACTTATCCAATCTCAGTCAATGCAACAATGTAACATACAAGCAACAATTCCAGGAGAAAGTTTTTCATCACTAAAATCAACAAATACAATTGATAGAGGTAAAATAATGTACCGGATTTGCATAAATAGTTCATGCAAATAAACTTTTACTTACATTAAAAGTAAGAAGCATATACACACATATACATGCCCACATATATACATATGATATAAAGCCTCCACTGAAGAAAATCTGAGAGGTCCTGCTACATATCATTAAAAACTTTAGCCTTCTTTATTCTTTAGGAGGAAGTAGCTGGACTCTATGCAGGTTAAGGGTTTTTGTTCCAGTCTATAGCACTGTGGGCATGGGTAAGTATCCGACTGTTGACAGAAGTAAGTGGCAGCATCTTCAGCCTGTACACTGCTGATTGCCAGATAATAGGAAGTCCCAGACCCACTGCCACTGAAGCGGTTTGGCACTCCGGAAGCCAGGTTGGATGTTCTGTAAATCAGGAGTTTAGGGGAATCTCCAGGCTTCTGTTGGTACCAGTGCAAATAGCTGGTGCTTACACTTGAGCTGGCACTACAGCTGATGGTAACCGTCTCCCCATGAGATGCAGCCTTGGATGCTGGAGACTGGGTAAGCACAATTTCTCCCCAGGTCACTATGATCAGGATAAGAAAGGAAAGAGAGCAACGTTAGTAGATACAGATATATACAAATAATTTGACATTATCCAACATTTAGAAGACAAAAAATGAAAGGCAATTTACCTTATACTAAATTATATTGGGTTCTGAACTCAGAGGCTGCCTTACCTGTGACACTGAGTAGCATAAAACTGAAGATCTGCACCCAAAAATCCATTGTGTTTTCTAATCTCAATCTCACGCTAATTACTACTCATCTGAAAAGTACATTACTTGTAAGCCACTGTGAGATGGTTGTGGTTTCTGAGGTTGAAATATGCAAATAACAAGATGTGTTATAGACAGCTCTTGGCTTATAAACCCCTGTAGACCTGTATATTTAAGGCAAACCTGGGTAACTCATAGCATTGTCTACATATTTATATTTATTACACTGACCACAAAGGACATTTCTTTGTTTTTCTTTTCATCTCTTCTGGTGAATAGTTCTGACCCAGAGTATTGCCCATGCATTTCTGTGAAGCCTGGTTTAATTTTATCTTCTAAGCTGTTTTAGGATTATTTTTCTCATGATAAAGGTGTGTTGAGATTGATTGTTTATAATGCACCTCAAGAAAATTTAGGCACATTATATGCTTCCTTGTTTCCTGGAAGCTACTCAGCAGATACCTTCTTTGATCATCCAATCTTAACTTGTATGTTAACTCATTTTCCTCCAATCAGATATGGGACTACGTATACAACAAATTGACAGAGGGCAATGGGTCCATTGAATCAGAGAATACTGTTTCTAGATGGCAGTTCAGGGAGAGACTTGTTCCCCTCTTATGATGACCCTGGACTTGGTGGATATCCAGGTTTAATGTATTAATTTTTGGTATGGTCAGTGCCATTAAAACTCTAAACAAAATGAACAAAATCTTGGGGATCTTATGGAGGAAAGTGGATTAAGAAACTAGGGACTTCCTGTTTTCTAATGTGACAGTGGTTTTAGGTCAGTCACATGAACTAGATAGAAAATGTTTTTGGTATGCCCTCTTCTGGTAAGGTGGTGGAAATAATGTTTGGTATTGTCCATTTTGCAATATAAAGGAAAAGACGCGTTCATGAACTTCCACTGAGTAGTACTCCATTGTGCAAATGTATGGCATTTTCTTTATTCATTCTTTGGATGAGGGGCATCTACATTGCTTCCAGGTTCTGGCTATTATAAATAATTCTGCTATGAACTTAGTTGAACAGATCTCCTTGTGGTATTAATGTACTTTCTTTGGGTATATGCTTAAGGGTGGAATTGCTGGATCTTGAATTAGACTGATTCCCATTTTTCTGAGAAATTACCAAACTGATTTCCAAATTGTCTGTACCAATTTTCACTTTCACCATCAGTGGAGGAATGTTGCCCTTTCTCCAAATCCTCTCCAGCATAAACTGTCAATGGTGCTATTTTAGCCATTCCACCAGCTGTAAAATGGTATCTCAGAGTTGTTTTAAGGTGCATTTCCCTGATGGCTAAGAATGTTGAGCAATTTCTTAAGTTTCTTTTAGCCATTTTAGATTCCTCTATTGAGAATTCTCTGTTTACTCCTCTATACCACTTTTTAATTGAAGTATTTTGTGTTTTGGGTACCTTCCACTTTCTCTTCTAAGTGGTTCAGTTTGTCTGCATTTATGTTGAGGACTTTGATTCCTTTGGACTTAAGTTTGGGAAGTGTGATAGATATGGATCTCTCTGCAATCTTCTACATGTCATCATCCAGTTGTACCAGCACCATTTGTTGAAGATGCGTTCTTTGTTCCTTTGTGTAATTTTGGATTCTTTGTCAAAATTCAGGTGTTTGTAGGTGCATGAATTAATGTCAGCATTTTCACTTTGATTCCATTAGTCTATCTGTCTGTTTTTGTGCCAACACTAAGCTGTTTTCATTACTATAGCTCAGTAGTAGAGCTTAAAGTCAGGGATCTTGAAATTTGCAGGTAAATGGATGGAACTAGAAGAAACCATCCTGATTGAGGTAACCCAGTCACAGAAAGACAAACATGTTGCAGTGTTTCCCACCTGTTTCTGCAGATACCTTGCCCCAAATGAACACTCAGAGACTTGCATTACTTATAATACTGTTGGCTAATGACTAGGGCCCCTTATTGACTAACTTTGGCATAATTATTGTCCTATAACTACTAAGCTATATATTTCAACATGGTCTTAGCTTAGGGGAGAATGCTGGGTTTGGGATTCCTTTGTATGCTACATTGCGACTGTTTTCTCTTACATTTCCCAGCATTCTCATCTGCTAGACATGCCTAACTTGTTGCCTATTGGCTGACAGTGTTTTATTCATTAACTGATAAGAAAATATATACATAAGGAAAATCTCCATCACAAACATGGTATGTACTCACTTATATATGCATATTAGACATAGAACAAAGAAATAAGAGCTTACCAGACTACAATTCACACTTCAGAAAGCCAAGGAATCAACAAAGACCATAAGAGAGACATACATGGTCTGTGGGGGAAGGGAAATGTGACAAGAACTTGTTAAAAAATTAGGAGCATGGGGGGAAGGGGAGAGATGTAGGAGAAGGAGCAGGGGAGGATGGGGGAGGAAAGCATGAGGGATCATGAAGATTGAGTTGGGGGAAGAATAGATGAGAGGTGATGTTGTCAGAAGTGTGATCATGAATTTGCAGGTAAAATGACAAAAGTTTAAAAGAAATTTTAGAAACAAAAGAATGGGGAGAAGCACAGCTTCTTGGTAGCAGCATTTTCTCAGGTGGGCTCTGTTTTGCTGGAGACAAGCAGAGTCTCACATGGCTCACTTAAAGGAGTCTTCCTGACTCAGCATAAGCAAAAGAAAAAAAAACAGCAAGGTTCTTTTAAGAGGCTCTGCTAACAATTGAAAAGTGTGTACTTACAGCTGGAAGTGGCAGTGACCACATCTCCAAGCCGGCAGCTTTTGCTGGATGTCAGCATAGACTGAGTCATGAGCTGGAGTCAAACTTATGCCTGCCATGTTGGAAAGCCAGCGACTGTTTACACTTTAATTTTAGCAGTGTTATTTAGCCTATATAGGACACATGGCCAGAAAAACAAAGTTTTACAGTAAAGTCAGATTCAGATAAAGAAAAATATACATAGACTTGGGAGAGTAAAAGAAACAAGATATTGGAAAAACTAAAAATAAATAAAGTAGCTGGGTGTGGTGGCACATGCCTTTAATCCCAGCACTGGGGAGGAAAACAAACAAAGAGAGTAGCTGGGTGTAGTGGCACACAACTTTAATCCCAGCACTCCTGGGGCAGAGGCAGGTAGATGGCCAAAGAGATACCCTGTCTCAGAGAAAAAAATAAATAAAATAAAAGAAATAGAGTAATATAAGCCATGTAAAGTTGGAAAGTACACAGAGAGAGACTGGATACTGTATGCTATTGTGTTTTTCAGTTTTTTGATTGCTAAAGAAGGAAAAACTCCTAAAGTAAACTTGATTATGAATGCTGCTGAATTAATCCAACTTATATATTTCAAAAATGCTTTCACTTCTAACTTTAAATGTAAGGACCAGTTACTGTTTATGTTTCTACAGAAAATGGAAAGGTGGGGATTCCTTCCAGGCTTCTGTGGTTTGAAGAACCAAGACCCCTGGAAGCAGTGGGCCAGGTGTCCCAACAACTAAGACAGCTGAGATGATGCAGCCTTACAGATCATGAAAATAAGGACTTATACAGGTTTCTGAGCTTTGTCATGATCTCCATGGTATGAAAATTGCCCGCATGCAGCAGGAAGCAGTTTTTAATCAGTGACATCCAAATCCCCATATTGTTTATAAATCATTTAAATAGGGCTGCTTATAATTTGTTAATGACCAATGCCAATCTCTTTTTAAAAGAAAAAGGTGAATTATGGTATGGAAATAAATACTTTGTATTGGTATGGATTTTCATTTATTGATAAAAATTCAAGGTCAGTTTCCTGATATGTATATTTCTCTTCTTGTTTAAGTATTGTGCTTATACTGATCTTTTAAAACATAAGCAAAATTACATACAGACTATAGATCCTTATAATAGTCAGAACTTATAGGTAGGTAAGTTAGATTTTCTAGATATACAGAGATACATTTGAGATAGACAGTCTTCAAACCTTTAAAAGACCTTCAGAAAATGGCATTTAAAATGGTTTAGGTTTTTTCTTGACAATGAGAATTGTCTGCTCCTGGCAGCACCAATTAAGTCTGAGAGGAAGATAGGCATCAAAGAAACTTGTTACGGAGTTTGCTTTCAACATGGCAAGATTAGCCATTTGAGCAAGTAATGCTCTTGCCTGGACTGCCTGACTGTGGCTGTATAAACAGGACATGCAGAACCCACAAGAAAGTGACTGCTAAACTCAGTCTTTCAGGGTTCCTGTTTCATGGAAGAGTCTGCCAGACTTTCTACAGGACACAGAAAAATGACTGACAGACTGCCAATGCAGATGGACAGTTTGAAATTTCCTGGATTTCTACAGACACACTGTAGCCTATGGGCTGAAGATGGATGCCCCAACATTACAGCAGAACTTCAGGTGACTGTCTAGACAGCAAGATTTCTCTTTCAATTCTAGTTTTTATATATTATCTTTCTGTGGTCTTTGATGGAGTTGAAGGCAGATAACTATAATCATAGTTTTCCTTAGTTATGATAAAAGGTAAGTTACATATAAGACGTTAGACTCACAAAGATAGCATACTTGATTCTTTCTTTAAATCTTACTAAATGTTAATGTACAAAATATTGTAACTATATTCTTACTCAATAACTGTCCTATGTAATTTGAGTTTGTTAAAGTTAAAACCTTTCTTTTTATTTAGACAGAAAAGAGGAGATGATGGGAGATGTGATTCTGAAATCTTTCTCTTATTGGTTGTTGAATAAAGCACTGTTGGCCAATAGGGCAGCAAGATAGAAGGGACTAGGAGTCGAGGACTCTGGGAAGCAGAAACACAAAGAGCCATGATGTAGCCGTCATAGGAGTAAGAAGTTCAGACACTTTTCTCCAGTAAGAGAAATACTTAGATTAACAATTATGGACTAAATACTTAAGTCAGAGCTAGCCAGTAAGAAACCACCAAATGGCCAACAGCTTCATAATTAATATAGCTTCCTGGGTGTGCATTTGGGAGTGATGCGGCTCTAGAACAAGGCTGGTGAGAAGGCTTCTCCCGACAGAGAGGAAGAAAAGATGTATCTTAAAGAGGGAGCCATTAAGGTTTTAAAGAGAAATTTGGAACTAGGGAGATGTCCAGATATCTACAAGAATGGTGGCAAATAAAAATCTAAGCAATACCAGAGAGGCTACATTGAATATCCTTCTCATATAATGTGAATCATGACTACCTTAAATGTCATCCTAGAGCCAGTATTCAGTAGCTGATGGAAGCAGAAGTAGGGATCTACAGCTAAGCACTGAGCCAAATTCCTGGAATCCAGTTGTAGAGTGGTAGCAGTGATGGAAAAAGGTGCGAAGACCATGCTGGGGAAACTCATAGAAACAGCTGACCTGAACAAGTGGGAGCTCATGGACCCCAGTCTGCCTGCTGGGGAACCACCATGGGACTGAACCAGTCCACCTAAATATGGGTTTCAGTGAGGACTACTGGGAAATCTATAGGGCCTCTGAGAGTGGAACCAGTATTTATCCCCAATACATAAAAGGACTTCAGGAGAACACTCCCCAAGAAGGGATACCATTTTAGCCTAGATATATGGGGGAGGGTCTAGGCCCAGCCCCAAATGACTTGACAGACTTTGATAATCCCTTATCAAAGTCCTCACCCTCCATGGAGAGTGGATGAGGGATGGGATGGAGGGCAAGTGGAGGTCGTGGGAAGGAGAGGGAACTTCGACTGATATGCAAAATAAGATTGTTCTTAATTTAAATAAAATTTCTATAAAAAGATGCATTCATAGGTATTGGTGCCATATATTAATGTAGTTAGGAAAAACTGCTTTTGTTGTAAACTCCAGAATGGATCTGTTCTTTCCTCTAAGTGGTTAGGGAAATTAAAAAATGCAATGTCCATTATGTCTACAGAGTCACACAAATGCACATGTACTCTATGCAATTACAAAGTGTTAAATACAGCTGGAAAAGAGTTTAAATTGTATGTGCTCTCATGATCTCAATAAGTTCATATTCTAAGTTATTATGGACTCCCTTTCTTACCATGAGGTTACACCCAGATGAAATTATATAGAAATTAATTATGTCAAAATGTACCAATTCATTTAATGCCCATCTTTAATAAAACATTTTTTAAAAAATCTTACATAGTTTTAAACAAAAGGCTACATGTGTGTTTAAGATGGTACCACCATGCATTAACATTAGAATTCAACAATAACACAAATCGCAGAAACCCTACAAACTCATGGAGATTGAACAATGCACAATTGCACCATCCCTGGGTAAAGGAACAAATAAAAAAAGAAATTAAAGACTTCCTCGATTTCAATGAGAATGAAGACACAACATACACAAACTTATGGGACACTTTGAAAGCAGTGCTGAGAGGAAACTTTATAGCACTAAATGCCCACATGAAAAAACTGGAGAACAGTCATACTAGAGAATTAATAGCACAGCTGAATGTTCTAGAACAAAAAGAAGCAAACTCCCCCAGGAGGAGTAGACGCCAGGAAATAATCAAATTGAGGGCTGAAATCAATCAAGTAGAAACCAGGAAAACATTGAGAAGAATCAATGAAACAAAGAGTTGGTTCTTTGAGAAAATCAGCAAAATAGACAAACCTCTGTCCAAACTAACCAAATGACAGAGAGAGAACATGCTAATTAACAAAATCAGGGATGAGAAAGGGGACATAACAACGGACTCTGAGGAAATCAAGAGAATCATCAGGGCATACTTTGAAAATCTGTACTCCACAAAATTTGAAAATTTAAAGGAAATGGACAATTTCCTGGATAGATATCACTTGCCAAAACTAAATCAAGAACAGATAAATAATCTAAACAGACCTATAACCCCTAATGAAATAGAAGCAGTCATCAAAAGTCTCCCAAACAAAAAAAGCCCAGGCCCAGATGGCTTCAGTGCAGAATTCTACCAGAAATTCAAAGAAGAGCTCATTCCAATACTCGTCAAAGTATTCCACACTATAGAAGCAGGAGGCTCACTGCCAAACTCTTTCTACGAGGCTACAATTACCTTGATACCCAAGCCACACAAAGACACAACTAAGAAAGAGAACTGTAGACCAATTTCCCTCATGAACATTGATGCAAAAATACTCAATAAAATACTTGCAAACCGGATTCAAGAACACATCAGAAAAATCATCCACCATGATCAAGTAGGCTTCATTCCAGGAATGCAGGGATGGTTCAACATTAGAAAATCTATCAATGTAATCCACCATATTAACAATCTGCGAAAGAAAAACCACATGATCATCTCACTAGATGCTGAAAAAGCCTTTGACAAAATCCAGCACCCCTTCATGATAAAGGTCCTAGAGAGATCAGGGATAACAGGAACGTACCTGAATATAATAAAAGCAATATACAGTAAACCAACAGCTAACATCAAACTAAATGGAGAGAAACTCAAAGCAATTCCTCTAAAATCAGGAACAAGACAAGGCTGCCCACTCTCTCCATATCTCTTCAATATTGTACTTGAAGTTCTAGCTACAGCAATAAGACAACAAAAGGAGATAAAGGGGATACAAATAGGAAAAGAAGAAGTCAAACTTTCATTATTTGCAGATGATATGATAGTTTACATAAGTGACCCAAAAAACTCCGCAAGGTTACTCCTAGAGCTGATAAACACCTTCAGCAATGTGGCAGGATACAAGGTAAACTCAAAAAAATCAGTGGCCCTATTATATACAGATGATGAAGTGACTGAGAAAGAAATCAGAGAAACATCACCTTTTACAATAGCCAAAAACAGCATCAAATATCTGGGGATAATGTTAACCAAGGAAGTGAAAGTTCTGTATATCAAGAACTTTGTGTCTTTGAAGAAAGAAATCAAAGAAGATACCAGAAAATGGAAAGATCTCCCATGCTCTTGGATTGGTAGGATCAACATAATAAAAATGGCAATCTTGCCAAAAGCAGTCTATAGATTCAATACAATCCCTATCAAAATTCCATCACAATTTTTCAAGGACCTGGAAAGAACATTAATCAACTTTATATGGAAAAACAAAAGGCCCAGGATAGCCAAAACATCCCTATACAATAAAGGAACTTCAGGAGGCATCACCATACCTGACTTCAAGCTCTATTATAGAGCTATAGTCCTGAAAACAGCTTGGTATTGGCACAAAAATAGGCAGGTAGACCAATGGAACCAAATCGAAAGCCCTAATTTTAACCCACACACCTATGAACACCTGATTTTTGACAAAGAAGCTAAAACTGTACAGTGGAAAAAAGAAAGCATCTTCAACAAATGGTGCTGGCATAACTGGGTAGTGGTATGCAGAAGACTGCAGATAGATCCATGTTTATCGCCTTGTACAAAACTTAAGTCCAAATGGATCAAAGATCTCAACATACATCCAGCCACACTGAAACTTTTAGAAGAGAAAGTGGGAGATACTCTTCAACGAGTTGGTACAGGAGACCACTTCCTAAACATAACACCAGTGGCACAGGCACTGAGATCAACAATTAACAAATGGGACCTTCTGAAACTAGAAAGCTTCTGTAAGGCAAAGGACACAATCAAAAAGACAAAAAGGCAGGCCACAGAATGGGAAAAGATATTCACTAACCCTACATCTGACAGAGGGCTAATCTCCAAAATTTACAAAGAACTCAAGAAACAAGTCTCCAAAACACCAAAGGATCCACTTGAATGGTGGGGTACAGAGCTAAATAGAGAATTCTCAGTAGAGGAGGCTAAAATGGCCAAGAGACACTTAAGAAAGTGCTCAACATCCTTAGCCATCAGGGAAATGCAAATCAAAACAACTCTGAGATACCATCTTACTCCTGTCAGAATGGCTAGAATCAAATACACCAAAGACAATTTATGCTGGAGGGGATATGGAGAGAGAGGAACACTCCTCCACTGCTGGTGGGAATGCCAACTCATACAGCCTCTTTGGAAATCAGTATGGAGATTCCTCAGGAAAATGGGAATTAATCTACCACTAGACCAAGCAATCCCACTTTTAGGCATTTATCCAAATGAGGCAGGTTCATACAACAAGGGCATCTGCTCCACTATGTTCATAGCAGCATTGTTTGTAATAGCCAGAACCTGGAAGCAACCTAGATGCCCCTCAACTGAAGAGTGGATAGAGAAAATGTGGTACATTTACACAATGGAGTATTACTCAGCAGAAAAAAACAATGGAATCTTGAAATTCTCAGGGAAATGGATAGCACTGGAAGAAACCATCCTGAGTGAGGTAACCCAGTCGCAAAAAGACAAACATGGTATGTACTCACTCATATATGGATTTTAGATATGGATCAGGATAGTGCCAGTCTGCACTTCCACAGATAGAGAGTCTGGGAAACAGGAAAGAACCTAAAAGATATGCATATATGCATAGTACCCAAGAGAAGAGGATGGAGACAAGATCCTCTGAATGGATGGGGAACAGGGCGAGGGGGGGGTTAGTGGGACCTGGGAAGAATAGAGGGGGTAAAGAGGAAGGGAGTTGGTCATGGGGGAACAGGAAGTTGAGGGGGTGGGGATAGAATAGGGGGAAGAGGGAATCATAGGATCGAAGACAGATCAGGCACCAGAGTGACCTCGAGTGATCTAAAGGTATAACATCAATTGGCAAGCTAAGCAATAGTGGAAGGACCACTTCGAATGCCCATTCCTGATAATGAACTTGATGTCTATAACTATCCGGGAGCCTTCATCCTGGGACTGATGGAAGCAGAGGCAAACACACAACTAAGCACTGAACTGAAGCCAAGGAACCCAGTGACAGAGAGAGAGGAATGATGAGCAAATTGGCAAAGAATGGGCTGGCAAAACCAGCAGAGACAGCTGATCTGAACAGGGGAGTGCTCTTGGACCCCAGACCGACAGTGGGGAGGCCAGAATGGGACTGATCTGGACCCCCCAAATGTGAGTGTCAGTGAGAAGGCCTGGACAACCTATGGGGCTCTGAGCTGTGGATCAGTGTCTATCCCTGGTATACAATCTGTCTTCATGTGCCTATAGCACAAAGAGAGATGCTCTCTCAGCCTGGACTCTTAGGGGAGTGCCTTGACCCTACCAAGAGTAAAATGATAGACTCTAGACATCCCCTATGTGGAAGGATTTGGCAATAGGGTGGGAGGGAGGGTGGAAGGGGAGTGCGGGAGGAGGGGAGGGAGAGGGAACTGGGATTGACATGTAAAACAAGCTATTTAAAATTAAAAGAAAAAAAAAGAAAAAAAAGAATCAGAAGGATAACGAGGTGTGGTCTTGTTAAAAAAAAAAAAAAAGATGGTGCTACTCAACAGCGAGGGAGAAAACTGATACTCCACACCACAATGTAGTAAAAGAAAAATGCATGCAATTTGGATTTTAGTTTATATTGAGAATGCAATATTTTGGACACCGTATGAAGGGAAAAGTTACTCAGATTAACTACTTAATATAGAATCATACTATGAAATTCCACAGAGAACAGCAAGGCACAGGCTGTTGTGGGATAAATGTTGACTTTTATGGAAAGTAATATTAGAATTGCTTGCATAGCATCATCATTATAAGATATTCAAGGGTGGAGGTATAGGTATAGATGAGTGAATAGTTTCTCTAAAGATATACAGTCCTGGGCATCATCTTCTTAAACCATATGACTTCCTGTCTTTCAGGAGTGCTCAATTCTAAGGAGTTAGCATGAGGAAGAATATATACATCCTTTTCCCTTTACTGCTTTGTTCCATAGCCTCCTAGGCACTGTATTGTTACAGGAAGGAGCATGGAAATAGGTCTCTGATGAATGTCTCTATCTTGTCACCAGCAACTGACCTTTTCTTTAAAAAGACAATTCACTGTACACATTTTATTTACAGTTTTTACACTGTCTTAATATGGATGGGACTGCTTTTCTTTGTGGACCATTTGTAACCAAGCAAATACCCTAAGTAATACAAAGTGTTAAAGTACTGCCTAAAGACAAAAAAATTACATCCTAATTCTAGGTAGGAATGTGATTACTGTGTTATGTTTTTATAGTATACAATTATTTTCAGGGGTCACAGAGTCATAGATCACAGATTTAAATGAAATGCATAAATTTGTAGCAACGCTTTGTAGGTACAAAAAGACAAAAAAAACAAATAATGCACAAAGTTAATGTTTATTCCACCTTTCTGTCATATTTCTGGATCCTTCACCAGTGTTACATGAGGAAAAAGTAAAAACAAAACAAATGAAAAACTGAAATTAAAATCACTAATGTTATCAAGGAGGGAAGCAAATAATTTAAACGCTACCAGCCATCAGCAAGAGGACAGCAAGGAGAATGCTGGGAAAAGAAATGAGGTTGCTAGAAAACTATATTCAGACTCTCACCAGCAAATCACGCTCCTGCACGGAGTGGAACAGAAACAGGTGTTTTCCTGCCAAGGTAACAGAAATGCAAATTCTTTTTCAAATACTGTGGAAAAGCAAATGTGTGTACCATAGTAATTCTCACCAACTGTTACATTGCGGGCCAGGAACACCTCTGTAGGTTCTGAGGTGACAGATACTGTAATTTTTTGATTGAGATAGTGGACACACTAGCAAAAATGGAGGGAGGCGGATGAACACAGAGGTACAATACAAAGGGAAATGAGACTTCTCTTATATCTTAGCAAAATTTAGATATAATCAAACATCAGTGCAGTCCACTCTGTTTGGATGGGCTTTGGTACAGCTCCCAGTCTCGATCGGGTGAAGCAGTCCCTATGAGAATACTCAGGTGTCTTCTTAAACATCAAACCTATTTTTAGTGGTGGAACCGCTCTTTGTAGCTGTGTCTGTGTGGGACTGATAACCAATCACTATCTTTGGAGTAAGTACTAACCTTTCCGTGTATACCCTCCCAATGTGTGTGACTGTCTCTCTGTTTTCACATTCAGTCGTCCATATTACTATCTTATAACATTTAACTCTATCATTAACATCAGCTCCATATACATCTTCAATGTAGTCATTAAAAGATTTTCTAATAAGCACAGCAGTGTCTCTAGCCAAAAGCGATCGAGATCACTTCGTCTCTGCTGTTTGTTCAATGTAATTAGCCATATTCCTCCCCGTTTGTTCTTCTCATCTTCGCACATAGGCTCAATACCATCCTTAAAAGTCACAGCCAGGCATTAAATTACTACACAACTGGATATGGTTGTATAAAGCACAAAAGTCTTCAACAGTATCAAACTCAGAGATCAATCAAAGGTTTGCTTGCCAAGTTTTGCTTTTGTCATTTTGACAAAACCAGAGTGCCCACCTGTTCTGTTTGATATAGTTCTCTGGATTGGCAAAATCCTGATTAGATTCTGTTTTTGCCTCTTCCGCAGGTGGGGAATTAGTATTAGGGATGGTTTCCAGTTCCACAGTCGCCATCTTAGAATGATCTGACCTTATTTCTTATAGTCCTCCCAGAGAAGCCACCCCCGTCTCAACGTTGCTATATTTGGATTCTCAAATGGAACAATTTTTCAAGAGACTATGATTCTACACTCAGCCTGAATTTTCCATATGGAAATATGGATTTCTTTTATTATTTTATTGGTAAATTTTCTCATTCGTTTGATATTGAATCGATATAAAATTAGTTTGGTTTCCTTTATAGTCTTTTTTTTTACTTTTTAAAATTGTAGTTTAAATACATAATTTTCCAAATTCTGTATCTCCTTCCAAACACTGCCATGTACCCTACCAGCTATTTGTTAGATACAGTGCCCTTCTTTAATTGTTATATTTTCAGATACAAAATGCAACTTTCTCCCTCCATATTGGGTTTTGTGTAAAATATGCAACCTATATTTGTAACAGACAGAGACCATCATAGAAGTAAGTAATCAAACTACAGCAATCAGTAGTGCTCAGTCCCAAATGACACATATATACGTTACAATCCCTGCACATATGGCTCAAGGATAATTGAAGTAGAGGGAATAAGAATGTTGTAAAAGCCAGATAAATATGCAGGTACCTCCTTTGAGATTGTGTTTCCTAGAAACATTGGGGTAGGCTGCATCCATGAGGTCTAATTGCTATTACCTAACAAGACTTGAAATGATGATTTCAATGCATATGCAAACATAAATGTCAGAAAGTTTTAAGGAAATCCACCATAGACAAAGACCTGTGACTAATAGGAGAGTGAGAGAAATGGTCTTATTTGAAGTAGACCCACCGATGAGTTATACAATTTCAAGTTAATGTCAGCATGTGTTTACATTCTCAACTCTCTGTTTTCTGTTTCTCCTGGCCTCTATGGATACTGACAGTGGGGAAACAAGATTACCTGAGTTTCATTACCTGGAAGGTGCCAGAAGGGACCCGGAGCTTCTCATCCTGCTATGTATGTTCATGACAGAATCTGCTTTTTCTGTTAAAAGGATCTGAACATGGGGACTTTCAAAACAACACAAGATATTGCTACTAGATTCCAAACAGTAGTTGATGGTAAGATCTTATGGTTGAATACAAATAGCATTTGACACAGGATATGAAGCATGAAGAAATCATTTGGTATGGTCCAAGTATCTTTTAATGACAGACTGAAGTTGGACATAACACAATTTTCATGGTATATAGTATTTTTTTACAACATGTCGATTCCATGATGAGGGCAAGAACTATATACATGTAAATGTACGACTTTTCAGTTATCTCTTTTTGTCTGTTTTGTGTATACTTTGGCCAGTGAAATTCCTTTGTTATTGGAAAAAATGGAAGGAGAAATGCATAACTAGTCAGAATTATGATAAGAACAAGAAATTGGGTGCTTACGCAAAAATGAGACATCTAAATTAACCTCGCAAATCAAGGTTAAGAAACTATGATAGAAATGGGGCAGAACAAACGCAAAAGCCAGAAATTAGAAGGTGTGTTATGAAATGCTTTCATCTGTGTTTAATGTACCTATTGAAATTATGAAATAATGGTTGTAGTGGTTATCTTCAGAAGGCTACACAAGACAATCGTATTCAAAAACCTAGCATAGATTGGGAAGACAATGCCCAGGACCTAATTCATACTGAGGAGTAATTTTTGTGAGTAGTTGCTCCACAGATATGAGCATTCTTTTTAAAGGATGTGGCTACTGGTAGGATCTCATGTTCCAGAAAATGGACAAGTTATTGTATGTGTTTTAAAGTTTCTCTGCTTATACATCTGATCAAAGTTTCTCCTTAGTATGGGTACCCATGGAAACATTGTGCTGATGAAATCTCCAGGCTCCATGGATGTCTCAAAAAGCAGTATGTCACCATTAAATATAGATACATTACTAATATGTTTTATGATATCAGACAGTTCAACCAGTTAATCTGGTAACAATAAAAACAAGGGCAGGCTCCTAAGCTGCGGATCTATGGAATTTCTGCAGGGTCCTCTGGGGACTTTGATTGTTTCTTCTTTTCTTTTCTTTTTCTTTCTTTTTTTGGAGGCAGTGTTTCTGTGAGTGATTTCACTTTCACCATCAGCAGTACCCATGATGAAGATCTGGCACATTTTTATTGTCAACATTTGTATGAGATTCCTGCCATAGCCCTTCAATCTCAAACTCAAACTCTTTACCCTCTCTTTGCTGAATAATCGACTGTGTTTAGGTTTTGTGAAGTGGAGATCCATCTTTTCAGTTATGTACACCTGGCAAGATCACCAGGTTCCAATGCATGGCTACAAACCCATTGTCAATCAGATGTCCCTGATTAAAAATCAGTCAATTCAAAAAGAAAAGAAAGGAAAGGAAAGGAAAACAGAAGACAATAATGTGCAAACAACAATTGTAGGGAGTAAAGGAATTTTAATCTGGGAGTGGAATAAGAAAAGAGAAAAAAGGAATTTCTAAGAAATGTATTCCTTCTTGATGGATTTCTCCTATGATGAACATGAAATGACCTTCTTCATCTCTTTTGATTGTTTTTAGTTTAAAATCTAATTTGTTAGATATTAGGATTTTTTTGTTCCATTTGATTGGAAAATCAGAACTTATCATTAGTACATAAATGGAGTTTGGGAGCGCACTCCACATAGAGGGATACTCTCTCAGACAAGACACAGGGAGGAGGGTACTCCAAATGATTTTACAGAGTTTGAAGATGCCCCATGGAAGGCCTCACCCTCCCTGGGGAACAAAAAGGGGATGGGATAGGGGGTCATTGGGGAGCAGCAGAAGAGAGGAGGGAGAGGGAACTGGGATTGTTATGTAAAACAAGCTTGTTTCTACTTTAAACAAAAAAGAAAAATAAATAAAACAGAGGACCTATTATAATATTGTAAAAAAGTAAAAGGAAATATATTTCTTCATGTGCTAACGATAATGGAGACTTGATAGTAAATAGTATTCTTGGTAAAAATATCCTCAGTCGAAGAAAATCTCTCATTAGACCATATCATAAACAAAACATGAGGAATTTCATAAACATATGAATATCTTGAATAAATGATCAAACAAGGATCAGATGATGTCTGATATGCAAATGTATTGCTGTTAATATTTTATCTAGATACCATAGTACTATTTTTCTTTTCTCTTACTTTTGAATGTGTATATATGAGAATGTACAGATGAGTATATATTCATCATCCCATGCACAGAGACAACAGGGCAATTTCTGACATCTTGATCTATCACTCTCCAATTTTTTCTCTTGAGGCAGGGTATCTCATTGATGCTGGACCAACACCATACATAGCCAGAAAACTTCATATACTTTAGACACATAATTGCAATATTGCAGACCTATTAATGGGTCTTAGGAATTCCAACTCAAGTTCTCTTTCTTGTAGAGCATCCTCTCATACATACTGAATGCTTTCCTCTGTTCTTTATTTTCTATTTCTAATAATTAACTCATCAAAATATTACTTTTAGCTTCTATACTCAGTTTGACAATAAATCTTTTTATCTTCTGTGGTTACTCATAAAATTCTTCAATTAAGGATTCTACCTAATTCTCTAAGGTAGAAGATATGGTGTAAAATACACAATCACCTACTGGCATGATCATGAATAAAGTTGGGACTACATAACTAGCAAAGTAAACCTGCATGCAACTGGAGCACCAGTTACATATTACTGGACTATCAAAGAAGTTCATTGGACTGTACGTTTAGACAACCCATTCTTGGTGGCCAGATGATATCTGATTTCTAAATGAACATGAAGCAATTCACTATCTTATGTATCAACCTTCCTTATGACTATTCCCACCTCTACAAAACCAATCAGCAGCTCTACTGTAGACTAGAATTATTCTTTTTAGAACAACCTGTGTTTGCAACATCACAATGACACGTTTTTGCTGTATAAATAGAACTGAGGCTATCAATAAGATGCCTCAGGTACAATGATCTCTATAGTTTATGAAATCTAGAATGACTCAATCAAGTCTGTGCTGCTGAGGCATACGAGAAAAATCTACAGTACAGAGCAGTCTTCTGGGTCTGTTCTGCCAAAATGGTTTGAGTATTTCACAGTCTAGATACATCAGAGACGTTCTATCATCAGTTGTAGAAACCACCTTTGAATAACAACTATGAAAAAAAGTCTCACACTTCTGAGTCTTGGGGTGGTATATGTAATGACTTGTATCATTGTAGAACCAGTAGTCATACTGTTAACAGTAATAAGCAGCAACATATTCAGACTGGATGTTGCTAATGGTTAGAGTAAAATTTGTTCCATGTCTACAGCTCCTGAACCATCAGCTACTGAATGAAGTATCCAGGATGTCACATAAAGTAAACATCAATCTCATTATAGGGGGTGACATTTAGAATAGATTCTTCAATATTCTTTAGAATCTTAGTTGGGATCATCCTTGTATATCACTGGACATTTGCCTAGTGCAAGTTTTCTCTGTTAATTTGCAATGGCTCTCTCTATTAAGATATCTTTTTTTTGTTCTCCTCTTTCCTTCCCCCGACTCAGTCTTCCTGCTCCTTCCTGTCCTCCCTTTCCCTCCTCTTTTCCCCTTCTCTTTCTACTAAGTCACTGTCCCGTTCCCCCCATGCTCCCAATTAGGCTAGGAGATCATGTCCCTTTTTCCCTTCTCTGGAGGAACATGTATATCACTTTTAGGTTCCTCGTTTTTTAGCTTCTCTGCTGGTGTGGGTTTTAGAAATGTATTCCTTTGTTCTATGTATAATATCCATATATGAGTGAGTATATATCTCATTCATATATGAGTGAGTGGGTTTCTTCACTCAGGATGATTTCATCTAGTTGCTCCCATATGCCTTCTAGTTTTGATCTCATGGAGAGTTGGTGTATGTAGCTACATCTGTTATGCCTAAATGAGTGAAACATTCATTATTGTCCAAAAGAAATCAATTCACAGTTCTCCCCATTTTTGACTCTAAATTTCTTTCTGCATAATATTTTGAGATCTATCCTGAGCCTTTTGACCAGTTGGATGAGGGAAGACTCTCATAAGGCCGCACCCACTGAAAAGAAGCTATTGCAATTAATGGCTATTACGGGATTTACCTGTGGAGGTATAGCTACTGGTAGGTGGCAAATTTGTACTACACTGTCCTGGTTTGAATATCTGAGGACTTGTGAGCATACAGAGAATCGCAAACTCAAAGCTAATACAATTCTGGAGCCTTTACAAGATGTAGCCACCCGCACCTAATAATTAGTGTATGTTCAATGAATCATCCCTCTGAGTCACTATCTATGTAAAAGCTATGCATGTAAAAAAGAGACAACTTCATGATAGGGACCAGGGGAGATGGACCATTAGTTAAAAGGTTAAAAGCACCCACCGCTCTTACAAGCGACTCAAATTTGTTCTAAGCATCCACATTGGCTAGCTCACAGCTACCTAAATCATTAGCACTGAGAGCAATGATTCCACTTGTGCCTGTAGCAGCTCCAATCCCATCTACATACATCCACACTGTCACACACATACACATAATTAAACATAAACATAAATAAATAAACAAAACAATAAGATATAAAATTGTGAAAGAGGACTGGTTTATAGCATTCAGGGTGAGTTACACATATTGGAATGGAGGTAAATAGGATCTTAATATGTTGTATACATATGTTCAATTTACAGTGTGTACACATAATTATTTTTTAAAAGAGAGACAGTGCATGAGCACTAGTTAGTGTTATAAAAGGCACAATGTATGGACATGTGCCATAACAGAAAACTCCAAGAGCACTAAAACTGTTCTGACAGTAGTGAAAAATTCTTGACCTTGGGAAAACATTGATAAATTCTGGAATAAAGACAGCTAAGATGGAGGTTAGAGACTTGTCCCTACCATATAAATATATACCACACCATTGTTTTATTTCTCCAATCATTCCAGCAGAAGTTGAAAAACAAACATTTTCTATTTCTGTGATCAAAAATATCTATGGATAAGAATGACAGTATGTATACATTTCCTCAGATCATTGGTATTGCTTTATTTGTTAACCTTCATGAAATGTAGCATAAATGTAAAAGCACCTACAGTATCAGGGGTTAGAAAAAAATTTACTGGCTACAGGATCTTTTGCCAATGTTGTTCTTTTCACCACATAAATGAACACATTCCTCCAGGCAAATTTGTTCTACACTGGTATGTCTTGAATACCTGGAGATCTGTGAGCCTACACTGAATAAGAGTCAAAGCTACCTATGGGGCCCTGAGCTGTGGATCAGTGTCTATCCCTGGTATACAAACTGTCTTCATGTGCCTATAGCACAAAGAGAGATGCTCTCTCAGCCTGGACTCTTAGGGGAGTGCCTTGACCCTACCAAGAGTAAAATGACAGATTCTAGATATCCCCTATGTGGAAGGATTTGGCAATAGGGTGGGAGGGAGGGGGGGAAGGGGAGTGCGGGAGGAGGGGAGGGAGAGGGAACTGGGATTGACATGTAAAACAAGCTATTTAAAATTAAAATAAAAAATGATAAAAAAATAATAATAAAAAAAAGAGTCAAAGCTAACAAAATTTTGGAGCCATTCCAAGATGTATACAGCCCCAGATAATTTGTGAATATCAGGGCACAGCTTACTGCTACAAAACCTTCTACACAGGTTGATTAATTAAAGACACAACATGGAGATTAGTATTGTCTGTACCTTGAGGTTTTTACAATGGATGATAATGCTTCATTTGCCTAGTACATCCTGATCAAAGATGAATGGAGTTTCAGGGAAGTCAATTTGCAAACAGAATATACAATATATATTTGTGGTATATTTCCAAACTCAGATGTGTTTTGGTGTATTCAGTTGACCGGTACCCTATCCTTTTGTCACTATCTTTGTCAGAAACAATCAGATTCAGGTACCAGGTAAGTCATGGAATTAGTAATTTTATAAACAGGGAATACTAAACAGCAGAAATCAGGGAATGTTCCTAAGCTCCTGTCCAAATGGCAAACAGTCTCTAAACTGAATCCCCATGGAAGTTCAATGCCAGTTCATCTTGCTCAAATTTCATTCCCTGTATCAGTATCCTCCAGCCTAAAGATGTTGTATCATACAACTGTCAATTGGGTGGTCAGTCCTCCTACTGTAATGAAAGTCATATCATGAGTAAACCATCATTATGGAAGCTAAAATTTTTCGGTGAGTGGAGCCATCTGCTGTTGTTGGTGAGTAAAACTGATGACAGTCATTAGAGGGGGATTCGATTCTGAAGGTCAGAGGAAGGTCATGTTAGAAAAAGTCAGGCAGTCTTATCTGCATTCTAACCCTCTTTCTGTCCTTTCAATCCCAGAAGCTGTAGACTCTATTACCAGGAAATGGCAAAGGGCATAGTCCTTCATAAAATCTCCAGATGGAAGTCTGTGCATAGAAACTGATTATAGAGTTCTGGGATCCTGTGTTTTGAACGGTTACACTTATTGCTATTGAAATGTGGTACTACATTCATTGGAACATACACAATTAGTCAGAAGGAAACCTTTGACAAAGCCGATACTCTGACAGACTTTAGTCTCATCATTCAATTTCCAAATGTCACACAGAAATGCATTTTAGGAAATTAGTACAGTAGAATAAAAGCATAGAAATTCAGACTGTGTATAGTAAGGTAAAGGATCACAATAAATCCTGATGTCTTTCCAGCGAAAATTATGTGAAACCTGTGTGAAGTCTCATAAGGTAAACAACCTTTCTTCTCAAATCAGATATTGAGTTTGATGCCGAGATACCAAACAAATCTTCAGGAAAAGAGTGGATACATACATGCATACATACATACATACATACATACATACATACATACATACATTTGTATTAAAGCATAAATAGCAGACTGATTATTGTGAGATAAAAGATAATTCAGATTAAATGCAATTGCTATCCAATGAAAATGACATCTGAACGCTGTTCAGATTTTAACAGGTAAACCTGCCTGGTGATTTGAGTCTGATGCCCAGACATCATGCAACTGGAGAGGGGAATATTATTGAGACTAGCTTAGGCCAGTTTCATGCTCTTGCTGACCTTGTCTACCTATAATGGAATAGCCTTTTGACTAACACATTTACATAAACAGCAGTTCTTTTACCCGTTTATATCTATCTACTTAAGTGGCTGTAGAAGTGAAAAGAATTGGAGGAACAGAGGGCTATGTAACCATGTCACACAGGGGTTTGGGCAAAGCTGGAGAAATTGTGTGTCTGTTCAAAGATCTGGCTTTATAGCTTCCCCAGTAGCTAATGCTTGACAATAGAGATTACTTAGCCAACAATCAAAAATGTACTGCCAATCCTCCAAGGAAGGACCACCTTTATTGCTTACATTCTTGCTTTACCTATCTGTTCCTGCTGTTTCTTGCATGAAATGAGCACCATTAGGAGACTTGGCCAGAATTTTGCTAACCCTCAACATTTTGGTTACATTGACTTGGATCAAGGACCAAACATTTGAAATTCCAGGCAGTGATCTGTACCCCACAAATCAGTGTGCTGTGACTGTCACTGAGGTTTTCCACAAGTACTCTCTGCTGGTGCCTTCCCAGCCACTGACTGTACAACTGCATACCGTGCCTAGTTCTGATACTGTGCCTAGATTCTGGTACCGTGCCTGGATTCCTTTTCATTGCCCTGGATTAGTAGGATTCTTGGTTTGTAGCTCTTGATTTTTAGAGTTGCTAGTCTGTTTTGGTGATTTAACTAGGTTTTAGTTCAGTTGTGCTCTAGGGAGAGATACAGATCCTAAACATTAGGATAGGTAAGAAAGTGAAATTCTGGTTTTTAGCTTCTGTATAGGTTTTGTTGTTGTGATTTTTGTTATTATCCAATGTTATAATGCCAAAAATAGTGAATTAATTGTTCCATCATTGGTTACCACAGCACTCTGCAGGGACATTTTTTCTTTCTTATAATTGTTTGTCTCTGTCAGCTATGTGCACACCTTGGAGATGGGTCTCAGTTTCCACTGGCTTTCATCCTACATCTGACTGTAAATGGCAAGTTTCTTCAGAAAAATGCTTCTACAAATCTTAAATGTTTTCCCAAGTCATTCCCTGGCATCACATCCCACATCCATATGCCCACTTAAACTTCCTTTTTCTAGATTGCACCTTTCCTTCTACTCCTTGTACCCTGGATATCATCCTAGAGTTGTGCAGTCATAAACATGGCCCAGGATGCTGTTTCCCTGAACTAGGTGATCTCAGACCCTCTGGGAAACATACATAAATCCAGTAGCCAGACAACCTGACTAGAGACTCTTTTAGGAACTAGTTAGGACAAGACAATCTTGGAATATAGCTATGTTCCCTACCACAACTTCTTCCCTTGGCTAGAATATTTTCTTGAGCTTCCAGAATGAAAAAACCCTTAAAATGAGAAAGGGCGAACTTGAAAAATCATTGAGTGTTAAAGTCCAGGGTATTTTTAGAGGACCAGATTTCAATTCAAATCATCAACACGGTAGCTCATAATCCTCTGCAATTGCAGTTCCATGGGGTCTGATGCCCTCTCTTGTCCTCCAGTGTTATTGTAAGCAAATGTTTAGTGTTAGGGTACAACAGAAATACATACAAGCTCAGAAAATGCTGCAACACATAAAATACAATAAAAAGCAAAAATACACAAACAAGAGAAATGTATCAAAATCATGTATGGGCATATCTTTCACTACAACAGATCAAACATTTTCAATAAATGACGTAAATGTTGAAAAGAAGGGTTTTAAATTAAAAATATACCTGATATTACATATACTGTCTAAGCATGGAGGATACCTTTACATGGAGAATGGAAGCGCTCATCAGTCCACGTAAGTGGTAAGCCAATGTTTCATTCTGGGACTAAAAATTAAATGCAGATCTCTCTGATTCTAAATATTTATCTCCCATCACATAGATGACACATGACCTATGGAATAAAAATAGGAAAAAAACAGAATCATAATATATGATTCATACATTCCCTCTGCCACTGCCCCACACCAGTCTTATTTTAAGCCAGTCCAAACTTCACAAGTACAAATTACTTTAGTTACTTGAGATGAGAGTCAGAGAAAAATATCTATTGGTATTACCACTCACTGTTTTGTTCATTCCTTCCCATTACCCTGGCTACTTCTTTTACTGTCCCTAATCATACTATAAATTCAATATATTTTCCAGTATTGGATGTTAAAAAGCAACTGCTTTTCTTCCATCTAGATTTTGTGTAAGCATAATAGAAACACTACCCAGACAAGAAGCTTTACCTAGCAAATCCCTAAAGTTTCTGAAATTTACAAGATTTATAGCTACCTTTATAAAACTGTCCATATCTCATGCCTAATTTGGTATATAGTAACTGAGAGATCTAATTATAGACCCATTAGGTACAGAAAACCTTCCCTTTTGTTGCATCAGGTTCATATTGCTCCACCAATTAGAATGGTTTTCCTTCAAATGCAGTTCTGCAAGCTAGAATTCTCAGTAAAGTGTTAAGGAGTCCCTTCATGTATTTCAAGTCAGCCGAGAGAATCCAAATCAAAAAGTCAGTGGTAAAAATCATGACCTTATGTGTACAGCCAAAACAAATAACAAGGCATTTGTGCACTGATATGGTGGTGTAACTACATGGACTCCTAAATTTCAATGATTCGTTCCTGTGATGCTTACTAGTGATTGTCAACTTGACAGGATCTAAAATATCCCAATGAAATAAACATCTGGGTATACCTGTAAGATGTTTAGAGATAGAGTTTAATTTCTAGGCATGCTTGTGAGGGATGTTCTTGAGTAGGCTAAATGAAGTGGAAGACTCATACTACATCTTGAAGACACCCTCTGCTTATGCTCCAGATAGGAAAAAATCTGATTGAAAATCTTTTGCTTTGCTGTTGTACGTGCCCTTGACTATCTTTAATAGTACAGACTTTTAGTTGAAGTGTCAATAGAAATACCCACTGTGGTGACTTTGAATTATTAGTTTGCCATAATCTGATTCTATATTTTCATCTTCTACTTCTGTGCTGTTTGAGAATGTTGTGGGCCTATTTCACATTTTTAGAGGTTCTTTTATTTTCTCATTGCAATTTGGACAACCAATTAAATTTTTTGTTATAATACAGCAATTTATCTATTGAGCCAACTCCACAGTCTTAAATTTTTAATCAAAAATATCCATTCTGTCAGTTATAATCTTCTAGGAATCCTGCAGTCACACAATCCCTGTTTGTAGTTTTGTTGTAGCAGGTTTCTACAAAACTTTACTCAAGTGGTCTAGGTAACCATCTATTTTTCTTTACACATGAAGGGTCAACTAATTTTCTTTCACAGCTTTGTTTTTTCAAGGTGGATACTAGTGCCTGTTTTTTTATCTATTTATTTTTTTATTCATTTTTCAGTTTAAATTTAGATAAGAAACAAGGTTGCTTCACAAGTCAGTTCCAGGTCCCTCTCCCTTTCCCTCCCCTCCTCCTGTGCCCTCCCCTCAACCCCCACCATTATCCCCTCATTTCCCCAGAGAGGGTGAGGCCCTCCATGGGGGTGTCCATAGTCTGTCATTTCATATAGGGCAGGGCCTAGACCCTTCCCCAAGAGTTCAGGATGAGAGTGCACCTCACATTGTTGGATGGGAGTTCAAAGTCCGTGTTTATATTCGGGATGGGTACTGATCTGCTGTCCAAGGCTCAATAAATTATCTAGGCCTCCTCACTGACACCCACATTCAGGGGGTCTTGATCAGTCCCATGCTGGATTCAAGAGTTAACCTTTATCAGGTCAGTTGTTTCTGTGGGTTAAACCAGCCCAGTCTTAATCCCTTTGGTCATCAGTCCTCCCTCTCTGTTACTGGCTTTCTTGAGTTCAGCTCAGTACTTAACCAAGGGAGTCTGCCTCTTCTTTGATCAGCCACTGAGTGAAGTTTCTGTTTCCCAGACTCTCTGGCCATGGGATTGTAGGCTGTAGTGCCTGTTTTATTTTTTTGATATTTGTTTATTTAAATTAGAAACAAGCTTGCTTTATATGTCAATTCCAGCTCCCTCTCTCTCCACTTCTCACCCTGCCACCCAATATACCACCAAAGCCCCCATCCAGTCTCACTCAGCTCCTCAGGGAGGATGAGGCCCTCCATGAGGAATCTCCAGAGTCTGTCATTTCATCTGTTGCAGGGCCTAGGCTCTCCCACATGTATCCAGGCTGAGAAAGCATTCCTCGATGTGGAATGGGATCCCAAAGTCCATCTGTAGGCCAGTGATAAATATTGATCTACTACTCAAGGTCCCATAGACTGCTGAGGCCTCCTCACTGACTTTGAAATATAAGGGGTCTGGATCAGTCGCATGTTGTCCTCTCAATCAATTTCAAAACCATAGATAAAGTTATACTTAACATTTTAAAGTAGCTGAGACCTTAATTTTTATGACCTATACTGGTTTGATGGTAGGTGATTATGTAATGGACAGAAGCTCTCTACTGTTGTGTTAAGAGTTGGGTGATATTTTGAATAAGGGTTGCATTGTGCTATGTTCAAGAAGTGCTCTCCTGTTCCAATTCTTTCAAGGGTACTTCCCACTTTCTCTTCTAAGAGGTAAAGTATGGCAGTGTATTTGATGTGTTCTTTGATCCATTTGGACTTTAATTTTGTGCATGGTGGTAGACAGGGATCTAACTCTGTCTTCTACATATCAAAATCCAGTTATGCCAGCACCATTTTATTGAAGACACTTTCTTTTTTCCATTGTATAATTTCATTTTCTTTCCAAAAATCAGGTGTCCATAGGTGTGTGTTTTAATATTAGGGCTTTCAGTTTGATTATGTTGGTCTGCCTGTCTGCTTTTGTGCTAATGCCATGCTGATTTCAGGACTATAGCTCCAAAATAGAGTTTAAAGTCAGGGATGTGATGCCTCCCGAACTTCCTTTATTGTACAGGGTTGTTTTGACTATCCTTGGTTCTTTATTTTTCCATATAAATTGATTACTTTTTCTTTGAAGATATATGAAGCACTGTGCCAGTGTTTTTATGGGGATTACATTGAATCTGTAGATTTCTTTTGGCAAGTTTGCCATACTTTATTGATGCTACCTATCCAAGAGCAAGGGAGATCCTTCCGTTTTCTGGTATCTTCTTAAATTTCTTTGTTTAATTATTCAAAGTTCTTGATATAAAGTTCTTTCATTCATTTGGTTAGGGTTGCCCCAGGATATTTTATGTTGTTCGTGCCTATTGTAAATGGAGATGCTTCTCTGATTACTTTCTCAGCCCATTTATCATCTGTGTATACTAGGTGTACTGACCTTTGAGTTAATCTTGAATCATGCCACTTTGATGAGGTGCTTATCAGCTTATGAGATCCATGGTAGAGTTTTTTTTTGGGTCACTTATGTAAACTATCATATCACCTGCAAATAGTGAAAGTTTGACTCCTTCCTTACCAATTTTTATCCCTTTTATCTCCTTTAGTCATATTATTGTACTAGCTAGAACTTCTAGGACAATACTGAAGAGTTATGGAGAGAGTGGAGAGCCTTTTATTGTTCTTGATTTTAGAAGAATCACCTTGAGTTTCTCTCCATTAATTTGATGTTGGCTGTTGTATTACTGTGTATCGCTATTATTATGTCCAGGTATGTTTCTTTTATCCATGAATTTCTACCAGAAATTCAAAGAAGAGCTAATTCCAATACTCCTCAAAGTATTCCACACAATAGAAGCAGAAGGGTCTTTGCCAAACTCTTTCTACAAGGCTACTATTACCTTGATACCCAAGCCACACAAAGACAAAACTAAGAAAGAGAATTATAGACCAATTTCCCTCATGAACATCGATGCAAAAACACTCAATAAAATACTAGCCAACCGGATTCAAGAACTCATCAGAAAAATCATCCACCATGATCAAGTAGGCTTCATCCCAGGAATGCAGGGATGGTTCAACATTAGAAAATCTATCAATGTAATCCACCATATAAATAAACTGCGAAAGAAAAACCACATGATCATCTCACTAGATGCTAAAAAGCCTTTGACAAAATCCAGCACCCCTTCATGATAAAGGTCCTAGAGAGATCATGGATAACAGGAACATACCTGAACATACTAAAAGCAATATACAGTAAACCAACACGAACATCAAATAAATGGAGAAAAACTCAACACAATGTCTCGAAAATCAGGAACAAGACAAAGCTGTCCACTCTCTCCATATCTCTTCAATATTGTACTTGAAGTTCTAGCTACAGCAATAAGACAACAAAAGTAGATCAAGGGGATACAAATAAGAAAAGAAGAAGTCAAGCTTTCACTATTTGCAGATGATATGATAGTTTACATAAGTGAATCGAAAAACTCCACGAGGGAACTCCTACAGCTGATAAACACCTTCAGCAAAGGTTAACTCAAAAAATCAGTGGCCCTATTATATACAGATGATGAATTGGCTGAGATAGAAATCAGAGAAACATCACCATTTGCAATAGCCATAAACAGCATCAAATATCTGAGGATAATGTTAACCATGGAAGTGAAAGACCTGTATATCAAGAACTTTGAGTCTTTAAAGAAAGAAATCAAAGAGGATAGCACAAAATGGAAAGATCTCCCATGCTCTTGGATTGGTAGGATCAACATAATAAAACTGGTAATGTTGCCAAAAGCAGTCTACAGATTCAATGCAATCCCTATCAAAATTCTGGCACAGTTATTCACAGAACTTGAAAGAAAAATAATCAACTTTATAAGTAAAAACAAAAGGCCCAGGATAGCCAAAACAACCCTATACAATAAAGGAACTTCAGCAGGCTTTACCATAGCTGACTTCAAGCTCTATTATAGAGCAATAGTCCTGAAAACAGCTTGGTATTAGCACAAAAATGGACAGGTAGACCAATGGAACCGAATTGAAACCCCGGATTTGACTCCATACACCTATGAACACTTGATTTTTGACAAAGTAGCTAAAATTATACAATGGAAAAATGAAAACACCTTCAACAAACGGTGCTGGCCTAACTGGATATTAGTATGCAGAAGACTGCAGATACATCTATGTTTATTGCCTTGTACAAAACTCAAGTCTAATTGTATCAAAGATCTCACCGTATATCCAACCACACTAAAAGTCTTAGAAGAGAAAGTGGGAGATACTCTTCAACGAGTTGGTACAAGAGACCACTTCCTGAATATAACACCAGTGGCACAGACACTGAGAACAACAATTAACAAACGGGACCTCCTGAAACTAAAAGCTTCTGTAAGGAAAAGGACACAGTCAACAAGACAAAAAGGCAGTCCACAGAATGGAAAAACATATTCACTAACCCCACATCTGACAGAGGGTTGACCTCCAAAATTTACAAAGAATTCAAGAAGCAAACTGCAAAGCACCAAAGGATCCAATTAAAAGGTGTGGTACAGTACTAAATAGAGAATTCTCAATAGAAGAGTCTAAAATGGCTGAGAGACACTTATGAAAGTGCTCAACATCCTTAGCCATCAGGGAAATGCAAATCAAAACAACTTTGAGATACCATCTTACTCCTGTTAAAATGTCTAAAATCAAAAACACCAAAGAGAATTTATGCTGAATAGGATGTGGAGAGAGTGGAACACTCCTCCACTGCTGGTGGGAGTGCCAACTTGTACAGCCACTTTGGAAATCAGTATTGAGATTCCTCAGGAAATGGGAATCAATATACCACAAGACCCAAAAATTCCACTGTTAGACATATATCCAAAAGAGGTAAATTCATACAACAAGGGCATCTGCTCCACTATGTTCATAGCAGCATTATTTATAAAAGCCAGAACCTGGAAGCAACCTAGATGCCACTCAACTGAATAGTGGATAGAGAAAATGTGGTACACAATGGAGCAGAAAAAAACAATGGAATCTTGAAATTCACAGCTAAATGGATGGCACTAGATGAGACCATACTGGGTGAGGTAATCCAGTCACAAAAAGACAAACATGGTATGTACTCACTCATATATGGATTTTGGACATGGATCAGGATAGTGCCAGTCTGTACTTCTACTGACAGAGAGTCTGTGAAACAGGAAAGTACCTCAGAGATATGCATGGTACCTCAGAGAAGAGGAATGAGGCAAGATCTTCTGAACAGATGAGGAGCACGGCAAGGGGTTGAGGGGAGTGGGAACTGTGAAGAAGAGAGGGGAGAAGAGGAAGAGAGAGTAGGCCATGGTGGAACAGGAAGGTTGAGTGTGGCATAGAAGAGGGGGAAGAGGGAATCATAGGCTTTAAGATAGATCAGGCACCAGTATGACCTCTAGTGATCTAAAGGGATGCCACCAACTGGCAAGCTAAGCAATAATGGAGAGACCACCTCGAATTCTAATTCCTGATAATTAACTCGATGTCTATAACCATCCTGGAGCCTTCATCCAGTGACTGATGGAAGCAGAGGTAAACACCCACAGTTAAACACTGAACTGAACCCATGGAACGCAGTGACAGAGTGAGAGGTGCGAGGAGCAAATTGGCAAAGAATGTGCTAGCAAAACCAGCAGAGACAGCTGATCTGAACAGGGGAGAGCTCTTGGACACCAGACCTACAGCTGGGAGGCCAGCATGGAACTGATCCAGAACCGCTGAATGTGAGAGTCAGTGAGGTAGTCTGGGCAACCTATGGGGCCCTGGGCAGTGGATCAGTGTTTATCCCTGGCACACAAGCAGACATCATGTGTCCATAAACCAAGAGGGATGCTCTCTCAGCCTGGACTCTTAGGGGAGTGCCTGGACCCTGCCCTGAGTAAAATGACAGACTCTAGATATCCCCTTTTTGGAAGGAAATGGTGATAGGGTGGGAGGCTGGGGGTGGTGGTGGGGGATGTGTGGGAGGAGAGGAGAGAGAGAGAACTGGGATTGACATGTAAAACAAGCTATTTAAAATTAAAATAAAAAACAAAACAAAACCAACAAACAATATCATACCAGAAAAAATATGCCATATTTTTACTTTCAATTGTTGTTACATTGAATGTTCCTTATATGTTATTCTAACACATCACTTATTGATCAAATCACCTACTGAACATTTGAACATTTACTATATTTATTTAACTGGGTTTCATGAGTTGAGTTTTATGCAGATTGAAAATAAACACAGATTTCATCCCAGTCAACCAGGTATGTCAGTTTATTTTCTATCAAAGGATTGTAGCTTTCACATATTAGGTTTTTTTTGGAGAAAATATATGTATGTACATATGTTTATTTATGTGTAGTTGTAATATGTTAATGTGCCTTCTGTTCACACATATGTGACACGGGGAAGACCTGCACAAAAAGAGGACTCCAAGTATAGCCCCAAAATGACACTGTAGTTTTCAGGCTCTTACCCTGAAGAGAAGATGGAAATATCAATAGCAAGTTGTGTCCAAATAAAAAAATCTCTTCAAGTTGACATCAAAGAGGATTTCCCACCAGATCTCAGAATCTGAGAAGATTTGAGGTAAGACTTGGGTAATTGTGTTTCACAAACAGAATGGTGAAAATATAATGCAGATCAAAGTGAAGGACAAAGTTCACGAGCCACAGCTGCTTCTCTCTAAAACATCATTGCATCTTCCTGAACAACAACTTACCAGTGAAACCAAATTCATTTTACACTTTACAACACATAATCCCAAATGTGTCATAATCCTACAGCAATATATTATGGACAAAGATGAAAATCTAGATGACCTTGTGTAAATGATAAACTTTTAGATGAATGCAAGTATCATAATACACTGCAATACAGATGCAATATGTAAAATATAGCACATTAATTTAGTATTTGAGAATAAAACAAAAATCACAAATCAATTATTTAAAATATTTACATATGAAATAATTTGGATAAACTCTCAATGGCTCTTATTTCACAGAAATGATACACTTCAAAATTAGTCAAGAATTATTTTTAATTACTCTATTTTCTCCATTTTCCTATCTCATGAACTTTAGACATGCTGTCTGAGTCCTAACTCTAATACATGATCATCGCTTTGTATGAAACACTAGGACATTACTGTGGAACTCTCTCTTTTGCTCAAGTTACATTCTTTTAAATCATCAGCAAGGCAGTGAAACTGCCTATGAGCAATATTATACATTCTAGAACCAACTCAAATAGAGGAAGTGAAATGATGCTGGTTACTGATTCATCCCCTTGAATTGTTCAGATAGCTTTCTTGTAAAATCCAGACCCAAGTGATTTGGGTTGGCATTGACCACAATTTTCTGGGAATTTAATAGCAATTAAAAAACCGCCCCCAGACATGTCCACTATTGTATGTAATGAAGGCAGGTCTTGTTTATTTTCCTGTTTCCATCACCTGTTGCTGTTCATAGGTTTCTTGTTATGCAATTTGACCAACAGAATCCAATTTCACAGACGATTTCATCTAGGTGGATAAAGATTAGATCCATTCCTGTAATGCCAGCGGCAATCTGTGCTTCGGGACCTCAGTTTCCTGGGATTTATTTGGAAAATGTCACTAAGGACTATGATGGTGGATCAGCTAGTCAGCGTTGTCAATCTGCTGCCTTACCTCAACAGCTGTGGAGAAAATGCTAATTCCTTTGTAATCAAAAGCATGTTGTTCACTTTGATCTTAGTCATTTGTCCCAATTCTGCTTAATTCACTTGGCTTATTAGGACAGTTACTGGATGGTCACTGTTTTACCTGATAAAAAGAATGGTGTTTAAATTCATTAGTATTATATTAATTTGATCCCAAGCTGCAATGTACTTGAAAAAAAGTGAGCTAGTATATGCAATTTTAAATTTAAATATAGAAGATACTATTTACATATCCATGGGTTTAGTAACTAAATTTGTAGTATATATCATGATTTTTGAGCATAGAATCTAGGTAAAAATTTGTGTGCAATGTTTTAAAATTGAGAATATAGTTTGTCCCCAGTAGTAGTACCTTGCCTTGCCAGTGAATTTGTTAGTCGCCACAGCCATTTGGGCATGGTTTCCTGTGTGGACATGACTGCTGGAAGTTAGAGAAGGTGAGAAACATGATCTCTTGGGGTATGTAGAGCATCAGAAGTGCATTTCCTCTCCCTAAGATGAAGTTTCTGCCCTTCTTATGCTCTCCACAATGTGACATAAGAGACAGAGCCCACCCCTCTGCTTTTATACCTTCCAGCAGTAATATCCAAGCATGAAACCATGCACAAAGTTTTATGTCCACATTCACTTGCAAAACAAGATGCTACTACATAGGTTCACACATGTAAATGCTTGGAGTTAAGGTACTGGATCTATTTGGCAAATATTAGTTTTTGGAGGCAGTATATCAAAGAGAATGGTCTTTGAGGTTTCAAAAGCTCAATCCATTAATAGACAGCTTTTTGTCTCTCTGTCCCTACTGTTTGCAGAAAAATATTTAAGTTTTAAGCTGCTGATCTAGCAAGATGAATGTCTGCCTGTTGCCATGTTTCCCCACACCTATATCCATTCCCAAATAACACTTTGATACTGCAACCTCCAAATTATATCCTTTCTTTTAAAAATTGACTTGATGATAATGACTTACTAGAATAATAGAAAATTAAGCCACTAAATAAATTATATACAAGCTATGATTTGTATCACCAGACAGGACAGGCACAGAGGAAATGAGGGGGGAAGTACATTGGAGGAGGAATAAAAAGGATTTTATGGGTGGACACGACCTGTGTGATCAAGAAGGTGAGGGTTGGGTGGTAAGGAATTAAGAGATGCTGTGGAGGAAAGAATGAGAGGAGACAGAGCTAGAATTGGAGATAATTGGTGGGGCTGTGTAGAACTTGTGCGGTGGAATCTTCCTATAATACACAATGGTGACCCTAATGAATTCTTAAAATAAGGGGGGGAGACAGAACTTCTACTGGCTATGACTTGTGAACAAACAAAGGGCTAGGATTGGGTATTGCTGGTCAAATATCTTCCATGAATATCCACAAACAATCTAGGCTGCTGACAAGACAATGTTTTGCTCTCTGAAAACTAGCAGTAAGTCCTCATTGAGGATGATAACACCCACACAAGTCATTGAACATGGAGAGTTCAAGCTGATGCCTACATAGAAACTTCATCCCTGTGTTCTACTGTCTACAACATGGAAAGATTCTCTGCAGGACACCAAGTGAACAGCAACCAAACAAAAAGGCATTTTATCTATACTTTTTCCTGCTTGCACAATATCCTAGGGAAATGGTGAAACATGTGAGAGTAAACAAGTGATACCTGATTTGACTGAGGGCCCAATCTATAACATGCAACCATACCTGAGACTCCTTTGGTAACCAAAAACTGTAGTCTGACAGCCCAGAAACCTAAGAGAAATCCAAATAGTACTCATTAATAGTCATATATATGACTACTAATGATAGTTTGTGCAGATTATCAATTGGTGTCTTATTCAGTAATCATCAGAGAAACCTCTACTGCAGCAGAAAAGAACAAGTAGTGTGACTAATAGCGAGACATTATTCAGAAAGGGATAGAAACGTAAGAACACACAGCACTACATTATATATCTCCATCAAATATCTCCCTCCCATAACACAGGGAACACTATGAAAGAGTAGGTAGAATGGATGAGGGGAGACAGAATAGAAGAAGGACACCAGCAGAACAAGATCCTTGATAGCAAGAGAAAGAGAAAAGTATATTAACTAAGACACTTGCCATTTAAGCAAATAGACAAATGAACAATCTGATAAAGGAGGAAACTTCTTCCTCTCCATGCATATGGTAATAGAAATGACTCCCTATCTGAGCAACATGTAGTCAAGAAGAGTTAATTAGATTGTGTAAAGTCTCTTCTGGGTATCAGCTTATGTGTTTACTACTCCCTTGGGACTTTTCAATTTTTGATGCTTATTTTTTGTGTGTTCTGATGTTTTGACTGCATATTTGTTGTTTTACCAGATCAGTGCAGTGCCTCAGAGACTAGAAGAATGGAGGGTCTAAGATAGGTTGTGACTGGAATTATGAAATATTGGTAGTAGTCTTATGTGTGCTGGAAATCAAACCTAGGTCCTGGATAAAAGTTGATGGAGCTCTTAATAACTGAGCTATCTCACAAAACTGATTACTCAATATTTTAATGCTATAATTAGATAAAAAGTTACTTTTGAAGTTAATTCCAAACTGACGTGTCTTTTTGGGCAGCTGTTGACAAACCAATTGTATGAATGTTGCCATACTTCTGTTTCTCTGGCAAAGTTATTTTTTTAAAAAAGTCTTGAGACACATTCTTTTGCTTTTAATTCTAGACATGGGTCAGGGGACACATTTAGGATAACAAAACAGTTTCTCTGATCCCTATATAAAAACATCACATTGGCTTTTATTTAACTCCAGGCAAAGAGAAACACTGTCAGCAGCTGGAGACAGCAGAGCAACAATCATGGCAGCATGTGCTTTCACTTCTGCTTCCCTGGGTGGTTTATGTCAGGGCTTGAATCACTGTGGGAGGGAAATTAATACCCTGTTGACAATAATAAGTTGCAACATCTTCAGGCTGCAGGCCGTTTATCTTGAGAGAATGCTGTGTGCCAGATCCACTGCCACTGAACCTTGATGGGATCCCATCTGCCAAGCTGCTTGCATAATAGATCAGGAGCTTAGGAGGTTCCCCTGGTTTCTGCTGATGCCATGCTAAAATATTATCAATGTTCTGACTTCACTGGCATGTGATGGTAAAACAGTCTCCCACAGATGTAGATAACAAGGATGGAGACTGGGTCATCTGGATATCACATCTGGCACCTGAGATTAGAAAATTAAGAAGAAATTTCCTCACAATTAATTCTGTTGAATAAGGACTTTCCCAGAAACCACATAGCACTGACTACAGTCAGATGAATAAATTGTCAATTCTGTCTTTCTTACCTGTAAGACAGAGTAGCAGCAAGACCAAGAGCTGAGTGGGGGTCCTCATATCTGTGCTGGGACCAGTGTTATGCTGACTCTAGCTCACCATGCAGCCTGACTTTGAAGAAGTCCTCAGGGCAGTGGGTTGTGCTCTGAGCATATGCAAATGAGCAATGATTATCATTTATATAAGCATTTACTGAATCGGTAAGGCCTGAGTTTCACTTATGTGTCAGATCTCAGGCAGTACAGTTTTGTTTGTAGAGAATGTGCTCATCTATGGAAAACAAGTGGCAGAACCAGTCTGTGATTTGCAACTTGCTTTGATTTCGGACATAAGCAATGTAGAATTTCCTTGTTATTTTCTGCATTTACAGGGAATGTCAGCTATAGTATATTCTACAGAGTAAATAAGTCGCAGGTCCTTTCACAGGTAGCTGTAGATTTTATAGATGCCACGAAGCTTATTCTGTTTTATTATTTGTTTAATTGTGAAACTGATCTTTAATTTAAACAATTCACAGTTCCTTTCCATTCTCTGAATCCTCTCATATATCCCTCCCACTCTTTTTCAAATTCATGGACATTTCATTTACTGTTTTTCTGTATATATGTATGAACAAGTTGACTTGATCAGATTGAAGCAGCACAAGGATGTGTTATTACAGATAACCCCAGAATGGCACCACAAAGTGGAGCTACTAAAGATGGGACTACACCAGATGGTGATACATAGATTAATAGAAATGGGTAATAATTTAGAGAAAGCTAGCCAATAAGAAGCCCAACCCACCAGTCAAGAATTTTTTAATTAATAGAGAGGCTATGTGTTTATTTTGGGCTCCAGGCAACAAGAATCCGGCTGGGTCGTAAAACTTACATCAACAGTCATTTGTGATTTAACTTCTTGAAGCAACTTTGATTTATATTCTGTATTTAGTAGCTTCACCAAGGCAGCCATGTTGCTAATTGTTGCATGTAGTTTATTTCATAGTAACTATTATAGTAATCAGCAGAGGTAGTTTCAGGCTCCATTGCAATTTGACCCAAAGTCATTGAAATGAGAGGAATACTGCTCCATTATTTGGACACTTGATCAGTTTTTAAACATCCTTGATTTGTTTTCTAAAAGAACCACTATAAATGGTCTGTTCTGTCAGTGGCCTTTTCCCGTACAATATCCTCTAATGTGTAGGGGAATCTTGTAACAAGGATGATATTTCAGCTTTTAACATGTTGAGAGTCTTTTTTTTATGGAAGGAAGTCTCCAAATATCAATATCACTTAGGAAATTTGCATTGCATTTATGTTTATCTTTAGTTCTTTAGTTTATCTACATTCCATTTGTTATAATGTTTTGTGTTTGCACTTTCTTCTTTGCACTTATTCCAATATGTTGCAACTTCTTTAGTGTTTTTTCTGCCATTTAAATAATAAATATGTTCATCTGTCTTTTATATTTATGAGCTTTTAAGGCCTCCTTAAGTTTTGATTTGTAATTACATCCCATTTTTATCAAAGATGGATGTTTGAGAATCTCAAGTCATACATTACTAGCTGTTTAACACGAGGAAGTGAGTTTGATCCCAAGACACATGTAAAAACTTTCCAAGTACAGTGGCAAGGACTGTAACCCCAGGACTCAGAGAGGCATAGATAGGCCAATCCAGGGGCCTCACTAATAAGTCCATCTGACTTACACAGTAAGCTCTACGTAGATGAAGTCTGTATCTCAAAAAAAGAAGACAAAACAAAAGGGTAAATTGCTTCTGTGTGTTGATCTGTGACCTCTATATTTGTAGTTGCAGCCAGAAACATTCACACACATATTCACAAGATCCCTCCAAATAACATGCACCTGAAAATAAGACAATTTTAGTGTTTTCAACCTTCTAAAACTGTGTTACTATCTTTTTGTGAGTGATACATAATGTATATCAGAGAGCATCCCATGTGCTCTTGAGAAAAAGTGTGTACTCTGCTCTTGGATTTGGAGTATTTGGTTGTATTTATATGAAGGAGAACCAAATCTCTTGTGGTAGGAATTAGACATTAATCACTTGTACTCTTTAAGAACTAATGAAGAAAAATTACCTGAGAGAAATGCTTCTGTTTACCTGGTCAGAGTCCTGCCTGACATTTCACTAGACCATCATTTAGGGCATTGTTAGCAGTACTGCTACTGGGTAAAGATCACATTTTATCTGACAATAAAGGAGTCCAGTGAGCCAAAGATTTACTCTGGCATACACACAAAAAGGATAAAAATATGTATCAGGCAAGAGAAAAAGCAAAATTGAGGAGTCCTAGTGAAGGTTAGTCCTTAACACAGTTAATGCTTCATTGACCCATGATTACCATCTCCTGTGCAAAATGGCTTGATACTTTGCCATAACTTTGAGGAAACATTCCTCACCCCTGATGACACTAGGGACCCAGTAGCCTCCCACAGTATGCTCCTTCCCCGGAAAGATCTAGTTCCTTGGAGTTCAGTGTTACAGTTTGATTACACCAATATCTTCCTTTAAAAGACTTTCCCTGCCAATGGTACTACATAGAATCTGAAGAATCTCAAGTAACTGACTTTGTAAAGGGTACTTTCACCAGTTATAAAAACTTCAGGATTTGTTTTTCCTCTGATTTTTTTCTTGCAGGTATCTATCTAATCTCTACTCCCTATGTTGAAACATTTCTTCAACTTGATTCCTCTTTTATTATATAAAGCTTTTAATTCAAATTCCCATTATTTTCAATCAAGAAGTGTGCCTTCTTTATTCATTGATTTAGATGCCTTACTATTGATTCTAGATCCCATTGTCACTCAGATTTCCATATTATAGATTCTCAACTTTTTGTCCCCTCCTAAGTGTGAACTGTGTTGAATTTCTACATTGCTTTTTTAACTCTGTTTTGTTTTGTCCTGGTAATCTGGAAGTCAAAACAAAAACAAAAACAAAGTAAAAGTAACTAACTAAACAAACAAATAAATAAATGAATGAAAAAAAAAACACAAAGGAACATAACTGGGTTTCCAAGTTCACTATGAGGTATTAGGAAAAAACCAAACAGGCTTTCTTCTGCTGTTAAATTTATTTCTTGTAACACAGGGTGGAAAATCTTAGAAATTCTTGAAAAGCAGTACTATTTATATTTGAGTAAACTGAATCTTGGAATACATATACCAGCTTTCATACAACCTTGGGATTCATATAACACTAGGAAACACTTTACATATTTTAAGCAGAATTGACTCATTATAGAAAACTGATATGTTCCGAGTCACAGCTGCTTCTCTCCATATCATCTTTTTATCTTCCAGAAAAGCTACTTACCGGTGGAACCAACTACATATCTTACACTTTACAAAATGTAACCCTAAATGTTTCTTAAGTCTACAACAATATTATGAAGATCCTGTAGTACAAAAAAAATACCTAAATGACCTTGTGTATATGATAACCTTTTAGATAAAATGCAAGTGTCACAATACACTGTAATACAAATGAAATATGTTACATATAGCACATTAATTTAGTATTTGAGAGTAAAACAAAAATCACAAAGATATTATTGAAAATTATTACATAAGAAATAATTTGGATAAACTTTCATTGACTCTTATTTAACAGAAATGAAACACTTCAAAATTAGGCAAGATTTTTTTTATTTCCTCAAGTTTCTCCTTTGTTCTATCTCACTGTTTAGAAATGCTGTCTGAGTCCTAAATCTAAAACATGGTCATCACTCTGTATGAAGGACTTAGACTGTCCTGTGGAACTCTCTCTCTTGCCCAAGTTACAACCATTCTTTTAAATCATCAGCAAGGCAGTGAAATTGCCTATGAGAAATATCATACATTCCAAAATCTATATTTAATGCAGACATTAGAAAATTTAATACTTTGTTTGACATTTCTCTTATCTAACAAATTTTGATGATGAGATCCTTATTCATTTACCTAGTGTTTCATCTTTTCAAAGACAGTTTCAAAAATATAATGGGTGAAAGAAAACATGTTCTTAATTTAGATTTTCATACCTGCATCATATTTGCTCTTGTTTATTTCATACATCAAGTTTAAAATTATGTACTATGGCAGTTTTTTTTTACTGTGATGGAAAACCATGAATGTAAAAAACTGTTGGAAGAAAAGGCTTATTTGCTTTCACTTTTACATCACAGTGTATCTCAAAAGAAGTCAGGAGCAGAAATTAAGCAAAGCATGAACCTAGAGACAAGAATTGAAGAAGCATCGATGGAGGAACACTGATTAACAGATTCCTCTTCATGGCAGGAGTAGATTTGCACTCTCAGGAGGCTCCTGGTTGCTTGGTCCTCTTGGGGTAAGTCAACCTGGCTGAAGTCCCCAGGCCAGGAAGTCCCTATTCTTTCATAATTTTTTTTTACCAGATTTCAAGTAATAGCCTACTTGATTTCTCTAACCCTTGTTTAATTTCCTGTTATCATCACCTGTTGCTGTACATAGGCTTTTGTGTTATGCAGCTTCAACAACAGAGTCAAGCTTAACAGACAATTCCATCTAGATAAATAAAATTAGATCCACTCCTTTAACATCCCTCATAAGTTGTCCAAGGGGCCTTCATTCCCCTGGGTCTTATTTGGAAAATGTCACTGAGGACTATGATAGTGGGTCAGCTGCTGCCATATCTCATCAGTTGGCTAGAAAAATTATAATTCCATTGTAATCAAAACCATGTTGTTCACTTTGAATTGCGTCATACTTAACAATTCTGTTTAATTCACTTGTCTTACAAGAATACTGAATAACCACCATTTTACCAGATGATACAAGAAACGGTATTTAACTGTGTAAGAATTACATAATTTAATCACAAGTTACAATACCTGAAACAAAGATAAGATAGAATATGTAATTTGAAGTGTTACTATTTGATACTATTTACATATCCATATGTTATTAAATAAATTTATAGTATACATCATGAGTTTCAAGCAGAGGATATAGATAAAAAGGAGAGTGAAAAGGTTTAAAATGGAGAATATCCTTTGTTCCCAGTAGTAGTATCTTGCCTTCTCAGTGAATTTGTGTTAGTGGCTGTAAGTAAGAGAACAGGTGGGCACACTCCCTCTTGTTTCCTGGAGTGCATCAAAAGGGCATTCCTAATCCAGAAAATGCTGGCTCTGCCCTTCTTATCCTCTCACAATTTGTCACATGTGAGGGTGCCCACCCATGTACTTCTCTACCTTCTGGCAGTCACATCCTAAGCTGAAGTCATGTCTAAAGGAGTTTGGCTAATAACACAAATTCACTGGTAAAACAAGATGCTAGCAGAGGGAAGGCATGGACGTAAGTTACTGGAACAGTTTGGGAAAGGGTAGTTTTCAAAGGCAGTAGATCAATGAGGGTGCTCTTTGTGGTTTCAAAAGCTCAATCTAATATCAGATAACTTTTGGCCTGCCAGTCACTACTACTTTCAGAAAAAAAGATTTAAACTCTAAGCTGCTGCTCTAGCAAGATGAATATCTGCATATTTCTAAGTTTCTCCAGAGTTTCATTGGTCCCCAAATAACTCATTGTAACTATAACCATCAAATTATATCCTTTCTTTTGAAAATTGCCTTGGTAATAATGTCTTATCAGAAAAATAGAAAATTTGGCCACTAAATAAATTATAAACACTTTATAATCTGTTTTACCAGAGAGGTCAGGCATACAGGAAGTGACTAGGGGAGTACTTGGGAGAGTAGAACAAAAGATTTTATGGGTGGACAGAACCTGTTAGTCAAGAATATAAGGATAGGGTTGAAAGGGGTTAAGAGTTGCTATGGATGGAAAGAATGAGGGGAGAAACCGCTGGAATTGGAGAGAATTTTGGGGGCTGTGTGGAACTCTTGTGCAGTGGAAACTTCCTATAACATACAATGGTGATCCTATTTAATTCTCAGTATAAGGAGGGAGACAGAATTCCTGCTGGCTATTAGTTGTCACCAACGAAGTACTGGGAATGGGTGTCAACTTGTGTTGCTGAGCAAATGGCTTACATTAAAATCCACAAACAATCTAGGCTGCTGACAAGACAAAAGGTTGCTGTCTAAAAATTAAGAGTAAGACCTCACTGAGGAAGACAACACTCACACAAGTAATTTAATATCAAGCTGATACCTACATAGAAAATTCAACTAAGTATTATAATGGCTATGACTTGGAAAGAATTTATGCAGGCCACCAAGTGAACACCAACCCAACCCTAAAGCATTTGATCTATACCATGTCCTGTCTGCAAAATATGCTAGGGTAATCGTGGCACACACTTTGTAGAGTAACCAACTGACTTAAGGCCCAGTCCATGACATGGAACCATCCCTGACACTATGTTGGTAACAAAGAACTAGAGTCTAGACAGCTGCGAGACCTAAGGTAAATCCAAATACTACTGCTTATTAGTCATATATTTTGCTAATAATGATAGTCTGCTCTTCTTATAGCTTGGTGTCTTAGTCAGTCCTTATCTGAGAAGCCACCTCCTGCAGCAGATAAGAATAAGTAGTAAGACTAATAGCTAGATTTTATTGAGAAAGAGCTAGAGAACTAAGAATACATAGCTCTATATGATTTTTCTACATCAAATATCTACATCCCATAGTGCAGGAAACACCATGCAAGACTAGCCAGAATGTGTAGGGGGAGACAGAATGGAAGGAGTACACCAGGAGAACAAGATCCTCTATAGCAAGTAAGAAAAATTGATATGAACCTATAGAGACTGAAGGAGGATGCATAGGACCTATGTGTGTTTGCATCAGGTTCTCTGTATATGTACTATAATTATCACTTTAATTCTTTTATGTGAATCCTGAAAGTGTAAACAAGGGGGACTCTGATTCTAGTTGGTTCTCTTGGAAATCTCTTGTTTTTCTGTTGGATAGTCTTTTCCAACTTGAATATTCCAGTTTTCATTTTATTTTATCATATTTTATTTTGCTGTTTTATTCTAGAAGTGTGTTCTTTTTAACAAAGATATTGAAATGAAGTAGATATATATGGGAGAGGGGGTGGAATGAGACAGATAGGAACAGAAGGAAGAGAAATTGCATTCAAATAAACAAAAAAGAAATCAAACTGAACAAACCACGATGAATACATCACCATTTCATGGTAACCACCTCAGCTCCTGCCTCTATGTTCCAGCCCTGCATAAATTCCTTCTGTGATGTACTATGATGTAAAAGTATAAGTCAAGAAAATATTCCTATATCAAAGAAGGAATGAAAGGAAGAAAAGAGAGAGAGAAGAAAGTAAATTAGCTAAAATATATGCCCTTTAAGCAAAGAGACAAATGAGCAATTAATGGCTTCTTCCCCTCTGTGCCTATGATACATGAAATGACACCCTGTCTGAGGACCATGTGGTCAGAAAGATTTAATTAGATTGTGAAAATAATGTCTTCCCAGTATCGGTTTTCTGCATACTACTCCCTTAGGACTTTTCAAAACTTTGATGCTTATTTTATGTGTCCTGGTATTTTGACTGCACCATATGAGTGCAATATCTCAGAGTCTAGAAAAAGAGAAGATCTCTGATACCCTGGGACTGGAGTTATAAAACATTGCGAGGGGTCATACATGTGCTGGGAATCAAAAATATCCTGTGTTAGAGCTGCCGGTGTTCTTAATAACTGAGCTACTTGCCAATGTGCTTGCTCAGCATTTCAATGCTATAATTGATAAAATGTTACTTTCCAAGTTAACTCCAACTTGGTGTGTATATGGTGACAGGTACTGACAAACCAGTCGTATGAATGTTGCCATAACTCTATTGCTCTGAAATGCTTATTTTTTATGTAAGTCATGATATGTATTTTTTAATGATAGGAATAGGGTAGAAGTCACGTTAAAAAAAGGATTCCCTAATCCCTATTTAAAATCTTCTAATTGGCCTTTAACTCCAGGCAAAGGGAAACACTGTCCGCAGATGGAGATAGCAGAACAAGCAATCATGGAAGCCTGGACTGTCACTTCTGTTCCCTAGGTGGTTTACGTTATGGGTTGAATCACTATGGGTGGAGTACTTGCAGCCTGTTGAAAGTAGTAAATTGCCACATCTTCAGACTGCAGGTCACTGTTCTTGAGAGAAAACTGTGTTCCAGATCTGCTGCCACTTAACCTTGATGGGATCCCGTCTGCCAAGACGTTTGCATAGATTGGGAGTTTAGGAGATTCCCCTGGTTTCTGATGATACCATGCTAAATTATTACCAATGTTCTGAATTGACAGGTATGTGATGGTGACATGTTCTCCCACAGATGAATATAACAAGGAAGGAGACAATTAATTCTGTTAAATGTGGAGGTTCACAGAGACAACACAACACTGACAAAGTTCAGATGAATAAATTTCCAATGCTGTCTTTCTTACATGTAAGCCAGCATAGCAGCAGCCCCAAGAGCTGAGTGGTGGTCCTCATGTCTGTGAGGGACCTCTGTGATGCTGACTGCGGCACAGGTTATGTTCTGACTATGAAGAATTCTTCAGTGTGGTGAGCTTGGCTCTGGGCACATACAAATTTGGAATGACTCATTGGTTTATCATTGATTTAAGAAGTCCCTGGTTCAGTATGGCCTGTATTTCACTTATGTGTCGGTTCTCAGACAGTGCAGACTTTTTTCTTTGTAGAGGATGTGCTCCTCTATCGAAAACAGAGGACAGAACCAATCTGTGATTTGTATCTTACTTTTATTTCTGTCATAAGCAATGTAGAATTTCCTTGTTATTTTTCCTCCTTTACAGAGAATGTCACATATAGTATATTCTACTGAGTACATAAAAGTTTTCAGGTGCTTTCATAGGTAGCTGTAGATATTATGGATGCCATGAAGTGTATTGAGTTTTACTATCTGTTTATTTGTGAGACTAACTTTTAATAAAACTTTCTACACTTTCTTTTCCTATCTCCTATACTCCTATATATCCCTCCCAATCTCTTTCACTTTCATGGTCACTTCTTTTATATTTATTTTGTGCATATATTTATAAGCACATTGGGTGGACCCAACTGAAGCACCACAGAGAAAAGTTACTACAAATAGCCCCCAGATTGGCACCCCAACGTGGGGCTACTAAATTTGGCACTATACCAGATAGCGCTACTTAAATTAATAAAAATTGTTAGTAATTTAGAGAAAGATAGCCAATAAGAAGCTCAAGAAACCGGCCAATATATATATATATATATAATTAATGTAGTGTCTGTGTGTTTATTTGGGGCTCTAGAGTGTTGGACCTAGGCCATGTCAGAAAACTTACATCAACAGACATGTGTGTATTAATTTCTTGAAGCAGCATTAATTTAGCATCAGTTTTAGCCGTTTCATCAAGGCATCCATGCTGCTAATAGTTGCATATAGTTTACCACATAGTACCTACTATACTAATCACAGAAGTGTCTTCAGGCCTCATTGCAATTACACCCAAAGTCATGGAAATGAGAGGGATATTCCTCCATTTTATGGACACCTGATAACTTTTTAGACATCTTTGATTTATTCTCTAATTGAAACCACTATAAATGGGCTTTTCTTTCAATAATCTTTTCCCTTTCATTGACATCTAATGTGGTGGGAAATCAGGAAACATGGATGATATTTTCATCTTTTTCAAGTTGATGGCATTTTGTTGTGGAAGGAGTGTCTCCACATCTCCATATCACTTAGGAAATTTTCATTGTATGAATATAAAGTACTTAGCAGTCCATTGATTTACCTACATAACAATAATTTTAATGTTTTTATTTGCTCTTCTGCATTACAATATTTTACAGCTTCTTTTCAGATTTCTTCTGCTGTTCTTTTAAAAATAAATGTGTACATCTTTCTGTCATATTACTGAGCTTTTTAGGGCTCCTTCTCTTTTGAGATGTAATTTAATCCCATTTTTATCAAAGATGAAAGATTGAGAAATTCATATCATACATTACTGGCTGTTCAACATGAAGAAGTGGATTGATCCTAAGACACATGTAAGAACTTTCCAGTCACAGTGGCAAATGATTATAATTCCAGCACTCAGAGAAGCAGAGACTGGCCAATCCAGGAGCTTCACTAGCTAGTCCATCTAGCTTACTCAGCAAGCTTCAGACAAAAGAAGTCCCTGTCTCAAAAAATGAAGACAAAAAAAGTAAATTGCTTCTGAGGAGCATCACAAAATGTTCATCTGTGACTTCTACATTTGCCATAGCAGCCACACATGTTCACAAGATCCCTCCAAACAAGATGCACATGAAAAGAAGACAATTTTAGTGTTTTCAGCATTCTAAATATTTGGATACCCTCTTTTTGTGAGTAATACACATCATATCTTAGTATCCCATGTGCTCTTGAGAAAAAGAGCTCTTGGAAGTGAAGCATTTGGTGACATTCATGTGAAGGAGAACCAATTTTCTTGTGGCAGGCATTAGACCCAAATGATAAGCACTGTTTAACAGCTATGGATGCACAACTTTTCATTACCTGAGATCAATCCTGTTTTCCTGGTCAGAGCCCTGCCTGGCATTTGCCAAGACTATGATTTAGGACATTGTCAGCAGCACTGCACTTGTGGAGAGGTTAGAAAATGCTAACCCTAAATATAATTATGGATGTCAAGTCACTATTCAATCTGAACAATAAAAGCAGTTAATAAAACTATATCGCTGTGAAGAAAAATGAATTTCCAGATGAGACAAAAAGGCTGGAAAAGACAGGGAAGTATCTGGGGAAGGACTTTTGTCCTTTGATCCTAAGGAACTCTGGATACACAGATAACAGCCACTTCTGAATGCTAGAAGTGCTCCAAATCTGGGCAGGCAGAGAGATATGGAGGCTGAAAAAAACCGTTATCCCCGTGTTTATGATTGCCAGATTGAGACTCGAGAAACATCAGCATTTATTGCTGGTGCCAAGATGAATTTACCAGAAGGAATTCAAAGAGACGTATACACAGAATGACTTCCCCCATCAGGGGAACACATTTTATCTGACAATAAAGACATCTAGTGAAATGGAGATCTAACTCTGTGATACTCACAAAAGTCTAAAGAATAAATATCAGGTAAGAGATAACCAAAATTGAGGAGTCCCTATCAAAGTTAGTCCTTAACACAATTAATCCTTCATTGACCTGTAACTATCATTTCCTTTGCAAAGTAGGCTGCTAACTTTTCCTAACTATGTCAAATCCTCCCCTTTGCTTGGCACTGGGGAACAAATCTTTATCCTCCCCTACCATGGTCTTCCCAGGGAAGGTCCAACTCCTTGGGATCCATTATTAAAGAGTGTGATTACACTAATGTCTTCCTTTTAAAGACTTTCCCTGCCAAAGATACTACACAAATCTTCTGAATATCCAGTAATTGACTTTGTAAAGGTTGCTTTAACCAGTTATGAAACCTCAAATTTGTTTACCCTCTGATTTCTTTCTTGCAGGTATTGAATCAATAATCTCCAAGTTGAAATTTTCTTTCAACATGATTCCTTCCTTATCATATAACGTTTCAAATTCAAATTCTCATTATTTACATACAACAAGTTAGTCTTTATTATTTTTTACTTAGATGCTCTTGATATTGTTTAATTATCACTTCTATTTCTTATTGTCACACATATTTCCATATTTTATTATCTCATCTATCTGTCTCCTCATAGGTGTGAAAAGTGTTTAGTTTTTTCATCTTGCTTTTTGAACTCCATTCTCTTGTTCATGGTAATTTGACCCTTTTATGTTGCCTGGGCAACTACAACTGTCCCATCTATCTATCTATCTATCTATCTATCTATCTATCTATCTATCTATCTATCTTTCTATCTATCTAGCTATCTAGTTACATCTGTTTACATATATTAATGCTATTTGGGAATGTGGTAAGAATCAGAGCTGGCTTCACTACACATTTCACATAAAATCAGACATAAAAGCTTCACTTTACATATCAGCTACAGAAGATCCAGACACACTCAGCATTTCTCACCTTTACATGGCTTATTTTTGGGATATCAATTTGCTCATTCTTTAAAGACTTATTTTTTAAACTATTTATTTTTATCTATGACTGTCTATAACCTTTTTTCTGTGTATCTTCAGAAATTTTCTCGATCTTAACTTGGTAAGAATACATTCTCTGTGAGTCAAAGACTAAAGGCCTAGACAGTTTCTAGCCTACCTACAGCATGAATCTGCTTAGCACATGTTGCTGGCAATTGGTGCAACCCCTTCAGGTTGGTAAGAGGTGGTTCTCAAGCACACAGTCAGTGGCCAGAAGGTGCTGTGCTTCTGAAAACTGTGAGCACAAGTCTGCCCGAGTAACTGCAAGACTGGGAAGCTATGTCGGACTCTGTTTGTCTGGTTGGAACTTTTTCTCAAGTTTCTCCATTCCTATATGGCTACATGTGCCTCCAAATTCCATGCTATATGTAACAGGACTTTCTTGTTAGAGTTTCTTTTGGGACCAACAGTTCCTTTAAAATGACATGCGGTCTTATTATTAATTATGAAAGTGTTGTCTTAGATTAAGCTTATTTCTAATTAGCTCTTATAACTTAAAATTACTCACTTATATTAATCTACATTCTTCCAAATTGCTTGCACCTCTCTTTCATTCTGTTTCTCAAACTCCCTCCACATCTGGCTGATAACTTCACCATACTTCTTAATGTTCCCTCTCCCTACAAATCCTGCTTATGTCCCCCTACCCTGCTTGTGGCCATCCAGCTCTTTAATAAACAAACAGGAATGCTAGGTAGGTCAGGCAAATTATAGACTCACTTTCAACATGTACAAAATATTATACATCAGCATTGCTTTTTCTCTTTCATCTCTAAAGTACAGGTTTGGATATAGTATTTTTTATTTACTTAATGCTTCCTTCAATAAAAATGTTATATGTTGATGTGTGTAGTCTGTGCTGACACGTGAAGCCATGCTAATGTCTATGGGCTGGAGAGATACCACTGTGGACCATATTGGTGTCTGATGTCTGTTTCCCAGAAGGCATGATGGTGTACATATCCTTTGCTGTGGCAATGCAACATGATGATGTTTGTGGTCTGTCCTTTCTCCAGAAACCAAGTTTTTGGCATATACTGAAGACTGACGCCATGTGAAGTTCCATGATCAATGCTGTTCCCAGAAAACTTTAGGAAGTCCATGATAAATGGTCACAATGACTGAAAAGAGCAAGGATGCTGCTTTTTCAGTGTAATTGAAGATTGAAGAATCACAGCTGGAAAAGAGAGCAGTAAAATATCCTGGGGAAAGTCCTAATCTACCCCAAAACACATGCCTCCCACACAGAAAATAAGAACGTAGACAGGAAACAAAAACTTTTCAATAGGGTGCTGAATTGGTGGTTTCTTGTGGCAGTGTGGTTGGGAAAATATTGTGTTTTCTTTAAGGGACAGGCCACTGGGTGTTTGACTGTTGTACTCCAGTGAATACACAGGCAGTAAAATTTGTGCTTGTGATTTATCATTGTTGTTTTTGCTTTGTTTTTTCTTTTATTTTTCTTCTTTTCTGAAGGAAGGGGACCAAAAACATTAGTAGAGGACTTGGGGGCCTGGGAAGTAATTGTGACCTGGGCACACTACATGAATTTCCAAAATAATAAAGGTATTATGTTCAAAAAGAGTTGCATAACTACTTTGTAGCTTGTAGTATTTGCTGAAAATGTACAGGGAGGCAAACTGAGGCACTCTTAAGGCTGCCTCAGTGATCTTCATCTTTATTTACATGAGGTTGATGACAGAAAATCTTGGGGCACACTTGGTCCATGTGAATACTGATGTGACCTCTTAATTTTTCCATATCTGTATATATTAATCAGTATCTATTTTGTAAAGCATGCTATGCCACTATCAAGTCTCCTCCCCTCCTCTAAGAGAAATCCATTATCACTGTCTTTAATTAGGGCCAGAACAAGGTAAAGAGTTCAGAATGTTACATGAAAATTGGGTGCTTTCCACAAGGAAACACAGCTACAGTGGGGTTCAGAGTATTTTCTCACATAGAAATATAAGCACTTTCAGGAGATTATGGTTAAGAGAGTAGGGCAAGAAGACTATTATGAGGTTAGGTGTCAGTTGTACAATAATCCTGATGAAAGTTTGTACAGTAATACATATATTTTGGTGTCCAGAAGAAATATCTAATATCATGTATAAGAGGTTTATATGTTTGAAATTTTTGCAAGTGAGATGTAGGGAATATTGACGACAGAATCTTAGTTTTCGTGGAGGGGTTAGTAAAACAAGCAACATCATGAATGAAAATAAAAGTCGTGATTTTCGCTGGTAGAAAACTGGAATACAGCTGAGTAGTAGTGGCACGTGCCTTCAGTCAAAACACTTGGGAGGCAGAGGGAATTGGATCTCTGCCTTGGAGAGTCGCCTAGATTACATAATGAGTTAAAAGACACTAAGAATGAACATAGAATCCCTGCCTTGAAAAACACCAAAAAAAAAAAAGGAAAAAAAGGATGATGTGATATTTTAATTAAATGGGGCACAGTAGGTTAATCTTATAACTTTTTAGTAGGTATAAAAATATAGGCTTCTTTGCATGAAGAGAGATATAATCAGTTTCTCTGGGTTCAAAAGGATTCTTCATACGACATTAAGTAATTTACAAGAAAAATATTTTGGAAATAGTATATATACAATAGGATAACTTTAAACTTGCATTCCATGTTCAGCTAAAATTTTCACTATTAGAAATGCAAAGAACTAATTGTACATTTATTCTCATTTGTGTATTTCTCCTAGGGTAGGGATATTTTATTCTTAATGATCAGTGTATTATGCTTCCTTAGTGAAGAGACTTTTTAAAATACTAATTGTTCAATGAATGTACATTTTCATTTTTAGTGAACAATTTGCTAACTGATTTCATTTTGTTGCTTCACATTCTTTACCAATTTTACAGCTAAAAATCATATTGTTGAACATAAAAACCAATAAGCAGTAATAGTATCATGGTTGCTCCCTCATATAAAATACAAAAGTTACATATTAAGGGGTGAGACACCAAATGTGATGGTTGGAGTCAAATTTGGGTCCTCTGGATGAGCTGGCTGAAGACCAAAGAAATTAATTAGTTAAGTACATGTGTTTATTCTGGATACTTACTTAGTGGATGAGACTTATGATACTATAATTTGCAGAAATATCTCACATTCTTATTACCAGAGTTCAATTATACAAAGTTGTGAGCTTATAAGTCACACAAATATTTTTGAAACAACAGAAACAGCAACAGGCTTAGATAGGCTTAGGGACAGAGCAATTAATGGAAACTAGTATGTTTTCACTGAATCAATCCTTTCTCTTTTGTGGAAATCTTAAATGTCCATAACATGATAACCCACTGCATGAAAGATTGCTTTGGTTTTCTGCTGTCAGTCATGAAGATTATTCACATGTTGGCTTGCCATGTGATGGGGTATTTCTGGCTAGAATTTAGAAAACTAATCACACTCCAGAACATCTATCTAGTCAGGAGAGATATATTATAAACCAGGATTTACTTATATCTCCTGTTATATATAAACTATGTTTATATTAAGCTTTTAAGGAGGATACTTGGTTCCTAAAAGTGGTTATTTTTTTCTGATGACAATATTTCCATCCTCAGTATAGAAAGCCAAGTAGCTGGGAACTAGATCAAGGCTTTATACGCTTTATATCTGTAATGTCATAATGATTCTATTTAACACATATGAATACATACATTTTATAATTTTCAAAAGAAGAGGTTTTAGTATAATATCTGTTTTCCTTGGATAAATAGTCTCTTGGAAAATTGATAATAGGATTTAAGTGTATGGGATTCTTCGGGCATCATCTATGAGTGGGAGCATGGAGAAGTCATTTATCACACTTTTATTCTCATGTAATGTGAAGATAAACAGAGAACACAGAGCTGAGATGGAGCTCTTCTGTTGCTTGTAAAGTTCTACTTCACTACAGGCAATCTGTAGGCTCTCTGGGGAGCCAACAGTAGTTAACTGTGAGATGTGTGGAATTCCCAGGAGGGCCCTATGCAAATCAGAATAAGTCAGAGGTGAAAGTATAGGGTTATTCAGAAGACAAGTTAATTTCCATTCTTCTTAATTTGCAACATTATTAGGTATGCTGAAATTCATTTTCCCTAGATCCCACGACGTAATTGTATATGAACTAAACCAGAAAGGCTGGTAGGGTTATTGCATCCTTACTCACCCTAGCTATTGAGAATAAAATGGGCCAATGGAATGTAGGATAATCATAGTGGAAAATAATTAGAGACACAAGAACAGAGTAATGACTAACATGTAAGAGGATATCAAATAAATAGAAAATATAAACAGAAACATTCTGAAATTATCCTGTAGAATAAATGAAGCAGAGAACAATGTGTGATTTTGTGTTTAATAGGCTTATTTGAGCACAAATACATCCATAATTTAAGTTCTGTGAGTTGTGTAGTGAAAGCTTGGAAGAGTTGTTGTATAATGCAAGGCATACAAAGCTTCCTTTAGAAATGTTTGCCGGCCCAAATAAGTTATGTATCAAAATGTATTTAAAGCCAGTTACAGTTATCTTTGAAATCCTGGTATTTTAAAAGTAGGATTAGGAGGATATCTTTGAGTCTGTGACATTCTTAGATTATTTCAGACCAGACTGAAATATACTGTGGGATACTTTGTCAACATTCCATCCCCTAAAACTTTACTCCCAACATGTCTTTTCCTTTTAGTTAAGTACTCAAGTGAAGTTTCTTTCTAAATCTATTTTATGGAAATCTTGCTCTTTCTTGATTTTCACAACACATTATATGTTCTCCACATTAGAAATGGGGTTTCTGATAAATATTATATACAAATAAATAAAGACTCATTCATACAGGCCTTTGAATCTCTAGACTCAACACTGTAATTTGATCATAGACTGTTGTGTACTTGTGTCTATAAGAAAGCCATTGTCAAAGTGTTTTTTACGTCAGAAACATCTGTCTCTTTTATTCAAAATAAAAACAAACTTATTTCACAAAGCAATCTCAGTCCCTCTCTCCCTCCCACACTCCCATTTCCCCCACTATCTCCCCTTCCCAGCCACATTTACTCTTTTCCTTTGGGAGATCACCAAAGTCTATCACATCATTTGGGGCAGAACATGGCCTCCCTATATTGGCTGAGAGAGTATCTCTCCAGATGGGCTCCAAAAAATCCATTCATGCCTTAGGGATACATGCTAGTTCTGCTGACAGTGACCCCATGAATGCCAATCTCCCAGTGACACCCACATTCATAGCTTCAGGTTCAGTCTTATGCAGATTCTCCAGCCTCTCCACTATTGTTTAGATTCTTAGTTGGTGTCACCCTTGTGGATTCTTGAGAAATTCCCTAGTGCCAGATTTCTCATCAAACCTATAAATTATTCCTCTGTCAAAGTATCTCTTTCCTTGCTCTCTTTCTCTGTTTCTCCCCAACTTGACCTTCTTTACCCCTCATGTTCTCTTTCCTTCTCCAATTTTCCTATTCACTTTCTCATTAGTCCCCCAACCCTATGCTCCTAAAGTATGCAGGAGACCTTGTCTCTTTACTCTTCCAGGTGGGGGGAGTGGTAAGTGTCTCTCTTAGGATGCTCCTTGTTTTATAGGTTCTCTTTTTTTGGATTTCAAAATGGTCATCCTTTCTGTATGAAAGAATATACCAGGTTTGTCCTTCTGTGTCTGTGTTAACTCACTCAGGATGGTTTCTTCTAGCTACATTCATTTGTCTGCAAATTTCAAGATGTCACTGAGTTTTTACCACATTTTCATTATTCATTCTTCAGTTGACAGACTTCTAGGTTGCTTTTAAATTCTCGCTATTATGAATAATGCTGCTATGAACATAGCTAAACAGATGTCCTTATGCTATGCATGTGCATCCTTTGTGTATATGACTAAGAGGAAAAAGGCCTATCTTAAGAGAAGAATTCTAGTTATACAGCTCTTATGGGGATATGGGGTCTTTCATAATGAATGGGATTATCCAATAGGACAGCAAAGAAAGTCTAAGTTATGTTTCTTGATTACACATGTGGATTCAGAAAGACTATCTGGATTTCCATGATTTGGGAAATTAACACACATAAAATTCAGTCATGAAAGGTTGGTGATGCACATCAGTCACGCTCACCCATCATTGTCAGTCTCTGTTTCTTTTGTTTTCATTTATAATCATGCCTATTCAATTATGAGTATTATCACTAGTGATTGTATACTCAGGATTACTGAAAAAGGACAAAGTCCTCCAAAGAAATGCAGGCTTTCAATTCAGTAGACAAAGTCCCCCAATTAATTTATTTCAGCACTTAAAATTTATGTAGGTATATGCCTAGCATTTGGGTAACTGCCTGCTAGACATCAGTCTGTGGTTGATAAAAACAGTAGCAAGACAGAAAAAACATGCCATATTTTTCTTTTAGGTTTTTGTGATATTAAAGTTTCCTTGTATTTAATTCATTTTTTGTTTTTGTTTTTGTTTTGTTTTGTTTTGTTTTTATGAGACAGGGTTTCTCTGTATTGTTATGGGGGCTGTCGGTCCAGCTTGGCCTTGAACTCACAGAGATCTGCCTGCCTCTGCCTCCCGAGTGCTGGGATTAAAGATGAAAGGCATGTGCAACCACCACCCGGCCACAAACCACTCTTAAAGCAAGATGCTACTACAGTTTTCCATAGGTTCACACATGTAAATGCATGCGCATAAGATTCTGTTTCAGAAGGAGTAGTTTATGGAGGCAGTGTATCAATGAGGATTGTCTTTGTGGTTTCAAAATCTCAATCCATTATCAGATATCTATTTTCTTCTCTGTCGCTACTACTTTCAGAAAAAGATTTAAGCTCTAAGATGCTGGTCTAGCAGGATGAATGTCTGCATGTTGCCATGCTTCCCCACAACTATACTGGTGTCTAAATAACTCTTTGGTACCACAACTCCAAATTATATCCTTTCTTTTAAAAATTACCTTGGCAAAAACGTCTTATCACAGCAATAGAAAATTAAGCCACTAAATAAATTATGAGTAAGCTATAATCTGTATCACCAGAGAGATGAGGCATAAAGGAAATTTCTGTGGGAGGACTTGAGAGGATAGAACACAAAATATTTTATTGGTGAACAGGAACTTTGATGTCAAGAATGTAAAGATTTGGTGGGAAGGGATTAAGAGATGCTGTGGAGAGAAAGAGTGTACAAAGGGCTAGAATTGGAGAGCATTATGGGGTTATATGAATTATTGTGCAGTGGCAACTTCCTATATTATACAATTGTGATCCTAATGAATTCTCAGAATAAGGAGGGAAACAGAACTCCCACTGGATATTACTTCTCACCAAACAAAGTCCTGGGATTGGGTGTTATCTCGTTGTGTTGTTGGCCAAATGACTTCCATGAAAATCCAAAAAAAAAATTCAGGCTGCTGACAAGATAATAAGTTGCTCTCTAGAAACTAACAGTAAGACCTCATTGATGAAGACAACACTCACACAAGTGAGAACATGTAGTGGTGGGACAATGGTGGCACAAACCTTTTTAGAGTAAACAAGTGATATCTGGTTTGACTTAAAGCCCAATCCATGACACGAGATCATACTTGACACTCCTTTGGTAAACAAGAACTAGAGTCTAGACAGCACAGAGACCTAAGGTAAATTCAAATACTACTGATTATTAGTCATATATATTACTGCTAGTGATAGTCTGCTCTAATTATAGATTGCTGTCTTATTCAGCCTTCATCAAAGAGGCCTCCTCCTGCAGCACATAAGAACAAGTAGTGTGACTAATAGCTAGATATTATTCAGAAAGAGATAGAGACCTAGTACCACATAGCTCTACATATGATTTTTCCACATAAAATATCTGCCTCCCATAGTTCAAGGAACACCAAGAAATAATTGGACCCCCTAGGAAAAGAAAAACAAGGCCAGGCTGTGGGGAGCCGCCCCCACATTCTCCGTTACAAGATGGCGCCGACATCCGTTGTCAGTTGGAGTAAACAACCTTGGTGCGCATGTGCCTGCTACTTTTCCATCCCTTACTCTCTGCCTCTCCCGTGGCGTCATATGGGCTGACGAGCAGGAGCCAGTCAGGAGATGACACGTCCGAGGCGGGGACTGCTGAGCTATATAAGGGTTGGGCTTTTCACTCCCCGGGTCTCTGCTCTGTAAGCTTATGCTCTCCCTCTCAAGACGCATTAAAGCTGTTCTGCAGAAGGATCCTAAGTGTGCCACGTCATTCTTGCTGGCAAGACAGTAGCGCGGGACACCAGGCCATTGTCTAATGAAAAAACCCAGACCAGGTGCCTTGCCCAGCTGGCAGGATGTCAAACAGGATCTGTGGTCACCAGAGCAGTCATATGACCCGAATAATAATTGCTGAAGCATGCCAGGGTCTTTCATGAGGTAATACCAGGAAACTTAGTCCGTGGAAACTACCCCTGCCCCCAAGATGAGCCAATGAAATGCCTGCTGGTATGCTGATACTTATGTAACCATTAAAACTCTATAAATATTGTGCTCCCTGCAAGCCCGGTATGCTCTGCACCCAAGTTGCAGTAGCATCCGCAGGCACCTGTGTACTCAATAAATCACCTCTTGCATTTGCATCCAGTGGTCTGGCCCCGGTTCTTAGGCAGAGGGTTTGGTTTAGTGCCCGGCAGTTTGATGCTGAGGTCTTTCAATGGTAGAGGAGGTGGAGGGAAACAGAGGAACAGAAGGAAGGGAATCCATATTCAAATGTATAAAAAACACAAAAAAGAAAGCAAACTGAACAAATCATGATGAATAAGCCTGGAAGCATCACCCTTCCATGGTGACTATTTCAGCTCCTGCTTCCAGTTTATAGCCCTGCATGAATTCCTGATCTGAATTACTTCTGTGATTGGCTGTGATGAAAAATTATAGGAAAAACACATTCCCTTGTCAAATAATGAAGAAAGAAAGAAAAAAGAAAGGAGGGGAGGAAGCAAGGAAGAAAGAAAGGAAGGAATGATATAAAACAAAAAAATAATTAATGCACTTGACCTTTAAGCAAAGAAACAAATGAACAAAAAATTAAGAGAAGAAATTTCTTCCTCTGTGTACATATGATACAAGATATGATTCCCTATTTGAGGACCACATGTGATTCCCTATCTGAGGACCATGTGGTCAACAAGAGTTAATTAGATTGTGAAAATAATCTCTTCATGCTATCAGTTTGTCTGTATACTAGTCCCTTAGGACATTTCCAATTTTTAATGCTTATTTTTTATATGTACTGATGTTTTGACTGCATATTTGTTCATTCACAATATGGGTGCAATGCTTCAGAGTCTAGAAGAAGGGAAGATATATGATACCCTAGGACTGAGTTATGAAATACTGCTAGCAGTCATATGAGTGCTGGAAATCCAATTTAGGTCCTGAGTTAGATCTGCTGGTGTTCTTAATAACTGAGCTATTTCACCAATCTTCTTGCTCATCATTTTAATGCTATAATTAGATAAAAGTTACTTTTCAAATTAACTACAACACTGTGTGTATATGTTGCATAAATGTTGACACAACTCTATTACTCTGGAAAATCATGGGAAGCATTATTTTGTTTTTAATGTTACGCATAGGGTAAAGGTAACATTTAGGAAAAAAAGTTTCTCCCATTCATATTTAAAAACTTCACATTGACCTGTAACTCCAGGCAACGATAAACACTTTCAACAGCTGAAAACCACATAACAAGCAACTGGGGCAGTCTGAAATCTCACTTCTGCTTCCCTGAATCATTTCTCTCATTGCTTGAATCAATATGGGTGGAAAATTATTACTCTTTTGACAGTAATAAGTTGCTGCATCTTCAGGCTGCAGGCCACTGTTCTTGAGAGAAAACTGTATGCCAGATCCACATACACTGAACCTTGATGGGACCCCCATCTGCCAAGCTGCTAGCATAATAGATCAGGAGTTTATGAGGTTCCCCTAGTTTCTGCTGATACCATGCTAACAAATCACTAATATCTTCACTTGCCAGGCATGTGATGGTGACACTTTCTCCCACAGATGTAGATAAAAAGGAGGAAGACTGTGTCATCTGGATATCACGTATGGCCCCTGAGACCGGAAAATTAAGGACAAATTTCTAAACAATTAATTCTGTCAAATGTGGAATTTCACAGAGCTCTTTCAGAACTGACCATAAATCAGAACAGCAGCAGCCCCAGGAGCTGATTGGGGGTCCTCTGGGACCCGTGTGATGCTGGCTCCAGCTCAGGGTATGACCTGACTATGTAGAAGTCCTCAGGGCAGTGGGCTGGCCTCTGTGCAAATGCAAATCAGGAATGAATCATTGGTTTATCACTGATTTATTAAGTCACTGATTCGATAAGGCCTGTGTCAGATCACAGGCATTACAGGTTTATTTGCAGAGAATATGCTCCTCTTCAGGAAATGAAGGACAGTACCTCCCTGAGTAGGTAGCTGTAGATGTTATGGATTCCATGAAGCTTATTCTGTTTTATAATCTGTTTATTTGTGAGACTGAATTTTAATTAAACATTTCACACTTCATTTTCCAATCACCAAATCCTCCCATATATCTCTCCCACTCTTTTTCAAATTCATGATCACAGCTGTTATTTTGTGCATATATATGTGCAAGTTGGCTGGATCTCATCCATCATGATCAAGTAGGCTTCATCCCAGGAATGCAGGGATGGTTCAACATTAGAAAATCTATCAATGTAATCCACCATATGAACAAACTGTGAAAGAAAAACCACATGATCATCTCACTAGTTGCTGAAAAAGCCTTTGACAAAATCCAGCACCCCTTCATGATAAAGGTCCTAGAGAGACCAGGGATAACAGGAACATACCTGAATATAATAAAAGCAATATACAGTAAACCAACAGCTAACATCAAACTAAATGGAGAGAAATTCAAAGAAATTCCTCTAAAATCAGGAATAAGACAAGGCTGTCCACTCTCTCCATATCTCTTCAATATTGTACTTGAAGTCATAGCTACAGCAATAAGACAACAAAAGGAGATAAAGATGTACTTTTCCTTTGATGAATATAAAGTGTCCTTCTTCATGTCTTTTGATTGATTTTAATTTGAAGTCCAGTTTGTTACATATTAAAATTGCTACACCGGCTTGTTTCTTGGGACCGTTTGATTGGAAGATATTTTCCCAACCCCTTACTCTGAGATAATGTCTGTCTTTGATGTTGAGATATGTTTCTTGTATGCAGCAGAAGGAAGGGTTCCATCTTCGTATCCATTCTGCTATTCTGTGTCTTTTTATAGGCAATTTGATGCCATTGACATTGAGTGATATTAATGACCATTGATTGATGATTCTTGTTTATGCTTGATTTATTGGTAGTGAAGTTATTTTGTGTAGTTTCTCATTCCTTTTTCTTTTGATGTTTTGTAAAGTGGGATTATATATTGCCTGTGTCTTTGTGAGTGTAGTTATCTTCCTTGTATCTAGGTTTTCCTTCTAGCACTTTCTGTAGAGCTGGATTCATGGATACGTATTGTTTAAATCTGGCTTTGTCATGGAATATTTTGTTTTCTCCATCTATGGTAATTGAGAGCTTTGCTGGATATAGTAGTCTGGGCTGGTATCCTTTTTCCCTTAGTGTTTGTAGGACATCTATCCAGGATCTTCTGGCTTTCATTGTTTCCATTGAGAAGTCAGGTGTAATTCAGATAGGTCTAACTTTCTATGTTACTTGGCCTTTTTCTTTAGCTGCTCTTAATATTTTCTATTTACTCTGTAGGTTTGATGTTTTGATTATTATATGGCGAGGTGACTTCTTTTTGTGGTCCAGCCTATTTGGTGCTGTAAGATTCTTGTATTTTCATAGGCATATCTTTCTTTAGGTTAAGGAAGTTTTCTTCTATGATTTTGTTGAATATGTTTTCTGTACCTTTGAGTTGTATTTCTTCGCCTTCTTTTATACCTATTATTCTCAGGTTTGGATATTTTGTGTTAAGGATTTGTTAGTTTTGAGATTTTCTTTGGTTGACGACTCTATATCCTCTAATTAGTCTTCAACACCTGAAATTCTCTCTTTATCTCTTGTATTCTATTGGTGATACCTGCATCTGTAATTCCTGATCGTTTACTCAGCTTTTCTATTTCCAGCATACTCTCGTTCTTTGTTTTCTTTATTGTTTCTATTTCAGCTTTCAATCCTTCAACTGTTTGAGTTGTTTCCTTCATTTTTTTTGGTAGTTTTTTTCTTGGTGCTCTTTAGATTCTTTGAGAGACTTGTTTATTTCTTGAATTTTTTCCCCATTTCATGGATTTTTTGTTTGTTTTTTTCTTCTATTTCTTTAAGGGATTTCCTTGTTTCTTCTTTGATGGTCTCTATCATCTTCATGATGTGGGGACACCAGACCTTGAGTAGAAACCCACTTTCCCTTTGGCCTGAGAGCAGGCATCTGTGTAATGTTTATTTGAAACAATTTAGTGTTTTAAAGCTTTATAGGGCTTAGATAAGGGCTTGCTCACTGAAATACCATGACTGTCACACCCCCTACGGCTAGATGTCTCTTTCTGTCCCTGTCCCCTGTGGTGTCTCCCCGATTCTGGGGCTGGAGATTAAACCACCAGCCAGGAGGGTGAGAAGTGGAAAGAATGGTATGTAAATGGATGGCAAAAGTCCTTAAAAAGGGAAGCTCTTTTTTGGGGGGGGACTTCTCCAGAGACTTTTCCTGAGACTTTTTCAGAGACTTTTTCTGAGACTTTTTTAGAGACTTTTTTTGAGACTTCTCCTGAGACTTCTCCTGAGAGCTCTCCTAAGTGGACTGGGGTCTCCTCCTAAGCTGACTTGGGAAGCATAAAGTTTTCTTAAAGTAACCGACCCGTCTCTGTGTCATCTATCCCGACTACCTCGCTACATTCTTGGATGTAGGCCGCACAGCAGGTGCGACAATTGGAGGATCCCACCGAGATCATGAAAGCGAGGTAAGTGAGCTGAGTCGTCTCTTTTTCTGGCCAGGGAAAGATTGGGGGGGAAAAAAAAGAAAAGAAACCATGGGGAATAGTTCTGGGAAGCTCGAATTACAGTATCAAGTTAAAAAGTTACTTGAAGGACATGGGACTACAGTAAAGTCTAAAACCTTGGAAGGCTTTTTAAAATGGATTGAACGTGCGAGTCCATGGTTCATTACTGGGGGAGACTTAAATGTCCCAGATTGGAAGGATGTTCACTATGATCTTTAGAGTTGGGTGTTGGTGGCATATGCCTTTAATCCCAACACTCGAGAGACAGAGGTAGGTAGGATGGAGGCCATCTTGTATATAGAGCAAGTTCCAGGACAGCCTCCAAAAGGATAGAGAGAAACCCAGTCAAAAAAAAAAAAAAGAGGGTAAAATAAGAAATCTCCAGTCTTTCACCTGATCCACTGAGGTCAGGAAAGTAAAAAAAAAACTGAGGGATTTAAAAGACTGGCCAACAAGTAAGGATATAAGGATGTATTAAAAAGGGGGTACCAAGCTAGGGGTACCAGATTAAATGTCTAGGCCTTTGCCTGACAAAGGTCAAAAAAGAAAAGCGAAACCTAAGAAGTTGCCCTCAGTTGGAGGGTAGATTGGAAAATCATCCTCAATGGGAGGATGGATTAAAGATAGATAAATTTAAAAAATTGGTAAAGTTAATAAATAAGGCCAGTCTTTCACCTGATCCACTGAGGTCAGGAAAGTAAAGGAAAATTCAGAGATCTAAAAGGATAGCCAACAAGTAAGGCTATAAGTATATATTAAAAAGGGGGTACCAAGCTAGGGGTACCAGATTAAATGTCTAGGTCCTTGCCTGACAAAGGTCAGGAAAGAAAGGGAACCTAAGAGATCACCCTCAGTTGAAGGGTGGATTGGATTAAATGTCTAGGCCCTCACCTAACAAAGGTCAAAAAAGGGAACCTGAGATAAGAAGTTGCCCTCAGTTGGAGGGTGGATTGGAGGATCATCCTCAATGGGAGGAAAGATTTAAGATGGGTAAATTTAAAAAATTGGTAACAGTTAATAAATGAGGTATTAGTATTCAGTAAAGAAAAAGACAAAGGTATATAAAACAAAAATGTTTGGTTACATTTATATAGGGTAGGTTATTGAATTTTGTGAGTCATCTCTAAAAACTTTTGGCAAAAGCCTGGCCTTTCCACTTTACATCTACAGAATTACAAGGAGTGGGTATGGCTGTAGCCCCTGAGTGTGGCTCAAAACTTCTCTAATAAAGAAATGACGAGGGACATACAGGACTTTTTCAACCTTTGTTTTAATTCAAAGATTGACTGGAGTTGTTCTGTTAAAGAAGTTTCAGTTCAACAAACTTAATCATAACCTAGGCAAGGAGAGATATGTATACATGGTCTGTGTGTATGGACGTGGCCACGTCAGTATGTATGAAGTGTGGAATGTAAATGCGTAAATGTTGACAAAAGCAACTGTTCTAACTGCCTTGGATATGATTAAAGGGATACTTAAATCCCTTCAAACAGTTAAAAACTACCTAAATCGATTTAGATATAGCCAAAAGAAACATCCAGTCAGTCGGTTAATATTTTAACAAAAAATTCAAGTTAAGCCCTCAGAGCCAGTCAGAGAGAGAGAGAGGTTTTTTCAGGAAACTGTCCTGCCGCTTTGGCAGGCCCCCACCCCCGTCTGTGTAGATACAAATTAGGCCTTGTCAGTTCAGATACAAACGAGGCCTTGTCAGCTAGTGAAAGCTACAGGTTAAAAAAAAAAGGGACTATTTGGGACATAGTATAGTTCACAATCCTTAAATGATTCTCTAAGGTACTTAATGGTTATGTCCCTTTTAAAGGACATCTACTAATTTAAATAGTGATCCCAATTCACCTAGATAGTTGACTAAGGAGGGTAGACAAATCCTTCTACTGTTGTGGTCCAACTTCAACAATTCATACAAAATTTAAAAATAAAAAAGAGGGAGTAATGTCCCCAGTTCCCACATGATTCATTAAATAATCCACTCCTCATTTAAAAATTTTTAAAATGTAAATGCCAGTGAGGAATCTGCTTCAGACAGATTCTGACATAATGAAAGTTAAATAACTATTACTCAGGCCAAATGGAAACATCCATACACTAGACAGTAGAGAAGACCCTAATTTGGGGTCGAGGGCATGTTTGTGTTTTCTTACAGGAAAAGAATAAAGCTTCAGTAGCGGTCACAACATCTGGTGAGATGCATGGAGCAGAGAAAACTGGACCTGAGACCGTGGGAGCCTGCTCAAGCCAGTTCGAGATCTCCTAAATCAGTGTTCCTGACCCTTGATGTCATCAAATCTACAGCCCGAGAAAGAAATAAAACAGTCAGTTCGAGATTTCCAGTGTCTCATCAGGCTTGCTACATCAACCTCCTGGACCCGTGAGTTTTCATCCCAAAGCCAACAAAACTGGAAGATTAGCAGCTAGTCTTTGATACACCTTAAAACAACAGAATTCATTTTGCCAGCTTTTCCCTTTGGGGGAAAAAAGACCCATTTAAAACATTTGGACATTGGTATGGACTGTGATGAGTGGCAAAAGCCTCTTTTCAGTATTTGAACAGGACATGGTCACTTGAAATATCAGACTCGGTAGTTCCTGTTTCTGGAATCACAATGTGTTTTTCTGGAGAAATATGGTTTGTCCTGGTGCGACAAAAAGACTTTGACTCGGGTTACATGTTCGGCTGATACTACTGACATTAAATCGACAGACTACATCACCACAGGAACAAATTGGTACTCTGTAAATAGTGCAACAAGCCTCTTGTTCATATTTTTTATAATGCTACATGCGTAACATCAATGATTGTACCTAATGTATCTGTGCAAGTGCACTCTCTAATGCTTTCCTAAATAGATCTTAAAATAATTGTAAACTTTATCACTGTTTTGACCGTCAAATTGTAACTATAAATCACCCTTGTAACAAAGAAAGGCTGGTGGTAAAATGCTATGGCCCAAATTGGGGGGGATGGACAGGTGACAGAGAGGCGCTATGTCAGTGGGGGTCCTAGGAATGGTAACAGTGGCAGTAGGCGTTCTGGCTTCATGCTGAGTTCAAAGTGCCTTAGCCCATGGCAATCCCGATAGCCATAAAGCCTTATTACAAATGATTTTAAAGTTGGGGCGCTCTTATGACGGGCAACTTGTGGGGAAGACCCACTCCCACCTAACAGGGGTTCAAGGTCCCCCAAAGACGGGCCAGGGAGGGTGACCCTACTTGACCTAAGACAGGAGTGCCTCATTTAAAAATAAAAAGGGGTGAATTGTGGGGACACCAGACCTTGAGCAGAAACCCACTTCCCCTTTGGCCTGGAAGCAGGCATCTGTGTAATGTTTACTGGAAACAATTCAGTGCTTTAAAGCTTCATAGGGCTCAGATAAGGGCTTGCTCACTGAAATACCATGACTGTCACACCCCCTACGGCTAGATGCCTCTTCCTGTCCCTGCCCCCTGTGGTGTCTCCCCGATTCTGGGGCCTGAGATTAAACCACCAGCCAGGATGGTGAGAAGTGGAAAGAATGGTATGTAAATGGATGGCAAAAGTCCTTAAAAAGGGAAGCTCTTTTTTCTTGGGGGGACTTCTCCAGAGACTTTTCCTGAGACTTCTCCAGAGACTTCTCCTGAGACTTCTCCTGAGACTTCTCCTGAGAGCTCTCCTAAGTGGACTGGGGTCTCCTCCTAAGCTGACTTGGGAAGCATAAAGTTTTCTTAAAGTAACCGACCCGTCTCTGTGTCATCTATCCCGACCACCTTGCTACATTCTCGGATGCAGGCCGCACAGCAGGTGCGACATCATGAAATATTTTTTAAGGTCTGTGTCCTCTGCTTCATCTATGCAGTACTTTTCGGGTCTTGCTGGTGTTGGTTCCCTAGATTCTGCTGGAGGCATGTTGGTCTTTCTATTGCTGAGTGAGCTCTTATTCTGTCTTCTTCCCATCTCTTCTTCTACTGGGTGCTGGTGGGGTCTTTCCGTCTCCACTGGTCTCCTTCCTTCCTGAAGCTGAACCTGGGGATGCTGACACTGAAGCTTAAGCTGAAGCTGGGGTTGCAGGAGGTTGGGGCCTAGAAGGGCTGATGTCTTTCCTGTAGCTGGGTTCGCTGGAGTTTGGGGCCTGGAATGGCTGATATCTTTACTGTGTGGGTGGGGCTTCTGAATGCCTGCAGTGGCCCTGGAAGATCGAGGGGATGGGTGTTGGGCAGGGGATCGGGGGTGACCCTGCCAAAGACCCAATCTTACCTGAAGCTGGGCTGGCCAGGGTTTCATACAATGTTTTTTTCTGTGTCTAGGTTGCCTCCCGCAGGATGGTTTCTGCTAGTTCCATCCATTTGCCTGCAAAATTCAAGATGTCCTTATTTTTAAAACACTGAGAAGTACCCAAAATACATATTTTTTATCCATTCTTTGGTTGAATAATGGCAGCCTACAGAATGGGAATAGAACTTTACCAGTCCCACATCTGACAGAGAGCTGAACTCCAAATTATACACAGAATTTAAGAAACTAATTATCAAAACACCAAACAATCCAACTAAAAATAGGGTACAGATCTAAATAGAGAATTCACAACAGACGAATTTCAAATATCCACATGTCCCTTAAGGACTGGGTCAACATCTTTAGTCATCAGGGAAATCCATATGAAAAAAACTTTGATATATCTTTTTAAACCTGTTGAATGGCTACAATTAAAAACACAATGACAACCAATGACTATTAGTAACTACAAGTTGACAGTTTTCTTCTGTAAATCTATTTTGTTGTCAAGTTTCTGTCTCTAACCACGAAATTCTCTTTCTCAAGTTCATTCTCTCATAATCAAATATGAGCCATCTGTGGTGTCTGATGAGTAGATATGCAAACACAGACTGTAGGATAGAAGGACTTTGTCTCATAAACTAGTGTCCTTTCACTTATTTATAGTATGTAATCTGGTAAAGACCCAAAGCTTTTGATTTACTTTTTTTTCCTCTACAGTCTTGCATGCTCCTAGTTAAAAGAATTCCACACATATTTCTTCATAGCTAGGCTTAATTAGACATCCACGGATGACAACTTCAAATTTACAGTGTGTGATATTTATTTTTCTGTGATGAAGCTCAGCTAAGCATGACTGTAATGTGCATCAGAAAACCTGAGACTCCAGATGGAGTCCTAATACATTCCAGTTTAATCAAATAACACTGAGCACATAAGCCCTAGAAAAACATGTAAATTACGACAATTTGTGATCTGCATATATTTCCTCAAATGCCACACACTGTTTAAACCCTCATTTTTGAAACAGAAGGACACGTATTTTGTCATTCTGGTTTTAATAGGACATTGAGCCCTGATATTCCTCTGCCAGTGTTATTGTTATAAACTGGAGTGAGCATTTGTGAGATTTTGCCCCTCTAATGCTTTAGATTTTCAGGATCATCATCTTTCAGAGGTCATGTTAAGGAAATGTGCTCCAATCAAGCTCACACATGTGACCAAAAGTCTGTAGACATTAGTAGAGGCTTATAATCCTTGAGAACTTCTTGCTTATAGTCCTAGTTTTTCAGTGTGACCTTGAAAAAGTAAGTACATATTAGTATTGCCCTGTGCTGGAGATATGTGTAAAAGACCATGTGCGAACCTACAGTGTAATTCCTAGTGTGCTTGAAAAAATATGAAAACAAGACTGTAGTGTACTCACTCTGTTTACTCAGAGAAAAAAATGAATGATTTCTCAATTACAGTCAGGGGCACAGTTACCAACATACAAACATTCACCTCACTACTTGCTATCAAGAAAAGGAATGACTAGTAAGAAAGCTAATTAAACATAGCTGCAAAAGTTTGCAAAGAGTATGAATTCCTAAGGGCACAATCTGTCCCTATTCATACATATTAAATCTTTCATTGAGTATACACCAATTACAAACATTTAAATCAGAAATATGAGGCAGACCACTGTAACTATTGTGATTTCATATTTCACATGAATATGTTACTCTTAAAAGAAAGCATTTACCTCAGGAAACAGAAATGCCACTCTTGGGCATATACCTAAAGGATGCACACACATACCACAAGGACATTTGTTCAAATATGTTCATTGCAGGATTGTTTGTAATCGCCAAACCTGAAAACTACCTAACTGCCACCCCATTGAATAGTAGATGAAGAAAATATGGTACATTTACACAATAGAGTACATTCAGAGGGAAAACAAAGACAAAAACTGCATCTTGAAATTTTCAGGCAAATGGATGGAACTATGGAACTAGAAGAAAAGTCACATCAAGGATGCCAGTAAAAAGGTACTTAGATATTTACTAAGATATATAGAAGTAACTTACATGAAGGAATCAAGAGGGCATGGTCAGCCTCATGCACATGATCTCTCCTTGCACATCCTGATTGAGGAAACCCAGAAAAGAACATACAAGCACGTGGTACGTACACAGTAATAAGTGGAAATTAGATATAAAGCAAAGGATAAACAGGCTAGAGTCTACAAACCCTAGAGAAGCCAGGATACAAGGAGGACTCTAAAAAAGACAGACATGGATTCCACCCAGGAAGGGGAAACAGACAACATGTAAGTAAATTGAGAGCTTGGGGTAAGTAGTAGGGAAGGTTAGAAAGTGAGGGGAGAGGAAATTGTGATAGATCTGGTAGGTCGAGGTTGCAGAAGGACAGAGAGAGAGTGAGAGCAAGGAAAGAGATACCTTGATAGAGGGGCCATTATGGGGCTAGTGACAAACCTGGTACTAGGGAAATTCCAAGGATGGCTCCAGCTACGAATATAAGCAATAGTGGAGAGGGTATCTTACTTGTCCTTCCCCTGTAATCAGATTGTTGACTACCTTAATTTTCATCATAGAACCTTCATTCAGTATGTGATGGAAGCAGATGTAGAACTATGCACTAGGTGGAACTCCTGGAGCCAAGCTGTAGAGAGGGAGAAGTCATAATATTAGCACAATTGTTAAGACCATGTTGGGAAAATCAACAGAAATAGCTGGCTCAAGCAAATGGAATCTCAGTGATTCTGGACTGCAAACTGCAGAACCTGCATAAGACAAAAATAGGCTCTCTGAAAGTGGGTGACAGTTAGTTGGCTTAGGCATTTTGTGGGCCCACTAGCAACAGAACCAGTATTTATCCCTAGTGTATGAACTGGCTTTTTGGAGCCTATTCCCCAGGTAAGGTCACCTTGCCCATCTTAGATACACGGGGAAAGCCTTGGTCCTCCCTCAAGTGATGTGACAAACTTTGTGACTTCCCCATGGGAAGCCTTACACTCTCTGAGGAGTGGATCAAAGTGGGGTGGAGAGATGGTGTTGGAAGCAGGAGGACTGGAGGGTGGGGGACTAGTATTGCTGTACAAAATAAGATTGTTTTAAAAATGCTTAAAAAAGCATTACATGCCTGACAGTGGTGACACACACCATTAATCTGAGCACTCTGGAAGCAGAAGCAGGTCAATCCCTGTGAGTTTGAAGCCAGCCTGGTCTTCAAAGCTTGAGCCAGGGCAGTTATAAAGAGAAACATTGTTTTGAAAAACAAAAGAATCTAAAAATAAAGCATTTCAAAAACTATCTACTTTTTGTCTGGCTCTTAAATATTTACTAATCATGTTCTTCAGATTTCCCATATCTTAGGGTGGGTGACATGGACTTTTGCTTATGGTTGAGTACTCTATAGTTACTTGTTCTAAGCACCACGACTATCCATCAGTTTCTGTATTAATAGATCCTCAATTCAGGAAACTGTATAAGAAATTGATTATCTCAAAAGTATACTTCAAATAGGTAGTGATGTGTAGAGAGGGATGACAGTAGATATAACTATCAACGTGTTACATATTCTATATTTACACACAGCAATTAAAACTTCCTCCTTTCCCTAACACACAGATATCTTCCCATTCACCTTTTCAGTGATGAAGTTGGCATTCTTTGAGATTCTTGCTAAATCTTTATGTTTTTCTTGCCATGTGTCTTATCTGTTAAAACTGCGGCTGTTTAAACTGCCGTTTTTCCAAGATGGTGGGCAAAAGCATTACTCCAGCTGCCGGCTTGGAGATGTGGTCACTGCCACTGCCAGCTGTTCTTACACACCTTTCAATTCTTAGCAGAGCCTCTTAAAAGAACCTTGCTGGGTTTTCTTGTTTGTTTGTTTCCTTTTTGTTTTTGTTTTTGCTTACTTATGCTGAGTCAGGAAGACTGCCTTAAGGGAATCACATGAGTCTCTGCTTGTCGCTGGCAAAACAGAGCCTACCTGAGACAATGCTGCTACCAAAAACCCATACTTTTCTCCGTTCTTTTGTTTCTGAAATTCCTTTAAAGCTTTTGTTATTTTACATGGAAATTCATGATCCCATTTCTGATCACCATTTTGTAAAGGGAAACCTTCCTGCCAGCCTGGTTCCAGAGCTGCATCAGTCCCAAATAAACACACAGGAAGCTATATTAATTATGAAGCTGTTGGCCTTACTTGTTTCTGCTTTTTTTTTTTTTTTGGTTTTTCAAACATGGTTTCTCTGTAGCTTTGGAGGCTGTCCTGGAACTCACTTTGTAGACCAGGCTGGCCTTGAACTCACAGAGATCCACCTGCCTCTGCCTCCCGAGTGCTGGGATTAAAGGCGTGTGCCACCAATGCCCGGCTACCTTGCTTGTTTCTTACTGGCTAGCTGTGACTTAAGTAATTACCCCATAATTGTTAATCTAAGTATTTCTCTTACCGGAGAGGTTTCTGGGCTTCCTACCCCATGGCATTACATCTTGACCACCTGTGTTTCTTCTTCCCAGTGTCCTCCTGGATTCCTACTCCCACCTGTCGTGGTTCCCTATTGGCCAACAGTGCTTTATTGACATATACACAGGACTTTCCCCCATCACCCTAACACACAGGTATCTTTCCATTCACCTTTTCAGTAATGAAGATGGCATTCTTTGATATTCTTGCTACACAGATGCTACTGTTGACTTCTATGCTAATGGTAAACAAGTGGCCTAAATCTTGTACTGTTTCCTAATAATATCCCTCAATTAGGGACACAGTCATAATATTTAGGGTTTAGAATAAGACAATGTAGTAGAATGTAATATTGGGCAATTACAGAGAGACTAATAAAAATTAGTAATGACTGCAGATTAGAAATTACTCTGTTGCAGGTATATAAGTGCATCAGCTCAGCAACTCACGACGATTGAGACATGTCTCAATAGAATATCTACAATGTCTTGTATCAATCTTTCTGACCAGGTGAAACCACCCTATATATAACTGTTAATGGTTGAAGTGCACATTCTAAGTTGCTATACTCTTTTTTTTACTTCTATTTTCTTCAAACAGAACCCAACTGATGATGAAAGCCAGAGGTCTCAGGTGTTAAAACCTCTGACCTTAGTTAAACAACATGACAATGAAATCAATTTTTTACTGCAAAGTCATAGATAAATTTTCACAAGCAATAAAATCTCATGGTTATTTCTTTTAAAATCTCAAAATGTTCTTGTAATGTCTATGAATTTAAAGGATACTATCAACAGATAAATGGACACAGACAGTGAATGGATACCCCAACAAGAAACTTTTGCTTTCTCCATGAAGCTTTCTTATGGTTGTATCATTGTGGGATGAAGCTGATAGTACTCATGACAGCAAAAGGTTGCAAAATCTGCAGGCTCCAGACTTATGATGGTAAGAGAGAAATATGTCTCAGACATACTACCACTGAACTTTCATATGCCTGCATATGATAAGCAGGCTGCATAATAGATAAGGTACATAGGAGTATTTCCTGTGTTTTTGCTGGTACTAGCTTAAATTATTGCCATCCCTTTATTAGCCAGACAGTTGATAAGTGGCACTGTCTCCAAGAGATGGAGGTAGAAATCATGGGGACTATTTCAGCTAGATTGCTCCTTGTGCACCTGAGGTTGGAAAAAATATAATCAATATATTCTGTAAACTATACAATGGGAGAAATTATATGAAAAATCAGCAGGCAGCACTGGTCATGGTTGGCTACATAATACAATAATACTTGTCTTCCTTACCTGGAACCAAGAGCAACAGAAGCCTCAGAAGGAGCCCTAGGAGATAAGCAGCAGAATTCATGTCAAAATTTTGTCGCCAGCCACATTGAAAGATGCACTGATTTTTAACAGAATATTAAGATGTCTTCAGACCAACAATTTATGCTCTGGCACATGCAGATAATCAGACATTTGGTTAAAATGAACAGAGCTTCCTCGAACATTCATCTCAGTAATTAAAAATGGCTTGTATCACCAGCTATCCTATGGTAGGTATAAAATGTGTGATAGTCTACAAAGAATGTTCTGTGCCAATGACCAATATCAATGCTAACCTTTGAAAAGATGCTATACTAATGTTATTCTTTTCAATTGTAATGCATGCTTTCTATGCTAGTCTTTCTTGTAGTGTACAGAATATAATCCCAGAAGGTAAATAACTCAAAATAATACATAGCAAAAACCTCACAGACTCCTTTGCTGGTGGCATAAATGTTGGTGGTGACAGGAATCTGGAGACTCTGCAGGGTGACAGTAAACACGGCTTCCATCAGTATACTTCCATGAAACCACTCTTAGAAAGACAAGGATTAGGGTGGGTCCATATGCCACTTTTATCTTAGCCATGCTGTTCAACAGATAAAAGACTCATAGTCAGAAAAAGAGATGTACAAAGTACATGAGTACATGAGTAAAAAGAAAAACCTTTAAATGTATTAAGGTGTGTTTAAAAACACAGGTAGGCAGAGGTAGGTGTTGGTGATGAATCCCAAAACTCGGGAGGCAGAGGGACCTCTGTGAATTCAAGGTCAGCCTGGTCTAGGAAGAGTGGTCCAGTACAGGCTTCAAAACAAAACAGATAAATAAAATCAATATATATGTGTGTGTGTGTGTGTGTGTGTGTGTGTGTGTGTGTGTGTGTGTGTGTTTGTAGGCTAGGCAGAGAAAAGAAAAGGAATAAAGTGGTTAAAAAATAAATAGTGTGGCTAGGCAAGTTTTTAGAGAGGCAAGCAAAACTCTGTGGCTTCAAGGTCAGCTTGGTGTACAAAGTGAATTTTATAACAGGCAAAATACACAGAGAAACTGTATCTCAAAAAATAAGTACATAAAAGTAAAGAAACAGAGTTAAAAAATCCATGTAGAGATAGAAAATATATAGAGAGTCTGTATATAGAATGTTACTGTGTTGTCTTTGAATTGTTGGATTGTTGAAGAAGGAGCAACTGCTGCTGAAAGACATTTTATTATTAGTGTTGCTGGATTAGTACAATCTATATATTTTCAAAGTGCCTTGACTTCAAAATTTAAGTCTAAGGACATGTTAATTTGGAAAAGAAGTTCTGTTTTTGTTTCTGCAGAAGATGAAAAGCTGTGGATTCCTTCCAGACCAAAACATATTTATTTAACAAGACCCACTGAAGCAGTGGTTCAGGTGATCCACCATCCAAAACAGCTGGGACAAGGCAGCCTTGCAGACTACTATAGCCAAGATGTTACCAGATTTCTGGGTTTTCTCAGGATCCCCAAGGTATTGTTAGTGCCCACAAACAGCAGGAAGCAATTTGTAGGGAATAACACTCAAATATTCAAATATTATTTATAAATGTTTATTTTCATTTAAACATGGTTTGTAATAAATGTTTAATGATCACAGTCAATCTTCTTCCAAAGAAAAATGGTAATGTGATATAGAAATGAATAGTTTGTATTGGTATGGATTTTTGATTTACTGATACAAACTTAAGGTCAATTTTGCTATAGGTATATAGTAGTCAAACTTATGTTAGCTTTTCTTGATATTGAGCGATATATTACATGTTGATAAATATTCTTGAAAACGTTTTCAAAGACCTTCAGAAAATCACATTTAAAATGGGTAATGATTTTTCAAGATAGTTTCAACTGCTCCTGGCAACACCAATAAAGCCAGAGAGGAAGATGAGCATCAAAGAAATATGTCATGGTATTTGCCTTCAACATGGCAGAAATAGGCATTTGGTAAAAAACTGTTTTTGTCTGTACTGTTTGAGTGTATGCTGTATAAACTGGACATTAAAGACCTCCGCAGCTAAGTGTCTGCTGAACTTGCCTAAACAAAAATGGGACAGTCCTGCAGGATTCCTGATTCATGGATGTGTCTGCCAGATATTCTTCAGGACACAGAGAAAAGGGACTGACAAACTGCTAATATAGGCAGACAGTTTAATATTTCTTGCTTCACTAAGAAGTGTGCCAGACACACTATGGCCTATGTCCTGAAGATGGATGCTCCAAATTACACAGGAATTTTAAGTGGCTGTCCAGGAAGTGAGATGTCTCTGTCAATTCTAATGTTTATATAATATCCTTCTGTTGTCTGATGGAATTGATGGAGACAGTTTTGGTGATATTTTGCATTAGTTATAATAAAGATAAGCTACATATAATACTTTAGACTCACAAAGAAAGGGTAAGGTATAGAGTATTTTTTTAAATTTTGTTGAATGTTAAAGAACTGAATATTTTAACTATAATTCTTGACTCATAAATTTTGTTATATATAATTTTACTGTGTTAAAGTTAAAACCTTTCTTTTTATTTAGACATAAAAGAGGACATGATGGGAGATGTTATTCTGTATAAAGGTTTCTATTATTTGTTGATGAATCAAACACTAAATGACCAATAGCTATGCAGAAGGAATAGTTAGAGCAACCAGATGAGGAGTACAGCAGATAGAGAAAAGTGAGAGAAGCAGCCAGGCAGAAGCCATGTACCTACAGAAAGAATACCATGCCAGATTATGGGTAACCCTTAGCATCATGACAATAGATGATTTAATAGAAATGGGTTAATAATTTAGAGACAGCTAGACAGAAAGGAGCCTAAGCTATTGGCCAATATATTATAATTAATATAAGTCTCAGTGTGTTTATTTGGGGCTAAAGTGGCTGTCGGACGACACTGGAAAGAAAATCCAGCTACAAATTAATATTGTTTCAGTATTCTAAAAATATGATTCTCAATGGTTCTGGATAGGCCTATGGAGCTTAGGCCTATCCAGAACTTACAGAGAGCTGCAGTCACAGTGGAGTTCAGAGTTATTACATCCATGGAAATTAGTGCTGGTACTATGGGTTCAGACTGTCAGAACAAGAGATGTGTGACAAGGAGACTGTTAAAATAGCCAGTTTCCTTCTGTATCTGAATTACTCTTAAACTATTTGAAGAATTCAAGGTCTGCATGTGTAGATGTGAAGATGTTTCCAAAGAGGCAAAGGTGATAAAAACAAATAGGATTTAAACATATAATTGAACGAATAAATAGATGAACCAATAAAAATAAAGGGACTTGAAAGAATGTAAGCTTAAAAATTATGCATTTTTGAGACATTAGAAATATTTAAATTTGAAATCAAATCGTTTGAGCTAGAACTATGAACACATATCATTGTATGAATGCCTGTTCACAGTTTGGCATGAATAGATAATTTTCCTGACCATAGAAGGATTGACTTGGGGTTCCAGTGCCTGAGGACTTCCTGGGGACCACCACTGAGTCTCCCCTCCTGGCAGGATCCTATGCACCCTAGTTTCCTGGTCTTCTCCACCAATGGGACCACTGCTTGGGTACCAGAATTGAACCTCCCCTTCAGTCAGGAGACTACACACCCCAGTTTCTTGTTTATCTCTACCCACAGGAGTACAAAATGGCAGAGAGACACTTAAGAAAGTGCTCAACATCCTTAGCCATTAGGGAAATGCAAATCCCTAATGGCTAAAATCGTAACACCAATGACAGTTTATGATGGAGAGGATATGGAGAAAGGGGAACATTTGTCCATTGCTGGTGAGAGTGCAAACTTCTATAGCCACTTTGGAAATCAGTAAGAACATTCCTCATGAAAATGGGACTCAGTCTACCACAAGACCCAGAAATTCCACTATTAGGTATATACCCAAAAGATGTCCATTCACATAACATTGTTTACTGAAAACATATCTACTGAAAACAATCCAGTGCCATAAGCTCCTGATAAGGGCTTGATAAGGGCTGGCTCACTGAAACACTCTGACTTTGATCTTCCCGATGGCTAGCCACTTCTTCCTGTCCCCCCTGCTGTTCCTGATTCTGGTGTCAGAGATTTAACCACCAGCCAGGAGGAAAGAGAGATGTGTTGGAGATTTGTGCGTGTATGTAAGGCAGTAGTTTTTCTGAAGGGAAGCGTTTTTCTTGCTAAATTCTCCTAAGCCAATTTGGGGAGCATAAAGTTTTCTTAACACAAAAAAAGAACACATCAGAAAAATCATCCACCATGATCAAGTAGGCTTCATCACAGGAGTGCAGGGATGGTTCAACATTAGAAAATCTATCAATGTAATCCACCATATAAACAAACTGAAAAGAAATACCACATGATCATCTCACTAGATTCTGGAAAAGCCTTTGACAAAACCCAGCACCCCTTCATGATAAAGGTCCTAGAGAGATCAGGGATAACAGGAACATACCTGAACATAATAAAAGCAATATACAGTAAACCAACAGCTAGCATCATACTAAATGGAGAGAAACTCAACATAATCCCTCTAAAACCAGGAACAAGACAAGGCTGTCCAGTCTCTCCACATATCTTCAATATTGTACTTGAAGTTCTAGCTAGAGCAATAAGACAACAAAAGGAGATCAAGGGGATAAAAATGGGAAAAGAAAAAGTCAAAATTTCACTATTTGCAGATGATATCATAGTTTACGTAAGTGACCTGAAAAACTCCGCAAGGGATAAACACCTTCAGTGAATTGGCAGGATAAAAGGTTAACTCAAAAAATCAGTGGCCCTATTATATACAGATGATGAAGCGGCTGAGAAAGAAATCAGAGAAAGATAACCCTTTACAATAGCCATAAAAAGCATAAATATCTGGGGATAATGTTAACCAAAGAAGAGTAAGACCTGTATATAAAGAATTTTGAGTCTCTAAAGAAAGAAATCAAAGAGGATACCAGAAAATGGAATGATCTTGGATAGGATCAATATAATAAAAATGGCAATTTTGACAAAAGTATTCTACAGATTTAATACAATCCCTACCAAAATTCAGGAACAATTCTTCACAGACCTTGAAAGAACAATAATCAACTTTATATGGAAAAACTAAAGGCCCAGGATAGCCAAAACAACCCTACAAGGAGACATCACAATATCTGACTTCAAGCTCTATTATTGAGCTATAGTCCAGAAAGCAGCTTGGTATGGGCACAAAAATAGAGAGGTAGAACAATGTAGCTGAACTGAAAACCCTGATTTTAACCCACACAAATATGAACACTTGAATTTTGACAAAGAAGCTAAAACTATACAATGGAAAAAAGAAAGCATCTTCAACAAATGGTGCTGGCATAACTGGGTATTTACATGCAGAAGACTGCATATAGATCCATGTCTATTGTCTTGCAAAAAATTTAAGTCTAAATGGATCAAAGACCTCAACATAAATCTCACCACACTGAAATACTTAAAAGTGAAAAGTGGGAGATACTCTTCAGCAATTTGGTACAGGAGACTGCTTCCTGAACCTAACACCAGTAGCAGAGACACTGAGATCAAAAATTAACAAATGGGACATCCTGAAACTAAGAAGCTTCTGTAAGGCAAAGGACACAGTCATCAAGGCAAAAAGGCAGTCCAAAGAATGGGAAAAGATATTAACTAACCCCACATCTGACAGAGAGCTGATCTCCAAAATTTCAAAGATCTCAAGAAGCAAGTCTCCAAAACACAAAAGGATGCAATTAAAAAGTGGGCTACAGAACTAAATAGAGAATTCTCAGTAGAGGAGGATAAAATGCCCAAGATACAGTTAAGAAAGAGCTCAACATACTTAGCCATCAGGGAAATGCAAACCAAAACAACTGTGAGATACCATCTTACTCCAGTCAGAATGGCTAAAATCAAAAAAATCGAAAACTATTTATGCTGGAAAGGATGTGAAGAGAGGGGAACACTTCTCCATTGCTGGTGGGAGTCCCAACTTGTACACTCACTTTGGAAATCAGTATGTTGATTCCTCAGGAAAATGGGAACCAATTTACCACAAGACCCAGCAATTCCACTATTAGGCATATATCCAAAAGATGCACATTCATACAACAAGGACAGAGGCTCCACTATGTTCATAGCAGCATTATTTGTAATCTCTAGAACCTGTAAGCAACCTAGATGCCCCTCAACTGAAGAGTGGATACAGAAAATGTGGTACATTTACACAGTGGAGTACTACTCAGGAGAAAAAAAACAATGGAATCTTTAAGTTTGCACTAGAAGAACCATCCTTCTAGTAACCAAGGTAACCAAGGTAACCAAGTCACAAAAAGACAAACATGGTATGTACTCACTCATATATGGATTTTAGACATGGATCTGGATAGTGCCCGTCTGCACTTCCACTGACAGTCTGGGAAACAGGAGAAAACCTAAGAGAGATATGCATGGTAACCAAGAGAAGAGAAATGAGGCAAGATCTTCTGAACAGATTGGGAACATGGTGAGGGGTTGGGGGGAGTGGGAGCTGGGAAGAAAAGAGGGGGAGAAAAGAAAGAGAGAGTCATGGGTGAACAGGAAGGTTCGGTGTGGGGTAGAATAGGGGGAAGATGGAGTCATAGGTTTGAAGACAGATCTGGCACCAGTGAGACCTTCATTCAGTGACTGATGGAAGCAGAGGAAAACACCCACAATTAAACACAGAACTGAACCCATGAAACCAGTGACAGAGAAAGAGGAGAGATGAGCAAATTAGCAAAGATTGGGCTGGCAAAACCAGCATTGACCGCTGATCTGAACAAGGGGGGAGCTCCTGGACCCCAAACCGACAGCTGGGAGGCCAGAATGGGCTGATTCAGACCGCCTGAGTGTAAGAGTCAGTGAGTAGGCCTGGGCAACCTATGGGGCCCTGGGCAGTAGATCAGTGTTTATCCCTGGCATACAGACTTCATATGTCCCTGGCACAAGAAGGGATGCTCTCTAAGCCTGGACTACTGGGGGAGTGCCTGGACCCTGCTCTGAGTGAAACTACAGACTATGGATATCCCCTGTGTGGAGGGAAGTGGGCATGGGGTGGGAGGCTGGGAAGGATGGTGGGGGTGTGCGGGAGGAGGGGAGGGAGAGGGAAATTGGATTGACATGTGGAGTGAGCTATTTAAAATGAAATTAATAATAAAAAGTATATAGAGTTGTCTCATAGGTTAAGAACACTGACTGCTCTTCCAGAGGTCCTCAGTTCAATTCGCAGGAACCACATGGTGGCTAACAATCACCTTTGGTGAGATTTGATACCCTCTTCTGGCATAAAGACATGCAAGTAGATAGAGCACTCATACATGAATAAATAAAACCTTATAAAAAAGACTGTGTCAGCAAACACACAATAGTGTAATTGTAAACCACTTATTATGAATGAAGGAGAAAGAAAAAAATTTCTTCCTCATAAACAGCTTAGAGTTTTTTTTATAGTCAACCACACAAACCTAAGGATAATACAAGACGCATGATTTCAACCTGAGGAGAATGAGTACTGCAGGGAGATTATTGAAAGAAATACAAAGTCATGATTATTAAAACAAAAACACCGCTGGGCTGTGGTGACACAGGCATTTAATCCCAGCACTCGGGAGGCAGAGGCAGGCTCTTCTCTGTGAGTTCAAGGCTAGGCTGGCCCGACAGCTTCCAAAATAATACAGAGAAACCCTGTCTCATAAAACCAAAAAAAAAAAAAAAAAGAGAGAAAAGAAAAAAAAACACCACTGGAAACACAAACAATATCCCAAATAACTAAAATGAACACTAGAATACATAGTATATTCATATTCAATAGTATATGAATATTCAATTAATATTCAATGGTTTCAATTTTCAACCAAAAGACAGACTGCCTGAAAGAACAACAAGTAATCTCAATTTAACTTTGGGCTACAGGAAACCAATCTTAATTTTAAATTGGGACAGTCCTTTATAATAAACATATTAGAATAAACAAGTAGACCAAAATAGGGTCACAGAAAGCAAGCAGATACCATTCATATAATGTTTTATAAAACATTATAATCTAAAACTAGTCAGAAGAGATAAAGGGGAATGTTTTTTTCTGATTTATTATCTTTATTAAAAATTTAAATTAGAGGAGTCCAGGGAAGCAGCGGTTCCTCTGGCAGCATCAGGTAAACAGGCCTGCTTCCCAGCGGGTGTTCCAGTAACTTCAGATCGCCTGGGAATTGCACAGAGCTCCTAATCCCGGCAGGAGCCAAGCACCCCAGACTCCAGGTCTTCTCTCCCACCAACGAGACCAGGAAACCAGAGGAGGCTGGGAGTCCAGGGAAGCAGAGGTTCCTTGGCAGCATCAGGTAAACAGGCCGGCTTCCCTGCCTGTGTTCCAGTACCGGCAGATCGCCTGGGAACTGCACAGAGCTCCCAATCCCTGTGGGAGCCAAGCAACCCTGACTCCCGGTCTTCTCTCCCGCCAACGAGACCAGGAAACCAGAGGAGCCTGGGAGACCAGGGGAGTAGCTGTTCCAGATCAGGTACAACAGGACCCAGCATATGGTCCAGGGGACCAAGTAGGAGGCTAAGCGCCCCAGATTCCTGTTCTTCTTCCCCAACAACGGGACCAGCATTTGGACAAGGAATAGAAGAACCACCAGATTATTGGACTTGCTATCACCCACCAAAAGGAAACTCTGGTCCACAGACCATTAATGGGCTCTTTCTGCACCCACTAGAAGAAGAGATGGGAAAGAGACAATACAAAAACACACTCAGCAACAGAAAAACAAATATGTCACCGCCAGATTCTAAAGACTACACACCAGTAAGACACCAACATTCCAATGCGAACGAAGCAGAAGAGAATGACCTTGAAAGCACTTTCATGAAAATGATAGAGGCCCTAAAAGAGGATAAAGTAAAATCCCTCAAAGAAATGGAAGAAAAAAACAAACCAAAAAATGCAAGAAATGGAAGAAAAAACAAACCAAATAATGCAAGAATTGGAAGAAAAAACAAACCAAAAAAGGCAGGAAATGGAAGAAGAAATGAAGCAAAAAATACAAGAAATGGAAGAAAAAACAAAGCAAAAAATGCAAGATTTGGAAGAAGAAACATACGAAAAAAAAAGGGCAGGAAATGAAAGAAGAAACAAAGCAAAAAATGCAAGAAATGGTAGAAAAAACAAAGCAAAAAATGAAAGAAATGGAAGAAGAAACAAACCAAAAAAGGCAGGAAATGGAAGAAGAAACAAAGCACAAAATGCAAGAAATGGAACAAAAAGCAAACCAAAAAATGTAAGAAATGGAAGAAAGAACAAACCAAAAAATTCATGAAAGGCAACAAATGGATGAAAAGATAAACAGAAAATTGCATGAAGCAATGCAAACACTGCAAGGGTTGAAAACTGAAATAGAGACATTAAAAAAACACAATCTGAAGAAAGGCAGAAAATAGAAAAGCTGGACAAACAGTCAGGCACTACTGATACAAGCATTACCAACAGAATAGCAGAGATGGAAGAGAGAATCTCAAATGTTGAAGATACACTAGGAGGAATGGATTTATCAACCAAAGAAAACTTTAAATCCAACCAATCCTTAACACAAAACATCCAGAAAATTTGGGACACCATGAAAAGACCAAACCTAAGAATAATAGGTATAGAAGAAGGAGAAGAAATCCACCTCAAAGGGGCAGAAGGCATATTCAACAAAATCATAGAAGAAAACTTTCCCAACCTTAAGAAAGACATGCCAATGAAGGTACAAGAAGCCTACAGAACACCAAATAGAGTGGACCACAAAAAAATCCCCTCGCCACATAATAATCAAGACCCCAAACATACAGAATTAAGAAAGAATATTAAGAGCAGCAAAGGAAAAAGCTCAAGTAACATATAAAGGCAGACCTATCAGAATTACACCTGATTTCTCCATGGAAACTCTGAAAGCCAGAAGGTCGTGGATAGATATTCTACCTACACTAAGAGACCATAGATGCCAGCCCAGATTACTATACCCAGCAAAGTTCTCAATCACTATAGATGGAGAAAACAAGATATTCCATGACAAAACTAGATTCAAGCAATATGTGTCCACTAATCCAGCCCTACAGAAAATTTTGGAAGGAAAACTCCAACCCAAGGAAGCTAACTACAACCAGAAAAACATAGGCATTAGAGAATCCCTCTCTACCAATAGCCAAAAGAACAAAGGGGTGAAATTCCACACATAATTTCACCAACAACAACCATTGCAAATCAAAGAAGGATGAGCAACCAATGGTCATTAATATCCCTTAATATTAATGGCCTTAACTCACCCATAAAATACAAAGACTAGCAGAATGGATTTGAAGACAGAACCCTTCCTTCTGCTGCATACAAGAAACACACCTCACCCTCAAAGACAGACATTACCTGAGAGTTAATGGTTGGGAAAATTTTTTTCAATCAAATGGACCCAAGAAAAAAGTAGGGGTAGCAATCCTAATATCTAACAAACTGGACTTTACAATAAAATCAATCAAAAGAGATGAAGGAGGTCATTACATACTCATCAAAGGTGAAACCCACCAAGATGAAGTGTCTATCCTGAACATCTATGCCCCAAAGACAAAGGCATCCACATTCGTAAAAGAAACATTATTAGAATTTAAATCTCCTCTGAAGCCCCACACAGTTATAGTGGGAGATTTCAACATACCACTCCCACCACTAGACAGGAATACCAGACAGAAACTCAACAAAGAAGCAAAGGGTCTAATAGAAGAAATGACCCAACTGGGATTAACAGATATCTATAGAACATTTCATCCACATAAAAAAGAATATACCTTCTTCTCACCACCGCATGGAACCTCCTCAAAAATAGACCACATACTTGGCAACATATCCAACCTCAATAGCTACAAAAAAAATTGGAATAACTCCATGCATCTTATCAGACCACCATGCTTTAAAATTGGAATTCACAAACAACACAAATTGCAGAAAACCTACAAACTCATGGAAATTGAATAATGCTCAACTGCACCATCCCTGGGTCAAAGAGGAAATAACGAAAGAAATTAAAGACTTCCTCGAATTCAATGAGAATGAAGAAACAACATACCCAAACCTATGGGACACTTTGAAAGCAGTGTTACGGGGGAAGTTCATAGCACTAAGGGCTCACATGAAGAAACAGGAGAACAGTTATACCAGAGAATTAACATCACACCTGAAAGCTCTAGAACACAAAGATGCAAACTCCCCCCAGGAGGAGTAGACACCAGGAAATAATCAAATTGAGGGCTGAAATGAATAAAGTAGAAACCAGGAAAGCAATACAAAGAATCAATGCATGAAGAGTTGGTTCTTTGAGAAAATCAACAAGATAGACAAACCTTCGTCCAAACTTATCCAACAGCAGATAGTGAACACGCAAATTAACAAAATCAGAAATGAAAAGGGGGACATAACAACAGACTCTGAGGAAATCCAGAGAAACAATAGGTCATACTTTGAAAACATATACTCCACAAAATTAGAAAATTCATAGGAAATGGATGACTTCCTGGATAGCTATCACTTGCCAAAACTAAATCAAGAGCAGATAAGCAATTTAAATAGACCTATAACCCCTATGGAAATAGAAGCAGTCATCAAAAGTCTCCCAAACAAAAAAAGTCCAGGTCCAGATGGCCTCAGTGCAGAATTCTACCAGAAATTCAAAGAACAGCTTACACCAATTCTTTTCAAATTGTTCCACAAAATAGAAGCAGAAGGGTCTTTGCCAAACTCTTTCTATGAGGCTTCAATAACCTTGATCCCCAAGCCACACAAAGATACAACTAAGAAAGAGAACTTCAGACCAATATCCCTCATGAACATTGATGCAAAAATACTCAATCAAATACTGGGAAATCGGATCAAAGAACACATCAAAACAATCATTCACCACGATCAAGTAGGATTCATCCCAGGGATGCAGGGATGGTTCAACATACGAAAATCCATCAATGTAATCCACCATATAAACAAGCTGAAAAAAAAAATCACATGATCATCTCACTAGATGCTGAAAAAGCCTTTGACAAAATCCAACACCCCTTCATGATAAAGGTCTTGGAGAGATCTGGGATAACAGGGACATACTTAAACATAATAAAAGCTATATACAGTAAACCAACAGCCAACATCAAACTAAATGGACAGAAACTCCTCTAAAATCAGGAACAAAACAAGGCTGTCCACTCTCTCCATACCTTTTCAACATGGCACGTGAAGTTCTAGCTATTGTCATATGACAACAAAGGAGGATCAAGGGGATACAAATTAGGAAGGAAGAGGTAAAACTTTCACTGTTTGCAGATGATAAGATAGTTTACATCAATGACCCAAAGAACTCTGCCGGGGAACTCTTACAGCTGATTAACACCTTCAGCAAAGTGGCAGGCTACAAGATCAACTCAAGAAAATCAGTAGCCCTACTATATACAGATGATAAAAGGGCTGAAAAAGAAATCAGAGAAACATCACCCTTTACAATTGCCACAAACAACATAAAATACCTTGGGGTAACGCTAACCAAACAAGTGAAAGACCTGTATCGTAAGAACTTTGAATCTTTAAGAAAGAAATTAAAGAAGCCCTCAGAAAATGGAAAGATCTCCCATGCTCTTGGATAGGTAGGATCAATGTAGTAAAAATGGCAATCCTGCCAAAAGCAATCTACAGATTCAATGCAATCCCCATTAAAATCCCAGCACAATTCTTCACAGACCTTAAAAGAACAATAATCAATTTTGTATGGAAAAACAAAAGACCCAGGATAGCCAAAACAACCCTGTTCAACAAGGCAGCGTCCGGAGGCATCACCATCCCTGACCTCAAGCTCTATTATAGAGCTATAGTCCTGAAAACAGCTTGGTATTGGCACAAAAATAGACAGGTAGACCAATGGAATCGAATTGAAAACTCGGGTATTAACCCACACACATACGAACATCTGATCTTTGACAAAGAAGCTAAAAATATACAATGGAATAAAGAAAGCATCTTCAACAAATGGTGCTGGCATAACTGGAGACTGGCATGTAGAAGAATGCGGATCGATCCATGTTTATCGCCATGCACAAAACTTAAGTCCAAATGGATCAAAGACCTCAACATAAATCCAGCCACACTGAACTTCTTAGAAGAGAAAGTGGGTGGTACCCTTGAACGAATTGGTACAGGAGACAGCTTCCTGAACATAACACCAGTAGCACAGACAGTGAGATCAACAATTAATAAATGGGACCTCCTGAAACTGAGAAGCTTCTGTAAGGCAAAGAACACATTCAGCAAGACAAAAAGGCAGCCCACAGAATGGGAAAAATATTCACTAATCCCACATCTGACGGTTGATCTCCAAAATTTACAAAGAACTCAAGAAGCAAGTCTCCAAAACATCAAAGGACCCAATTAAAAAGTGGGCTGCAGAACTAAATAGAGAGTTTTCAATAGAGGAGTCTAAAATGGCTGACAGGCACTTGAGAAAGTGCTCAACATCCTTAGCCATCCAGGAAATGCAAATCAAAACAACTCTGAGATACCATCTCACTCCTGTCAGAATGGCTAAAATCAAAAACACCAATGACAATTTATGCTGGAGAGAATGTGGTGAAAGGGGGACACTCCTCCATTGCTGGTGGGAGTGCCAACTGCTTCAGCCACTTTGGAAATCAGTATGGAGATTCCTCAGAAAAATGGGAATAAACCCACCACAAGACCCAGCAACTCCACTCTTAGGCATATATCCAAAAGATGCCCATTCATACAACAAAGATGTCTGTTCCACTATGTTCATAGCAGCTTTATAAGTAATAGCCAGTATTTGGAAGCAACCTAGATGTCCCTCACCCGTAGAGTGGATAGAGAAAATGTGGTACATCTACACAATGGAGTACTATTCAGCAGAAAAAAGTAATGGAATCATGAGATTTGCATGCAAATGGATGACACTAGAAGAAACCAACCTGAGTGAGGTAACCCAGTCACAAAAAGAGAAACATGGCATGTACTCTCTCATGTATGGATTTTAGAAATAGATCTGGGGAGTGCCAGCCTACAATCCTATGGCCAGAGAGTCTGGGAAACAGAAACTTCATTTAGTGGCTGATCGAAGAAGAGGCAGACTCCCTTGGTTACGTACTGAGCTGAACTCAAGAAAGCCAGTAACAGAGAGGGAGGTCTGATGATCAAAGTGATTAAGACTGGGCTGGTTTAACCCCCAGAATCAGCTGACCAGACAAAGTTTAACTCTTGAATCCCAGGCATCAGCCTGGGAATCCAGCATGGGTCTGATCAAGACCCCCTGAATCTGGGTGTCAGTGAGGAGGCCTAGGTAATCTATTGAGCCTTGGGCAGCAGTTCAGTACCCATCCCAAGTATACACATGGACTTTGGACTCCCATAGAACAATGTGAGGTGCACTCTCACCCTGAACTCTTGGGGAAGGGTCTAGGCCCTACCCTGGATGAAATGACAGACTATGGACACCCCCATGGCGGGCCTTACCCTCCCTGGGAGAATGAGGGGATAACGGGGAGGGCTGTGTCAGGAGGAGGGCACGGGAGGAGGGGAGGGAAAGGGAGAGGAACCTGGAACTGACTTTGAAGCAACCTTGTTTCTTATCTAAATTTCATCTGGAAAATAAAATAAAAAATATAAAAAAATTAAAAAAAACATTAAGTCACTAAGTCTCATCAGTGCTACCTATATGCACATAGGTGTGGTGTTATCTATTGGTGCATGAGGAACATGACATTGGCCACCCATCAGATAAAAGTGGCCCACCCCCTGTAGCAGTCCTCAACCGTGCTTCAGTTGGGGTGGGGCCTTAGCACTACTCCTGTGGTTCTCAACCTTCCTACCGCTGTATCCCTTCTACAGTTCCTCATATTCTGGGTGACCTGCAACCACAAAATTATTTCATTGCTATTTCATAACTGTAATTTTGCTAATGTTATGAATCATAATGTATATATCTGATATGTGACCCCTGTGAAAGCTTATTCAATCCACAAAGGGGCCACAACCCATAGGATGAGAACCGCTGCCTTACTGTAATACAGTTTTTAACATGATCTTATTCAAGGAGCCACAGTTTCTGTGAGTTCATGAGTGTGACAGCCATGCCACGTCCAGAGGACAGAATCTCACAGCTCCCTTCTCCATCTTCCAGCCCTTACATTTCTTATTCCTCTTCTTCTGTGATATTCCCTGAGCCTTGGTGGGGGTGTGGAGTGGGGCCCAATGCCAATGCCCACTACAGCTGAGCACTCACAGTCGTGTAATTCATGGCGCTTTGAACTCTGCATTAACTATAAAAGCTTTAGACAATTTGGTGTGCCAATAGCCTCAGAACTATTTGCTGGATTTTTTGTGTTTCTAATGTATATATGCATTTGGTTGGAAAGAACTGGCCTCTTGAAAATTCCTGTCTCCCTGCCCCTGATATTTTCTCATTTGAATTTATTCATCGGGGTTTTCATTATTTTACTCATCAAAATTTTGCAGTTTACCTCATGTAGTTTTGTACATATATTGTAGGTTTTTAAAAAATCATATCTCATTTTTGAGTGAATGTGAATACTTTTTAAATTTTACATTTAATGTGCTCATTGATTACATATGGACAAACAATTGTTACTTTGTACTCCCTCTAATTGGTTATTAATTCTAACAGTTTTGATATTGACAATTTTTCTATACAGGTGAGATATATATCTAGTGTCTTGGAACTTTTTAAACATTGTCTTTGGTATAAAGTAACTGCATTTTAATGGTTCTAAGTACAAATTACTTTATCTTGCTTTGTAAAAAAATTTAAATTAGAAACAAGCTTGCTTAACATGTCAATCCCAGCTCATTCTCCCTCCCTTCCTCCCCCACCTCTTTTGAACCCCCCTATCCCTACTACACTCTACAAGGAGGGTGAGTCCCTTCATGGGGGAATGTTCAAAGTCTTTCCTATAATCCAGGGAAGGGCTTACGCCCTCCCCCATGTGTCCTGGCTGAGACAGCATCCCTCCACATGAAATGGGCCCTCAAAGTCCATCTGGATGCCAAGGATAGATGCCCATATATTGCCTGAGGCTCCAAAGAATGCCAAGGCCTCCTCACTGACACCCACATTCAGGGGGTCTTGATTAGTCCCATGCTGGATTCCCAGGCATCAGCCTGGGATTCAAGAGTTAACCCGTGTCTGGTCATCTGTTTCTGGGTGTTCAACCAGCCCAGTCTTTTTTTAAATTTTTATTTATTTATTTATTTATTTTGGTAACCACCCAAGTCTTAATCCCTTTGGTCATCAGTCCTCTCTCTCTGTCACTGAATTTCTTGAGTTCAGCTCAGTGCTTGGCCTCTGCTTCCATCAGCCACTGAATGAAGGTTGTGTTTCCCAGACTCTCTGGCCATGGGATTGTAGGCTGGCACTCCCCAGATCTATGTCTAAAATCCATATATGAGAGAGTACATGCCATGTTTCTCTTTTTCTGACTGGGTTACCTCACTCAGGATGGTTTCTTCTAGTGCCATCCATTTGCCTGCAAATTTCAGGATTCCATTTTTTTTTCTGCTAAATAGTACTTCATTGTGTAAATGTGTCACATTTTCTCTATCCACGTTTTGGTTGAGTGGCATCTAGGTTCTTCCAAGTTCTGGCCATTACAAATAATGCTGCTATGACCATAGTGGAACAGACATCCTTGTTGTATGAATGGGAATCTTTTAAATATATGCCTAAGAGTGGAGTTGCTAGGTGTTGTGTTAGGTTTATTCCCATTTTTCTGAGGAATCTCCATACTGATTTCCAAAGTGGCTGTACAAGTTAGCACTCCCACCAGTTGTGGAGGAGTGTTCAAAGGGGAATGTTTTGTTCTAATAAAGAAAACAGTTATCTAAGTGGACACCAAATACCAGAGCTCCAATTTTCATATATCCTATCTAATACTGAAAACAAAGTCACAGACTAACATCAATCTATTAAGAGTAGATTATTTTAAGACATCCTCTGTCCCATAGACACATTATTTTTAACTAAATGAACAAATAAATAAAACAGAATCAGAATTAGTTGTGATCATAACTCAAATGGATAGAACTTATATCTACAGAATTTTCAAATTTAATAAAAAAGAATACATAATCTACACAGCAGCACACATATGTTTTTCTAAAATATACTACATCCTATGACATTCAACAAATATTTAAAAATTATAAATGTTGAAAGCACTACTTGCATTTTAGCTAACAACCATGCACAAAAATCCTAAACATTTACAGAAAAAACTGTCCCTTAGTAAGTATTAAATGCCTCAAATAAATGGAGATTAAACAAAGCACTATTAAATGTTAAATTGATCTAAAAGAAAATCTAATCAAAAATCTTTCCAATGGCTAAATGAAAATGAAGAGACAATACAAAAAAACTTCTACAGTCTTTAGCAGCCTGCAAGCAGATTAGAAAGCTATGAAGAGGGTACACCACCCTCTCTGCCAGTCATTGGATTCAGTTCCCACAAGGTACCCTGAGAAACACAACCCCACCCACCTCATATTCTACCCCATGGCCAACCACCTTCCCCCTAACATATGAACAGAGCATACAGGCAGAAGCACAACCAACCATCATGGAAGAGCAGGAAAAGTTGGAAGGACACTCTCTATAGGCACAGGCATAAGACACAGAACTTGGAAAAACATACTCCATAAGCACAAGTGAAACCCAAACCAGTCAAAAGAAGTAGAGGTTATGCTGGATTTATACTGGCAAATCCCGCAAAATTACATCTGATACAACTGTACTGGACCTGATCAGTAGCCAGTCATTAAAATACTTTGGCATTTAGGCCAAAGGTCAATAAAAGGAAGACTTAATAAAGGAACAATAGATGCATCCAACCAAGATATCACAGGAATCACCACCTGTACCTATAATTATCCCAAACCCAGATAGATGAATTCGCCTATAAGAATATTACTCAATAACATAAAGAAAAATATAAGACCATCAGAACCTATTGGTCCTACAACAGCAAGACTTGAACTTCAAAACACAGATGAAGCAGAAAAAATGACCTGAAAATATAAATTCATGAAGAAAACATACAGCCTTAAGGAGGACATTTAAAATTCCCTTAAAGAAATGAAAGAAAAGACAAACAAAAATTGAATGAAATTTAAAAATCCTTTAAGAAGGTCAAGAAAGTCAATAAAAAGTCAAACAAATTAACAGAGAAACAGAAATCAAGTAAAGTCTGGAAGATTAAAGTCTGATTAATCAATGGTTTATGTGGGAAGTCCTGTGATTAAGTCAATAAAGCACTGTTGGCCAATAGGAATCTAGATATGTGGGACTAGGAGTCCAGGAGTACTCTGGGAAGGAGAAACACAGAGAGTCAAGATGTAACGCCATGAGGTAGGAAGCACAGAACTATTCTCCAGTTAGAGAAACACTTAGATTAACAATTATGGGGTAATTACTTAAGTCAGAACTAGCCAGTAGGAAACAAGCAAGGCCAACAGCTTCATAATTAATATAGCCTCCTGTGTGTTTATTTGGGACTGATGCGGCTCTAGAACAAGGCTGGCAGGAAGGCTTCTCTCAAAGAAAAAGCTTCCCTTTACATAATGGTGACGAGGAGTGGGATGATGAATTTCCATGTAGAATGACAAAAGCTTTAAAGGAATTTTAGAAACAGAAGAACGGAGAGAAGCACAGATTTTTGGTAGCAGCATTTTCTCAGGTGGGCTCTGTTTTGCTAGCGGCAAGCAGAGACTCACGGCTTGCTGAAGGCAGTCATCCTGACTCAGCATAAAAAAAAAAAACCAGCAAGGTTATTTTAAGGGGCTTTGCTAATTATTTAAAAGTTGTACGTACAGCTGGAAGTGGCAATGGCCACATCTCCAAGCCGGCAGCTAGAGTCACACTTATGCCCACCATATTGAAAAAAAAAAAAACAGCAGTTTAAAACAGCCGCAGTTTTACAGATAAGACACCTGGCCAGAAAAACATAAAGATTTACAGTAAGGTCAGACTTAGATGAACAATACCTCTAATGGTTTACATTGTGTTTAAAAATATACGTAAGCTTGAGAGACAAAAACAAACGGCAAAGTGTTAAATAAGTAGAGAAGCCGGCTGTGGTGGCACACACTGATAGGAATTGCTCCAGAGGCATAGGCAGGCGTGTTTCTAAAGGAAACCCTGTCTCAGCGAAAAAGAAATTAAAGTAAAAGAAATAGAATAATAGTAGATAAATAAATAAGCCATGTAAAGATGGAAAATACACAGAAAGTCTGGATACTGTACGCTATTATGTTTTTCAGTTTTTTGATTGCTCAGGAAGGAACAACTGCTAAGTACATTTGATTATAAATGCAACTGAATTAATTCAACTTATATCTTTTGAAAATGCCTTGACTTCAAAATTTAAGTATAAGGATATGTTACTTAGAAAAGGAGTTTTCATTTGTGTTTCTACAGAAAATGAAAGCTGAGGATTCCTTCCAGGCTTCTGTGGTTTGATGAAACAAGACCCCCGGAAGCAGTGGACCAAGTGTTCCAACAACTGAAACAGCTAAGATGATGCAGTCTTACAGACCCTGAAGGACTTATACAGTTTTCTGAGTTTTGTCATGATCCCGATGGTATGAAAAGTGCCCCCTTCCAGCATGAAACAGTTTGGAATGAGCGATGTCCTAATTCCCATCTTGTTTATAAATCTTTGTTTTCATTTAAATGGGATTGTTTATAATTAGCTAGTGATCACAACCAATCTCTTTTTAATGGTAAAAAGGGGAATTATGGTATAGGTATTGTTTTTCATTTATTGATACAAATTCAAGGTCAATTGTGTGATGTGTATATTTCTCCTCTTGATTAAGTATTGTGCTTATACTGATCTTTTAAAACATAATGCATAATTGAATACAGACTATAGATAGTTACTTATAATAGAATTTATAGTTAGGTTTTCTAGATATACAGAAATATATTTGAGATAGATAAACAGTCTTCAAACCTCTCAAAGACCTTCAGAAAATGCCATTTAAATGGTTTAGGGTTTTTCTTGACAATGAGAAATGTCTGCTCCTGGCAGTACAAATTACGTCTGAGAGGAAGATGGTCATCGAAGAAACTTGTTATGGAGTTTGCTTTCAACATGGAAAGAATAGCCATTTGGGCAAGAAACTGCTCTTGCCTGTACTGCCTGACTGTTGTTGTTTAATCTGGACATGCAGGACCCACAGGAAAGTGACTGCTGAACTCAGTCTTACAGGGTTCCTGTTTCATGGAAAAGTCTATGATACTTTCTGCAGGACACAGAGAAATGAGTGACAGACTGTCAATGCAGATGGACAGTTTTGAAATTTCCTGCTTTGCTGAGAAATCTTCTGGACACACTGTGGCCTATGGGCTGAAGTTGGATGCCCCAAAGTTACAGAGAAACTTCGAGTGACTGTCCAGGCAGTAAGATGTCTCTGTCAATCCTAGTGTTTATATATTTTCCTTCTGTGGTCTTTGATGGAGTTGAAGACAGATAGTTATAATTATAGTTTTCCTTAGTTATAAGAGATAAGCTACATGTAGGACTTTGGACACAATAGGATGAGATAGATGATATTTTATTCAAATATTGCTAAATGTTGATAGACAAAATATTGTAACTATGTCCTTACTTGATAACTGTTCTTTTATATATAATCTGACATGTTAAAGTTAAGACCTTTCTTTTTGTTTAGACAGAAAAGAGGAAATGATGTGGGAAGTCCTGTGATTATGTCAAAAAATCAATGTTGGCCAATAGGAATCTAGATATGTGGGACTAGGAGTCCAGGAGGACTCTGGGAAGGAGAAACACAGAGAGTCAAGATGTAACGCCATGGGGTAGTAAGCCTAGAACTATTCTCCTGTAAGAGAAATACTTAGATTAACAATTATGGGGTAATTACTTAAGTCAGGGCTAGCCCATAAGAAACAAGCAAGGCCAACAGCTTCATAATTAATATAGCCTCCTGTGTGTTTATTTGGGACTGATGCAGCTCTAGAACCAGGCTGGCAGGAAGGCTTCTCTCAAAGAAAAAGCTTCCCTTTACAAATGGTAACTACAGATTCAAGCAAAGCCAACAGAATACAAGAGATAGAAGAAAGAATCTCATGAGTTAAAGATGTGAGAGAGAAAAATCTTAATTCATCATGGAAAATGTTAAATCCAACAAATTATTAACACAAAATATTCAGGAAATCTTTGGCACTGTGACAAGACCAAAACTAACAATATTATAGAGAGAAGAGGGAGAAGAATACTAGCTCAAAGGCAAATGAAATATATCCATGGAAAACATTCTCACTAAAAGAAGGACATGCCTATATATAGGTAAAGGAAGTTTACAGAAGACCTAATGAACTGGGCCAAAAAATGTCCCCTCACCACATACTAATCAAAATATAAAACATAAAGAATAAAGAACAAATATGTAGGGCCACAAAGAAATGAGGCCAAATAACATATAACGGCAGACATTTCAGAATTACATGTGAATTCACAATGGAGTCTCTGAAAGCTACAAGGTCCTGGACATGTGATCTGCAGACATTAAGAGACCACAGTTGTCAGCCCAAACTACCGCATACAACAAAACCTTCAATCAACATGGATGGAGAAAGCAAGATATTCCATAACAAAATCAGTTTTAAAAAAATTATATCCAAAATCCTACATTAAAGAAAGTATCAGAAGGAAAAGTCCAACCAAGAAACTAGCTACATGCAGGATAAACATACAACAGCAAATTCCAAGAAAGAGAAACACAAATATACTATCATCACCAAATACACAACCAAACAATAGTATTAATTCACAATCCCTGGTCATTATAACCTTTGTTTATTATTATTTATTTATTTAATTAAAATGAGAAACATGTTTGCTTCACATGTCAATCACCGCTCCCTCCCCTCCTCCAACCAAACCCCACTGCCCTTCCCATCCTCCCTCTGCTCCACAGGTAGTGTGAGTCTTACATGGGGAATCTTCACAGCATGTCATATCATCCTGGGAAGTGCCTGGTCCATCTCCCACGTGTGCAGGCTGAGAGAGCATCCCTCCATTTGCAATTTGGCTTCCAGAGTCAATTTGTACAACAGGGATAAATACTGAGATGCTACCAGAGGCCCCATAGATTACCGAGGCTTCCCCACTGAAACCCACATTCAGGGGATCGGGATCATTGCATGCTGGCCTCTCAGCTACCAGTCTGGAGTCCATGGGCTTTCCCTTGCTCAGGTCAGCTATTTCTGTGGTTTCCACAGTCTGTTCTCTACCCATTTACTTATCACTCCATCCTCTCTGCAGCTTGGTTACAGGAATTCATTTCAGTGTTTTGCTGTGGGTGTCTGCTTCCGCTTCCATGAGCCACTGGATGAAGGCTTTACAATGGCATATAAGGTATCAAAAATCTCATTATTGGGGAAGGGCATTTAAGGTAGCCTCGCCATTGTTGCTTTTGTTGCCAGATGGTGTCAACATTGTAGATCTCTGTAAATCTCACTAGTTCCTGATCCTATGCCTGGCACACTAAACTTTCTATTTAGATAATATGCTCTTTCCCATGGTTTAATAAGAACTGTCTCAAAGCTCTGAAGGAGACTAAAACAAGAAAGCTTGAATGCTAATGTCTTATAGGTCAGAATAGTCTCCAGATTGAAAACTTGTCTCTTGTGGGCTCCCACAATGTGTGGAACACACACAACTAAGGAGCACTGTTACACAGTGGTTTCTTTGTATTAAAATAGCAAAGATGGAATCCATTGTTTTAATATATCACTGCAATGGTTCTTTGTGATTTCTTGATTCTTGATCTTAGTTAAAATAGGTGCTATTTATGGCATCGGAACAGTTGTATGGGGCCAAATTCAGATTAGTAATTGTTTGACACTGGAAACTATAAACTTTCACAAAGGAGTATGAGAATAATCACTCTCTATCTCATGGTGGAAAACAGAGGGGGCCCTACAATATCTCTCTAATTTTGACCATGGTAAAGAGTGAATAAGGCGTCAGACAGGTAAACTCCACTACAACTTCTCTGTGTTTCCAGATGCTGTTTATTTGGGGACTATCAATCTGGCAGCCTGCTGTAATTCATGTGACTTAGATACTTGGTTTAGATGTATATATCCTAAAAGAAATGTTATTGACAGTGAGGTTGAAAGCACACTAGGATGACATGTTCTGCAGACTATGGAGGCCTGAGAAATAACTCTGAGGTTTATTCATGCCCAAGAGTCTGGTTCATGCTGTTAGTTAAGGAAATGGATTTCATGATTATAAGAATTCAATTCAATTATTCTCCAATTTCAGAAATATTGGAGAAGGCTCCAAAAGTAAACAGCATATAGAGCAAAAGCAGAATGCTTTATTCCAAAAAACTCCCTGGAGTGAAGGCCTTTATCCTGTAATTAGAGGATAAATAAAATCCTATTTTTTGCCTACACAGTTTCTCAAATTTCTATGATACTTTAATATATTTTTTATACTCTGGTGACCACAGCAATAAAAAACTTTTTGTTACTACTTCATAATTGTAATTTTTCTGCTATTTATTGTAATGCAAGTATCTAACAAGCAGATGACCACAGCAGACCCCAGTGAAAGTGTCATTCTATCATCAAAGGGGTTGGTCCTAACACATTTAGAAGCCTTGTGTTAGAATATACCATGAGAATGTAATCTAGATTTTGATTGAAAGCCTTTGAGAGATATCCTTGATTTGTTCCATGGGTGACATCTCTTATCTTCAAATATCATTGACCTCGGAGAACTTATTTTGTACAGATTACAACAACAAATCCACCTGAATAAATGATAAGAGTATTCATCTACCACTCAGAGTCTGTGTTCTGTCTCCATCCCAGTTTTATTTTAATCTGCATGTGTATAGTACTATGCATGGATTCTCTCCTCTGGAGTGATACTCATATCCTAATAGAAAGTGTTTGAATATGAAAATAGTTCCACTGTTGTGCAAGTGGGCACACCTTCTTGTCATTTTAGGTTAGTATATGTAGAATTCCTGCAAATGTAAGATCATTAGTGATTTTTTCCCAGGAAATATCAAACTATTGTCCAGCAAGGAAAAGCATCTAGATCATGTCCACTTTAATTCCTCTATTGTGTATCTGAAGTACATTGTGTCCTAAGAAATATGATCACATCATCCTGTTCTATTGGGCAAATAAGAGAAATAAGAGGATGCCCTAATGGTTGCACAGTCTCTGGATTATCCATGACCAATAACTAATGATAAATTCCTGCCTGTTACTGGGCATCTGCTTAATGATGCAGTTCTGAAAATAACTTTTTTTAGCCATATGGTGTACAGTTTTATTTTGTTTTTGTTTCATTATAATATAGCAGGTTTCTATGAGATTTCTTGATATCTATCAATCTTTATTGGCTTATTTGTTTACATTTTGGAGTTCCTTATGATTTCTAAATTCTAATCTTCTGTCAGATGTGTTGGTAAGGACTGTTCCATTCTGTAGACTTATCCTTCAATCAATTGATTGTTTTTGTTTTTTTATTGAACAGAAGCTTTTTAACTTCAGGAAGTCCTTCTTGCCAATTTTTTATCTTATGTGTTGAATAAATAATTTCTTTGTCACTGGTCTATTTCTGTGAAATAATACCATCCTAAGACAATGCTTATAAAGAAACCATCTAATTTGGGGTTGGCTTTTAGATTCAGATGGTTATTATATTATCCTCATTGCAGGGAGCATGCTAGCAACTGTGTCACTAACATCTTTAAATCCTGATCCAGTGGCAGCATGAAGAAATTACTTGGCCATGAATGGCGTTTTGGACAATCAAACCCTATCCCTAATCACTAACCCACTGTATCAAAGTCATACCAATTTAGCAAAGTCTCTTGATGGCCAAAGTGTTTCTGACTAAATCTTTCTCTTATCCATTGATGAATAAAACTCTGATTGGCAGATTGGCGAGGCAGGCAGTATAGGCAAGTCTAGGAGATGAGGAAAATGCTGGGAAACATAGGCAAATGGAGTCATCATGTAGAACCCAGGAAGAGAGGACAAGAGAGCTGTATTCTGGTAAGCCAAGATAATGTGGAAATATATAGATTAATAGAAATGGGTTAATAATTAAGACAGAGTTAGCCAATAGGAAGTCCAAGAAACTGGTAAACAATTTTAAAACTAATATACCATTTATGTGTTTCTTTGGGGTTGAGGTGGCTATAGGACCAGGCTAGTAGGAAAGAAAACAAAAGCAACAGTCTCTCATACTGCATATACCACAGCTTCAAAAATTTTGCATTTTCAGGTTTTATATTGAAATATTTAAACAATTAGGTGGTAATGGGTGATATATAATTGTCTGGTTGCATTTTCTATATGCACATCCACATTTTCTGGAGAAGTTTGTTAATGATGCTGTCTTTTCTTCTGTAACCACCAGTTTAGGGGTTTGCATATTTATATGTTTGGCACATGGTTCACTCTGCTTGTTTGTCAAAATCTGAGTATTCAGGTCTACTTAAGTAATCTGAAACTTTGTCTGTGCTAATAAAATACTGTTTATTATTCTACTTCTATAGTATAACAAGGTTAGTTATTGTAGTTCCCCCTGTTTTAATCTTTCTAATCAGTTTCCATTTGAAATCTAAGACTTTTATTCTGTCTGAAAAGATGTTGATCTGGTTTACATTGTATCTATCCATAGGTTTTGGTAGGATAATCATTTTCTCAATATCAAATCTACAAAGCTAATTGTATATACACATTTTATCAAGTACTATCTTTGATTTATTTCTTCAGAATTTAAAAGAAATTTTAAAGGTGAGATAGATGGCTTGGCCTGCAAACATGCTTGCCAAATCTGACAATCTGTGTCAATTAGTATGACCCTGATGGTTAAATAGGAGAGGTGATTCTAGAATGTTGTCCTCAGATTCCAACATGTGTGTTCATTCACCTACACACAAATATATGAACAAAAATTAAATGTGCATTTATTAGTCCTCTATTGCCTTATTGATTTCTTTCTTTTTATTTTTATTTAAATTAGAGACATGCTTGCTTCACATCTGAATCCCAGCTCTCTCTCCCTCCTTTCCTCCCCTGCCACACCAACCCAATCCCCACTCTGTTACCCAGGGAGTATGAGGAAGTCCTGGGGGATCTCCAGAGTCTGTCATATCCTTCCTTCAGGGCAGTGACTATGCCCTCCCACAAGAGTCCACGATGAAAGAACATCTCTCACTGTGGGTTTCATTATTAGTAGTTTGATTCAATGATTTGTAATAAAAATAGACAGATAATTCTATTTATCTCTCATGAAATATTTTTAGAGAGTAAAACATTTCAAGTATAAATCACCAGGACAATTTCAGAGAAAATAAGGTCTTTTGTGGAACAAAAATCAGAAAACAGAGGAGGATGTATAATCTTTTCACTAGGAAGACAGAGGCAGTTATTTCTAGTAAGTGACAAATTTGAAGGAGAGTAATCAACCAGAGAAGATCCTGACATGAATGAAGTTGGTAGAGACTACATGAAAAAATTTCTGGAGACTTCCAGTGAAGTGAATAAATGGTTGTGGTTAGCAACACTTTTCTTCAACAAACAACAAAAATAGAGAATTAAAAAAAAACATGTTTTACTAGAGGATAGCACTGCGGTGCAGTTGGAAACTTAAGACATTGAGTCACCCTAAGAGGAAAATGGCATTGTAAAGAATAAATACGGCAACCTCTATGGAATTCTGCATGCTATTATTTGAAACAAACCGGTAAATAAGATGACTTGCGGCAGCCTGACATAGTCTCCACTCTAACACTGCATCTATTAGTTCTCTACAAAAGTAGCTTATTTACATGGTTTTTCTGACTGACTTGTAATGTCATCCCCCTCCCAAGACACTGGAAAATTCCAATTTCTCCATAGGCATGAGAAAACATTAAAGTAACCAAATCACACTGTTGAATACACATCAATGCACCTGTTCCAAAATAGACTTACACATGAAAACAGTAAAATCTACCAGGCTGGAAAGTCAACACCCCAGTAGGTGAATAAGCCTCACATGACCATAAGCCAAAGCTAATGGGACACTTATAAGTACATTATTTTCCAAACTCAATCAATGCAGCAATATAACATATAAGCAATATTTCCAGAAGCAATTTTTCATCACTAAATAAACCAATGAAATTGATAGAGGTAAAAGAATATACCAGATTTGCATTAAAAGTTTTAATATAAGAAATATTAAAAGTAAGAAGCATACACACACACATATATATATATATGCATATATATAGTATATATTACATAAAGCCTCCACTGAAGAAACTCTGAGAGATCCTGCCAATTATCACTAAAACTTTGGCCTTATTTAATCTCTAGGAGGAAGTAGCTGGGCTGTAGGTATGTTAGGGGATTTTGTTCCAGTCTATTGCACTGTGGTCATGGGTAATTATATGTCTGCTGACAGAAGTAAGTGGCAGCATCTTCAGCCTGGACACTGCTGATTGTGAGAGAATAAGAAGTCCCGGACCCACTGCCACTGAAGTGAGTTGGGACTCCAGAAGCCAGGTTGGATGTTTGGTAAATCAGAAGTTTAGGGGAACTTCCAGGCTTCTGTTGGTACCAGTTGAAATAGCTGGTGCTTACACTTGAGCTTGCACTACAGCTGATAGTGACCTTCTCCCCATGAGATGCAGCCCTGGATGCTGGAGACTGGGTAAGAACAACTTCTCCTCTGGACCCTATGATCAGGATAAAAAAGGAAAGAGAGCATGGTTAGTATACATAGAGACACACAAATTATTTGACATAATACAATATTTAGAAGACACAAAATGAAAGGCAATTTATCTTACATACAAAATAATATTGGTTTCTGAACTCAGAGTCTATCTTACCTGTGACACTGATGAGCATGAAACTGAAGATCTGCACCCAAAAATCCATTGCGTTTTCTAGTCTCAATCTCAGATTAATTGCTACTCTTCTGAAAAGTCCATAACTTTTAAACAACTGTGAGATGTGTTGTGGTTTCTGAGGATGAAATATGCAAATAACAAGATATGTCATAGACAGCTCTTGGCTTATACACCCTTGTAAACCTATATTTAGGGCAAACCTGGGTAACTCAAAGCAGTGTCTACATATTTAGAGGTATTACACTGACAATGAAGGACATTCCTTTGTTTTTCTTTTTCTCTCTTCTGGTGAATAATTCTGACCCAGAGTATTGCCAATGCATTTCTGTGAAGCCTGGTTTAATTTGATCTTCTAAGTAGTTTGATGATTATTTTTCTCATGATAAAGATGTGTTGAGCTTGATTGTTTATAATGTAACTCAAGAATATTTGGACACATTATATGCTTCCTTGATTTCCTGGAAGTTACTCAGGTGACACCTTCTTTGATCATCGAATCTTAACTTGAATGTTAACTCATTTTCCACCAATTAGATATGGGACTTGCATGCAACAATTGACAGAAGGAAAGGATCTTTTGAATCAGGGAAGACTGTTTCTAGATGACAGTTCATGAAGAGGCTTTTTCCCCTGCTATGATGACCCTGGACTTGCTGGATCTCCAGGTTTAGTGTTTTAATTTTAGGTACGGTCAATGCCATGACAACTATAGACAAAGGGAACAAAACCATAAGGGATCTTATTGGGGGCAAAGTGGATTAAGAACCTATGGACTTGCTGTTTTTTAGTGTGACAGTGGTTTTAATTCTATGACTGGTACTATGAACTAGAAAGAAAATGTGTTAGTGTTGCCCTCTTCTGGTAATATAGTCAAAATAAAAAGAATGTTTGGCATTGTCCATTTTGTAATATAAAGGAAAAGATGCATTCATGAACTTCAATATACCATTGTTTTTTTCACTGGATAGTACTCTATTGTGTAAATATATGACATTTTCTCTGTCCCCTCTTTGATTGAGGGGCATCTACATAGCTTGCAGGTTGTGGCTATTATAAATAATACTGCTATGAAATTAGTTGAACAGATCTCCTTGTGGCATGAATGCGCATCCTTTGGGTATATGCTTAAGAAATGCTGGATCTTGAGCTAGGCTGATTCCCATCTTTCTGAGAAGTCACCAAACTGATTTCCAAAGTGGCTGCACCAGTTTTCACTCCCACCATCAGTGGAGGAGCATTTCCCTTTCTCCACATCATCTCTAGCATAAACTGTCAATGGTATTTTTTTTATTTTACCATTCCTCCACGTGTAATATGGTATATCAGAGTTCTTTTGAGTTGCTTTTCCCTGATGGCTACGGATATTGACCAATTTCTCAAGTGTCTTTTAGCCATTTTAAATTCCTCTATTGGGAATTCATTGTTTATTTTTGCATCCCACTTTTTAATTGAAGTATTTTGTGCTTTGGTGACTAGCTTTTTGAGTTCTTTGTATATTTTAGAGATCAACCCTCTGTCAGGTGTGGTTGGTGAAGAACTTTTCCCCTTGTCTGGGCTGTCATTTTGTCTTGTTGAAAGTGTCCTCTGCCTTACAGAAGCTTTTCAGTTTCAGGAGGTACCATTTATTTATTGTCAATCTCAGTGTCTGCACTACTAGTGTTATGTTCAGGAAGGTACCCATTTAAGGCTACCTTCCACTTTCTCTTCTAAGTCGTTCAGTGTGTCTGGATTTATGTTGAAGTCTTTGAAACATTTGGACTTAAGTTAGGGAAGGGTGATAGATATGGATCTCCCTGAAGTCTTCTACTTTTAAAATAATGGTACACACTATTGATGTTGGTGTGTCTTGTTTTGATCAAGAGACTACATGTGAGTTTAAGATGCTGCTGCTCAATAGCAAGGAAAATACTGATGCACCACACCACAATGTAGTAAAAGACAAATACATACAATTTGGATGTAAGTTTATATTGAAAAATAAATATTTTGGTCAACTTATGAAGGATAAAGTTACTAATATTAACCACTTAATATAGAATCATACTATGTGGAGACCATGAAATTACACTGAGAACAGATAGGTACAGACTGTTGCAGGATAAATGTTGACTTTTATGGAAAATGATATTAGAATTGTAGGAGCTTTTATAAGATATTCAAGGGTGGAAATATAGATGAGTGTGTAGTAATTTTAAGATGTACAGTCCTATGGATCATCTTGTTAAACATTATGACTTCCTGTCTTTCAGGAGTGATCAATTCTAAGTAGTTAGGATAAGGAAGGATATATACATCCTCTTGAATTTACTGTTATGCTTCACAGCTTTTTAGGCAATGTATTGTCAAAGGAAGATGAATGGATATAGGTCTATGCTGAATGGCTCTATCACTTCAACTGCAACTGGCCTTATTTTTTATGATCCTGCCATAGATGCACCACCTCCAAGAGTTGCTATATTAGGATTCTTAGATGGGAAACACATTGTCAAGAGACTATTATTCTGCAATCAGTATTACTTTTCCATATTGACATATGGATTTCTTTTACTCTTTTATGGGTAAAGTTTTTCATTCATTTGATTTTGAATCAGATATAAAAGTTAGTTTGGTCTCCTTTATAGACAATATTTTTTTAACTTTTAAAAATTATATCTTAATTACATAATTTTCCCACTTCCTTTATTTCCTTCTAAATACTGCCATTCACCCAACAGGCTCTTTCTTAGATACACTGCACTTCTTTAATTGTTATATTTTCAAGTACATGAATGCAACTTGATCACTCCATATTGCATATCCTATAAAATATGCAACTTATATTTGAAATAGACAGAGACCATCATGGAAATAACTAATCAAAATACAGAAATCAGTGTATCATATAATGCTCAGTCACAAATGGCATATCTACATTACAAATAGCTCAGGGATAATTGAAGTAGAGGGAGTGGGAAAGTTGTAAAAGCCAGAGACGTATGTGTGTAACTTTGAGATAGTGTTTCCTAGAAACTTTTGGGAGGCTACATCCATGAGGTGTAATTGCTGTTGCCAGACAAGACTTGAAAAATGATGTCATCAATGTGCTTGCAAACATAAATGTGGGAAAGTTTGAAAAAATCCACCACAGATGAAGACTTGTAAATAATAGGAGAATGGGTGAAATGTCTTACTTTAAGTTGACCCAACAAGGATTTATACAATATCAAGTTAATTGTTGGGGCCTAGACCGCACAGGGTCTCTGAGTTGTTTGTCAGCTGATAGCCACAGGTGCATTCTGTTTTCTAGTCCTGGCTTACTGCCCCTGCACTTCCCCACTGAAATCAACATCTAGCATGAGGAAACCACACTCTCTTCCACCTGGGGTTTTTCTACTGTGTTTTAAGACTATATATAATACTGCTCCCTCCTACAAGAGAGAGACCTCTTAGCACTTGCAAAATAAAGACAATTCATAGTACAAACAGCTGGACATCTGGTCTTTCTTTTTCTGATAACTCGGAGTAGCTTGTGGCAAGGGCACTGCAATTGGAGGTCCCACCGAGATCCAGAGAGACTTGGAAAGACTGGGAAAGATCGTCCAGAAAGAAGACTCAGAAGAGGAGAGACTCGAGAAAGAAAAATAATTGAAAAAAGGTAGCTCAACTTCTAACAGTAAAACTGAATAGTCAAATCTCCAGGCTTTTGCTTGAGAGATCACCTTCCAAGGAGAAGGTGTATTATATTAATCTGCAGCATTTCTCCCAGTCCATTGAGGTCAAGAAAGTAAAGGGGAACTGAGAGACTGCCCTCAAAGGCTGGCCAGAAAGTAAGGCTATGAGGGTTATTGGAAAGGGGTTCCAAGTTAGTGGTACCAGGTAAAATCTGCAGACCTTTGCCTGCAAGGTCGGGAAAGAAAGGGGAACCTGAGAGATCGCCCTCAGTTGGAGGGTGGATTGAGTAAATCTTTAGGCTTTTGCCTGAGGGATCATCCTGGGTTGGAGGATGGACAGAAAATAGGTGAATTGAACATTGGTAACAGTTTGTAAACGAGGTACTTATATTAAGTGTAAGGAAAGAAAAAGTTAAAAGTATATGGAATGGAAAATGCATGGAGGGTCTGGATACTGTGTGCTGTTGTGTTGTCTTTAAACTGCTTAGTTTCTAAGAAAGAAACAAAAACTACTAAATGGCATTTGATTATTAATGCTGATGAAATAATCCAACTTACATATTTTGAAAATGCTTTGACTTCTAAATTTAAATATAAGGTCAGGTTACTCGGGAAAAAATTTCTGCTTTTGTTTCCACAGAAAATAAAAAGCTGTGGGTTCCTTCCAGACTAATATGGTTTAATGAAGCAAGACCACTGGAAGCACTGGCCCAAGTGATTCAACATCTAAAACAGGTAAGATGATGCATCCTTACAGACCCCCAAAATAAGGATTTATACAGGTTTCTGAGTTTTGTCATGATCCCCTTGGTATGAACAGCGCCCCTTAACAGCAGGAAGTATTTTGGAAAGAGCAATACCCACATTCCCAAATATTGTTTTTAAATGGTTGTTTGCATTTATATATGGTTGGTTAGGGCTACAAATGCAATTCAATTTTGTGAGTCATAACTAAAACCTTTTTACAAGGAGTGGGTATGGCTGTATCCCCTGAAAAAATAACAAAAGCCTATGACATGGCCTAAGAGCCAAATAAATCTATATGAAAGATGCTATACAGTAGCTAACACTTCAAACAAAATTTCAAAAAAAAGGGGGAGATGTTGGAGCCTAGCCCCCACAGGGTCTCTGAGTTTTTTGTCAGCTGATAGCCACAGGTGCATCCTCTTTTGTAGCTCTGGCTTTCTGCCCCCCACATTGCCCCACTGACATCAACATCTAGCAGGAGGAAAGCATGCTTTCTTTCACCTGGGGTTTTTCCACTGTGTTGTAAGACTATATATAAGTCTGCTCCCTCCTACAAGAGAGAGGCCTCTTAGCACTTGCAAAAAAATAAATACACTTCATAGTACAAACAATTGGACATCTGGTCTTTCTTTTCTTGATACCTCAGAGTTGCTTTTGGCACAGATGCCGCAGTTAATGGCAATATGAGATTACATTCTGAGTTCTGAGTATTCTGTTTGTCATTGCCCCAGTGAATACTAATAGCAGGGTAAGGGATTACCTGATTTGCATTACATGGAAAGTGCCAGAAGGGACCCAGAGCTTCTCATCATGATATGTGTGGTCATGACAGAATCTGTCTTCTACGTAAAAATTGTCTAAACATGGGGACAGACAAAACAACACAAGAGATTGCTATTAGATTCCAAACAGAAGTTGACGGTAAGATCTTACTGATGAATAAAACATAATATTTGACACAGAACATGAAAAATTAAGAAATTAATTGGTGTGGTCCTTCTAATGGCATATTGAAGTTAACCATAACACACTTTTGATGGTATTATGGCATTTTATAAAACATGTATGCTCCCTGATGAGGGCAAGAACTATATACAAGTAAATTTGCAACTCTACAGGTATCTGTTCTTGTCTGTTTTGTGTCATTTTTGTCAGGGAAACTCTTTTGTTTTTGGAAAGAAATGAAAGAAAAACTTCATGACTAGTCAGAATTATGATAAGAAAAAAACTGTGTGCTTAGTCAAAAATGAGACACCCAAATTAACCTTCCACAACTAAGGTAAAGACAATATGATAGAAATGGGACAGAAGAAATTGAAAAGCCAGAAAGTGAGAAGGTGTGCTATGAAATGCTTTTACCTGGCATTAATGGACCTATTGCCATCATGAAATCATTGTTGTACTGGTTATCTGCCTAAGACTACACAAGAATATGGTGTCCTATATCCTGGCATAAATGGGGAAGGCCATCTCCAGGACTTAAGCTATACTGAGCAGTTATTTGTGTTAGTAGTTGCTACACAGATATGAGGATTCTTTTTAAAGGATTTAGCTACTGGTAGGAAACCATAATCGAGAAAGTGGACAAGTTATTATGTTCGTGTTTTATATCTCTCTGTTTATACATTTGATCAATGCTTCTTCCTTAGTACAGGCCCTAGGAAAACATTGTGCTAATGCAATCTCCAGGGATGTTTCAAAAAGCAGAATATCACTAACTATAGATATATTAATAATATGTTTTATGATATCAGACAGTTCAACCAGTAAAAATAAAAGCAAGGGCAGGTAGCAGATCTATTAGACTTCTTCAGGGGCCTCTGGGGACCTTGGTTGTTTTTTCTTTCTTTAGTTTTTATTTCTTTTTTGATGCAGTATTTCTCTGAGAGATTTTACTTTCACAGTCAGCAGGACCCATTATGAAGATATGGCACAATTTTATTGTAAGAACTCTAAGGTAGAAGATATGGTTGTAAAATACACAATCACCTACATGGATGAAGTTGGGACTAAATAACTAGCAAAGTAAAACTGCACAAAGTTGGGAGCATCATTTCCATATCACTGGACTATCAAAAAAGTTCTTGGGAGTGTATATTAGACAAAAAATTCTTTATAGCCAGCTGAGACCTGGTTTCTAAATGAACAGCAAGCAATTCTCTATCTTAACAGAATGAGAGATACCATAAAAGATTGAGTCATTATAGGCTTGAGGAGACAGCTAACTCTCTCCTCTACAAGGATAACACCAAAAGGGCAAATTAAGAAATAGTGGAGAGACTACATTAAATGCCCCTCCTTGACAATAAGGTTGATGTCTACCTTATATACCATCCTAGAATCTTTATCCAGTGACTGATGGAAGCAGAGACAGATACCCACAGATTCACACTGAACTGAACTCTTGGAACCTAGTGACAGAGATGGAAGAGTGATGAGCAAAGTGGTCAAGACTATGATGGTGAAACCCACAAAGACAGCTGACTGGATAAGTAGGAGCTCTTGAATCACAGACTGATACCTCACCCTCCCTGGGGAATGATGTGGAGATTGGGTGGGGGGCTGGGTTGCTAGTGGACAATGGAGGAGGTGTGGGACAGGGAGGTGGGATTGACATGTAAAGCGTTCATGTTTCTAATTTAAATAAAAGCATTACAAAAAAGGAATCAAACTTCCTATTCCCACCTTTCCAAAACCAATCAATAGCTCTACTGTAGACTCCAATTACCCTTTGTTGACAAACCTGTGTTTGCAACATCACAATGACACATTTTTGCTATATGAATAGAACTGAGGCTATCACTAAGATGGCCCAGGTACAATGATCTCTATAGTTTATGAAATCTAGAGTGCCTCAATAAGGTCTGTGCTGCTGAGGCATATGAGAAGAATCTATGTTACCAAGCAGTCTCCTGGGCTTCTTCTGCCAAAATGTTTCAAATCTTTCACAGTCTAGATACATGAGAGACATGCTGTCAGCAGTTGTGGGAACCACTTTTGAATAATAGCTATGGGAATAAAATAATTTCACACTTATGAATCTTGGGATGGTTTATGGAATTACTTGTAACATTGTGGAACCAGTTGTTACACTGTTGACAGTGATAAATGGAAACATATTCAGGCTACAAGTTGCTAATGTAAGAATAAAATATTTTTCAGATCTACAGCTCCTGAAAAATCAGATCCTGGATGAAGTCTTCAGGACGGCATATAAGTTCGTCATCAGTCTCTTTATAGGGGCTGACATTTAAGATAGACGCTTCAATACTGCTTAGAATCTTAGTAGGCATCATCCTTGTATTTCTCTGGACATTTCCCTACTGCTAGTTTTCTCTTTAAATCTTCCTTCTATTGAGTTATCTCTTTTCTTGCTCACCTCTTTTCTTCCCCTGACTCAAACTTCCTGCTCCCTCATGTACTCCTCTCCCCTCCTCTTTATCCTAAATCCCTCCCCCCTCCCACCTCCCCCATGTGCTCAATTAGCTTGGGAGGTCAAATCCCTTTCCACTTCTCTGGGGGATCCTATATACTTTTTTAGGGTCCTCCTTGTTTCCTAGTTTCTCTCGCAGTATGGATTGTTGTCTGGTAATCTTTACTCTATATCTAATATCCATACATTAGTGAGTATATACCTCAATTGTATATGATTAAGTGGTTTGTCTCACTCATGATGATTTCATCTAGTTCCACCCATTTGCCTCAGAGTTTTGACCTCAAGGGAGTTGGTATTTGTAACTACAGCTGTTATGCTTAAATGAGTGCAAAATATATTTATTGTCCAGAATAAATAATTTCATAGTTCTCCAAATTTTGTCATTGATCTTCCATAGGACTTAAGGTTAGAGACTGTCTTTTGGACAGGAGCTTAGGAATATTCCCTTATTTCTGCAGTTTAGTTTTCCAGGCTAATAAAATTACTAAATCCATGACTTACCTGGTAACTTAATCTTACTGTTTCTGACAAAGATACTGAAAAAGGGATGGAGATGTGGTCAACTTGTTGTCACAAACTACAACTGAGTTGGGAAACATACAACAAATATGCATTGTATAATTGTATATTCTTTTTGAAGATCAATGGCTGTTAATCTTGCTCACATTTCATTCCCTATATCAGTAGCCTCAAGACCACAGATGTATTGTACTACTGTCGTTTGTGTGGTTCATCCTCCCACAATAATGAATGTCATATCATAAGTAAACTATCATGGAAGCTAAAATTTGTGTGTGAGTTGAGCAATCTGCTGTTGTTGGTAAGTATAACTGTGATAGTCATTAGAGATGAATTTGATTCTGAATGTCAGAGGAAGGTTGTGTTAGAAAAAGTCAGGCAGCCTGAGCTGCATTCTAACCCTCTTTCTGTTACATCAATCCCAGAAGTTGTAGGAAATGGCATAAGGAATAGTGTTTCCTAAAATCTCCAGATGGAAGTCAGTGCAGAAAACATGATTAGAGAGTTCCAGGATCCAGTTTTATGAGAGATCATACTCATTGTTATTGAAATATGTTACTACAGACCTTGGAAGTAACACAATTACGAAAATTGTTTGTTTAATTGTGAGACTGAATTTTAATTTAAACAATTCACAGTTCCTTTTCATTCTCTAAATCCTCTCATATATCCCTCCCACTGTCTTTCAAATTCATGGTCATTTTGTTTACTGTTTTTTGTATATATATATGAACAAGTTGACTTGATCCAACTGAAGCAACACAAGGATGTGTTATTAAAGATAGCCCCAGAATGGCACTACAAAGTGGAGTTATTAAAGATGAAACTAAACCAGATGGTGCTACATAGATTAACATAAATGGTTAATAATTTAGAGAGAGCTAGCCAATAAGAAGCCCAAGCTACCAGCCAAGAATTTTACAGTTAATATAGAGGTTATTTGTTTACTTGGGGTTCCAGGGCAACAGGAATCTGGCTGGGTCAGAAAACTTACATCAACATTCATGTGTGATTTAACTTTTTGAAGCAACTTTGATTTATAGTCTGTATTTAGTGGCTTCATCAAGACATCCATGCTGCTAATTGTTACATATAGTATACTTCATAGTAACTACTATAGTAATAAGCAGAGGTAGTTTCAGGCTCCATTGCAATTTGATACAATGTCATTGAAATGAGAGGAATACTGCTCCATTATTTGGACACTTGATCCGTTTTCAAAACTCCTTGACTTGTTCTTTAATTGCATCACTATAAATGGTCTGTCCTGTCAGTGGCCTTTTCCCATACAATGTCCTCTAATGTGTTGGGGAGTCTTGTAACAAGGATGATATTTCGGGTTTTAAAAAGTTGAGGGTCTTTTGCTCTGGAAGGAAGTCTCCAAATCTCAATGTCACTTAGGAAATTTGCATTGCATTTATGTAAACTTTATACTAGCTCTTTGGTTTATCTACATCCCATTAATTATAATGCTTTGTGTTTGCACTTTCTTCTTTGTACTTATTCCAATGGTGTAACTTCCTTAATGATTTTTTTCTGCCATTTAAATAACTTTTTCATCTGTCTTTTATATTTATGAGCTTTTAATGCCTCCTTCTGTTTTGATTTGTAATTACATCCCATTTATATCAAAGATGGAAGTTTGAGAATCTCAAGTCATAAATTACTAGCTGTTCAACATGAACAAGTGAGTTTGATCCCAAGACACATGTAAGAACTTTCCAAGCACAGTGACAAGGACTATATCCCCAGGACACAGAGAGGCATAGACATACCAATCCACGGGCCTCATTAATCACGCCATCGAGCTTACACAGAAATCTCCAGGCAGATGAAGTCCCTGTCTCACAGTGTTGATCTGTGATCCCTATATTTGCAGTCGTAGCCACATATGTTCACACACATATTCACAAGATCCCTCCAAATGACATGCACTCGTAAAAAAGACAATTTTAGTGTTTTCAGCAATCTAAAAGTTGTTACTCTCTTTTATTGAGTGATACATAATGTTTGTTAGAGAGCATTCCATGTGCTCTTGAGAATAAGTGTGTATTGATGGTATTTATTAGAAGGAGAATAAAATCTCTTATGGTAGGTGTTAGACCTTAATGATCTGCACTCTTTAAGAACTATTGATGAAAATTTACCTGAGATAAATGCTCCTGTTTACCTGGTCAGAACCCTGCCTGGCATTTCCCTAGAACATCATTTAGGACATTGCCAGCAGTACTGCTATTGGGTGAAGATCACATTTTATCTGACAATAAAGGAGTCTAGTGAGAGAAAGATGTTACTCTAGGATACACACAAAACAGACAAAAAATACATAACAGGAAAGAGATAAGCAAAATAGAGGCATCCTAACGAAGGTTAGTCCTTAAACAGTTAATGCTTTATTGACCCATGACTATCATGTCCTGTGAAAAATGGCCTGATACTTTGACCTAACTATGACAAAACTTTCCTCCCTCTTGATGGCACTAGGGACTCAGTTCCCTCCCCCAGGATGCTCTTCCCAGGGATTCCTTGGAATTCAGTATTAGCATTTGATTACACCAATATCTTCTTTTAAAAGACTTTTCCTACCATTGGTACTACACAGAATCTGAGGAATCTCAAGTAACTTACTTTGTAAAATGTACTGTCACCAGTTATAAAATCTCAGGATTTGTTTTTCCTCTGATTTATTTCTTGAGGTTATCTAATCTATACTCTCTATATTGAAGTTTATCTTCAACTTGATTCCTCTTTTATCATATAAGGCTTCTAGTTCAAATTCCCATTATTTTCATTCAAGAAGTGTGCCTTCTTTATTCTTTGATTTAGATGCCTTGATATTGATTACATACCCCTTCTAGTTCCTATTGTCACTCAGATTTCCATAGTATAGATTCTCAACTTTTTGTCCCTTCCTAGGTGTGAAATTTGTTGAATTTCTACTTTGCTTTGTCAACTCCATTCTCTTTGTCCTGGTAATTTGATCCTTTTATGTTGTTTGGCTAGCTCCAAATGCTATCTGTCTGTCTTCTAACTATGTATGTATATATGTATGTATGTATGTATGTATCTATCTATCTATCTATCATTTCTGTATTTAAGTATCTATCTGTCTATCCATCCCTCTAGCTAGCTAGATATTGTTTCTTTTAATCCATTGTGGGAGTATGGTAAGAAACAGAGTTGACCCCCAATATATATTTTACATAAAATCAAACATAAAACATTTAGTTTAGGGCCAGCCCATCTCTTCTCGAATGAAAGGAAACAACCCCCTGGCAGGTGAGCTCTGCTCTTCGTCATTGCCAGAGAACTGATGCCTGCCTTCCTCTTTTCCCCTTCATGGGCACTGTCCTCCGGTCGCTCGCCCGTGGGCCACGCTGCATTTCTTGAGGCTTAAAGTGGCATCCTATAAGGAGTTTCAAAATCACATCAAGCTCAGTTGAGCAGAAAAAAGGATCTACAAGACCGCGCAAATGTGGTTTTTGTAAGTCAAACAGAGACAAGGAGTATGGACAGTTACTAATATCTGAAAACCAGAAGATGGCAACACACAATAAGTGCATGCTTTTTTCATCTGTTTTGGTGTCATCACAATGCGATAATGAGAGTCTAGGTGGATTTTCTGTTGAAGATGTCCAAAAGGAAATTAAAAGGGGCACAAAGCCGATGTGTTCTTTGTGCCATTTTCCTGGAGATCTGAGAGAAACCTTTGCAAGACATTTACATGGGTTATTGTCGAAAACACAAGAAAACTGCACATAATTCTGAAGCTGATTTAGAAGAAACTTTTAATGAGCATGAACTGGAGACCTCATCTCCAAAAACTAAGAACAAAAGTTGCAAAGGAAGACCAAGAAAACTAATTTTAACGGGCTGGCAGAAGATACCAGGTCTACATCCTCCCATGGAACAGACGAAATGGAAAGTAGTTCCTACCGAGATAGGTCTCCACACAGAAGTAGTCCTAATAACACCAGACCTTAATGTGGATTTTCCCATATAGGGGAGGAAGAAACTGAAGCGAGAGGGAAGTTGCATATATTTAATGCCAAGAAGGCAGCAGCACATTATAAGCGCATGATATTTTCTTCTGGTACTGTCCAGCTCACAACAACATCAAGAGCAGAATTTGGAGATTTTGATATTAAATCTTCAGGAGACTAAGTGAGGAAAAAGGATGAAATGTACACTTTGCAGTCAGCCTGGTGCTATTGGATGTGAAATAAAAGCCTGTGTTAAAACCTACCATTACCACAAAGCAAAGTACATTGAAAATATGTCAAGAGGAATTTACAAACTCTATTGTAAAAATCAAAGTGGAAATGATGAGTGAGATGAAGAAGATGAGGAACGAGAAAGTAAAAGCTGGGAAAGAGGCAAGATTGATCAGCAACTAACCCAGAAGCAGCTTAATGGAAACTAGGTTTGTGGAACAGAGATAGTTAGAAAACTGAGAATAAGACATCTGTAACTCCTATGATATTTTCACTCTTTTCTAAAATATTAAAGGGTTTGTAACTTTTTACTGCCCGACTCATAGATTCTTCATTGAACTGCCTAAAAACACCTTGATTATTTTCTGAACCTTCACTAGACAGCAGAATCTGACATATTGATATTACATAGCTGTAGTGCATCTGCCCATATTCTCTTGAAAGTACAACTTTCTGTGCTGCCCAGCGAGCTCCTGGCAAAATAATGGAATCTTATCAAGATCAAAATAATGTCTGACAGCAGAAAATTGAACCTCTTTGAGGTTAAAGAGGTTACCAATGTGCTAAGAATTAGAATACCATGTCTCAAGCCAGTTCCTCTCAAGTGCCCTAGTGTGTGGAATGCTTCACGAATTGGCACAAAGTATATCAGGAGATATTATGTGCTAACAGAGTAAAAAAAGAAAGAGAGAAAAGAAAAAAACAACATCTTGGAGTAGAACAGTATTTATTTTTGATTTTGTGACCACTATTTCAGAAACTTTATTTAATGATTTCAGTCATCAGTTTGCTTACATATTGAATAGGAGTTTGGGCCCTGCTTTCTTCTAGGGCTCCGAAAGGTTTTCTTAATCACCAGATTTCTAGAAAGAATCTCCACCAGCATTTCTTGCTAGTGGCACTCTTCCACTTACCTGCTGAAGCACATTTATATATTTCTTTATGACAAAACCAAAAAACTAGTTGTGGTCTGCCTAATATTACCATAGCTCCTTATTATGACAGGTAGGAATGCTGAGTTGTGAGTTATTAGTTAACTTACCACAATGAATCAGATTTGCAAATAAAAAACAACATACTAATTTGACTGTACATTGATCTATTCTGCAGCTGGTTGAACAGCATTTTTAAATGTAACCGGTGGAAAATTACACTGTGCTTATTGACTGAATTTTTAAACTGCTAGTCCCTTAAGATCACGTTTGTTGAAGCGTGTATTTACACATTTCCTTAAATCAAGGGACTCAATGTTTGCTTTATTTTAACCATCTTTTATTGTTACTTTAGAAGGAAACTAGCTTTAGTAGTGGATTGCCTTGTATGTCTTCTCCTTTCGCTCTTAATATGCCATGATGTATATGAGGTTATTTTCAAGGTTCATCATGACTTGAAATGCAAGGACAGATCTCGGTTTGTTTACCAAGCAATGTGACTTTTTCCAAATGATCTGTGCTTTCTTTCCTTTCAACAGCTTGAAAACATTATTTTTTAAATCTTTAAATCACTGTGTCTAGGTAATTTTTACATTATGGGCCATAGAACTTACCCATGGAGAAATAGAGCTCCTTTACTTTTGGACAACTACTGTAATGATTTTTTTGAGAAAAATGGAAGGTGCCAGGGTTAATTATGGCCACTCAATAATTATATAAAGGACTTCAAATACAATATCTATCAATTGATGGATTTGATATGTAGTACCTATTTGACTTTGTATGGGTTTCTTCAGCCCTTTCTCTGCCACTAGCAACCAGAAAAGCACTTTACTTTTTGGTTGGTTAGATAAGTGGCTGACTACCTGTTTTTCTCATCGTAGTGTAATTGGCTAAATAACCTTCATTTAAAACTGAAGTCACATTAAAAACTCATGTTTGGTTGTCAACTTCCAATATTTTGATTATTTGTTCCTGTTTTCATTCTATGCTGAGTAAAAGTGCCTTACAATGTAAAAATTGTACAGTACTTATGTTCCCAAGTAGCATCTTCATCACCTGGCTAGTAATTACATTGTGGCATTACTATTTAGATAAATGGATCTCAGCAGTGTATTTACTGTACATCTCTTAAGTACTTAACTATAGTTTTAATAAGCATTACATTATTTGATAAATATATGGCATTTACATCAATTTCAAAAATATTGCCATTGCTGTCTAATGCATATTTTAGCCTGAATTTTTGATGTGTCTTTTTTCTCATGTTTCTTTGCTTTATTCTTTTTGTCATTATTAATAATAAAACATGTAATCTTTGCAATCATATATTGAAGATTATTCTGGAGCATTTATTGCCTTACCAGAAATGTTAGTAGGAAATGTTCTTTAGAGTAGAAGGGTAGACTGGTGTTTCTATACTTTAGTAAATTCTTGGGGGGATGGGGAGTTTTACTTTCACCTCATTGTTTAAAAAGCCACACCTGAAGTAACTTTCATTACAAGTCTCCAACTTGAGGTGGTACTTATTCCGTATACACTATTCAAGATACTAACAGTAACATGGTCTAGAGATCTACTCTTGAATCGAATCTATATACTTGAACAAATGTGTGAATCTCGAATATCTCAAAGCAGAAGTGTTGTAGAATGTTCTTGCTTTATGAAGAAGCATTGAAGTTAGACCAAGGCACAGTTTTGTTTTAACAGACATTTAAGTTCATTGTAAAGATAAGGAATGTGTCATGGGTCAAAAATCAAACATTCCTCACATGTTAGGTCTATTTTGTTCCTGTTATATTGGCTTTATTTTCAAAATTATACTTTATAGTATTAGTTTATTTTACTGGTATTCTTGCATATACTATTAATTCAATAAATGAGTTTTGAATTTCAAAAAAACATTTAGTTTACAAATTCATCACACAGGATACAGACACGCACTGCATTTCTTTTATTTATATGGCTTCTTTTTAGAATACTACTTTGCTCTTGAAACACTTACTATTCTTAAACTATTTATTCTTATCTATGGCTGTATAAAACCATTTTTCTCTATCTGTTCAGAATTGTGTTTTGGTCTTACTCTACTATGAATACATTCTTTATCTATGTTTTTCAATGTCTAAATGGCTAGGCAGTGGCTAGCCCACACACAGCACGAATCTGCTTAGCACATGTTTCTGGCAGCAGATTCATCGCCTTCAGGTTCGTAAGAGCTGGTCCTCAAGCCCATAGGCAGTGGCAAGTAGGTGCTGTGCTCCTGTGTATTGTAAGCATCATCTGTCTGAGCAACTTCAGGACTAGGATGCTATGTATGGCTCCCTTTGCCTGTTCACATCTTTTTTTCGAGCTTTCTGAATTTGTGGATACTTGTGCCTCCAAACTGCATGCCATATGTAACAGGACTTTCTTGTTGTAGTTTGTTTGGGAACAACAGACATGAAAACAATGGTATAGAGACTGATTAATAATTATGAAATCTTGGTCTTAGCTTAAGCATATTGCTAGCTAACACTTATAACTTAAGTTAACCCATGTTTATTAATCTACATTTTTTCAAATTGCTCAAAACTTTATTTCATTGTGTGCTGCCAACTCCCTCCACGTCTGTCTCATGATATCATCTTTGTTAATTTCACTGCTCCTCTCTCCCCCTACAAATCTGCCTATGGTCTTTTACCCAGCGTTTGGCCATCCAGCTCTTTATTAAACCAAATAGGCATGTTAGGCATGAAAAATACAGACACATACTCAAGGTGTACAAAATGCTATCTTATAGCATTCCTTCTTTTTCATGTCTAAAGTACAGTTTTTTTTTTTGCTGTAATCGCTCTTTTTCTAATTATTACTATTTTTTAATTTAGGTTAAAAACAATCTTGTTTCACATGTCAATCTCAGCTCACTCTCCCTCCCCTCTTCCCCTGTCCTCCCCACTAGGTCTCCCAGTCCCCCAACCAATCTCCACTCTGATCCTCAGGGTAGGTGAGGCCCTCCAAGGTGGGTCTCCAGTGACTGTCATTTCATCCAGGGCAGGCCCTAGGCTCTTTCCTAAGAGTCCTGGCTGAGAGAGCCTCCCATATTGTGGCATGGGCACTCAAAGTCTATTTGTATGCCAAGCATAAATACTTCCAAAGGCCCCATAGGAAAAGTACATGTTTAAATGCAGTATTATTTGTTTCCTGCATTCTTCCTTCAATAAAAATATTTTATGTTGATGACTGTGGTCTGTACTGACACCTGAAGCCATGCTAATGATTGTGGGCTGGAGTGCCAACCAACACTGTGGACCATATTGGTGTTGGAGGCCTGTGTCCCAAATGCCATGAGAGTGCCCATAGCACTTGCTGGGGAAAAGCTCTATGTTGAGGTTCGTGATCTGTACTGATCACAGAGATCAATCAGAAGTTTTTGGTTTAGAAGCCGGTCAGTGATGGCGCATGCCTTTAATCCTAGCACTCGGGAGACAGAGGCAGGCAGATCTCTGTGAGCTCAAGACCAGCTTGGTCTACTGAGCCAGTTCCAGGACAGGCTCCAAAACAATACAGAGAAACCCTGTCTCGAAAAACCAAAAAAAAATTGCACAGAGGCAAGACGATATCTGTGGTTTCAAGGTCAGCTTGGTGTACAGAGTGAATTTTATGACAGCCAAAATACACAGAGAAACCATATCTCAAAAAATAAATAAAAGTAAAGAAAATGAGTAAAAAACCAACATAAGGATGAAAAATATAGAGCCTGGATACAGTATGTTATTGTGTTGCCTTTGAATTGTTTGATTGTGAGGAAGGAGCAACAGCTTCTAAAAGACATTTGACTGTTAGTGTTGCTGGATTAATACAACCTATAGGTTTTCAAAATCCTTTGACTTCAAAATTTAAGTCTAAAGACATGTTACTTTGGACAGGAAGTTCTGGTATTGTTTTTGCAGAAGATGCAAGCTGTGGATTCCTTCCACACCAATACAGTTTTATCAAACAAAACCCACTGAAGCAGTGGGCTAGGTGATCCAACATCCAAAACAGCTACGAAAAGGCAGGCTTTCAGACCACTAAAGTCAAAATTGGACCAGGTTTCTGGATTTTCTCATGATCCCCATTGTATTTTTAGTGCCCAAAACAGCAGGAAGTGTTTTGTAGGGAATAACACCCAAATTCCCAAATATTGTTTACGAATGTTTGTTTTCATATAAACATGGCTGGTAAAAAATTGTTAATGATCACAGTCAATCTCCTTCTAAAGAAAAAATTGGAATATGATATAGGAATGAATATATTGTATTGGTATGGATTTTTGATTTACTGATACAAACTTAAGGTCAATTGTGTTATAGGTATATAGTAGTCAAACTTATTGTTATGTTAGGTTTTCTTGATATTAAGGGATATATTACATATAGATAAATATTCTTCAAAATTTTTCAAAGACCTTCAGAAAATTGCATTTAAAATGGGTAAGGATTTTTCAAGGTAGAGAGTCACAACTGCTCTTGCCACCAACAATTAAGTCAGAGAGGAAGATGGGCATCAAAGAAATGTGTCATGAAGTTTGCTTTCAACATGGCAAAAATAGCCACTTGGTAAAAAACATGCTCTTGTCTGTAGTATTTGACTGTATGCTGTATAAACTGGACATTAAGGACCCACAGGAAAGTGACTACTGAACTTGCCAAAACAAAATGGTACATTCCTGAAGTGTTCCTGTTTCGTGAATGAATCTGCCAGAAGTTTTTCAGGACACAGAGAAAAATGACCGACAAACTGCTAATACAGGCAGACATTTTAAAATTTACTGCTTCACTTAGAAGTCTGCCAGACACACTATGGCCTATGGCTTGAAGATGGATGTTCCAATTTACACAGGAATTTTAAGTGACTGTACAGGAAATGAGATGCCTCTGTCAACTCTAGACTTTATATATTTTCCTTCTGTTGTCTGATGGAATTGAACACAGATAGAATTGAATGTTGTAACGTTAATTTTTGCTTCATAAATTTTGTTATACATAATCTTGTTATGTTAAAGTTAAAAGTTAAAGTTAAAACCTTTCTTTTTTTTTAGACATAAAATAGGAAATGATGGGGGATACTATTCTGTATAAATGTTGTTTCTCATATTGGTAGATGAGTAAAACAATAAATGGCTAGTAGCTAGGCACAAGGAATAGACAAATCTACCAGAAGAGATGAGAGGATAGAGAAAAGTGAAAGAAGCAGCCATGGAGAAGCCATGTACCTACAGAAGGAGTAATATGCCAGATTAAGTGTAACCTATAACCTCCTGGCAGTAGATAATTTAGTAGAAATGGCTAATGAAAGCTTATGCTGGAGAGAATGTGGAGAAAAGAGAACATGTCTCCATTGCTGATGGGAGTGCAAACTTGTACAGCCACTTTGGAAATCCGCATAGAGATTTCTCAGGAAAATGGGACTCAATCTACCACAAGACCCAGAAATTCCACTCTTAGGCATATACCCAAAAGATGCCCATTCATACAACAAGGATGTCTGTTCCAATATGTTCATAGTAGTATTATTTGTAATAGCCACATCCTTAAAGCAACCTAGATGTCCCACAACTGAAGAGTGGATAGAGAAAATGAGGCACCTTTACACACGGAGTACTACTCAGTGGAAAAAAAGCAATGGAATCTTGAAATTTGCAGACAAATGGACGGCAGTAGAAGAATCCATACCGAATGAGGTAACCCAGTCAACAAAAGGCAAACATGGCAAGTAGTCAGTCATATATGGATTTTAGACATGCATCAGGGGATTGTCAGTCTACAAAATCCCATTGCAAGTGAGTCTGGGAAACAGGGGTGTTCCCAAGAGAGATATACCTGATACCCCAGAGAAGGAGAATGAGCCAAGACATCCTGAGCAGATAGGGAACATGGGGGGAGGAAAGAGGGAACCAGGAAAAAGACAGAGGGAGGAGAGGAGTGGAGAGGAAAGACAAGAGGAGTGGAGAGAAAGTTTGGGTCAGGGGAAGAAAAGAGGAGAGCAGGATGAGAAATACCATAAAAAAGGAGTCTTTACAGGTTTCAGGAGAGAGCTGACTCCAGTGCTATTTCCAGATCTACAAGGATGACATCCACTGGCAAACTAAACAATAGTGGAGAGACTACCTTAGTAGTCCCTCCCTGATAATACACTGAACTCCTGGAATCCAGAGACAGAGAGAGAGGAGTGATGAGCAATGGTGTCAAGACCATGCTGATCAAACCCACAAAGACATCTGACCTGACAAGGGTAAGCTCTTGGACCCCAGACTGATGACTGAGAGGCCAGCAGGGGATTGATCCAGCTCCCCTTAATGTAGTGTAATATCTGGGGTCTTGGGTAGTAGATCAGTGTTTACATCGTATATGAATGAAATTTGTGAGCCCATTCCTTATGGAGGGATGATCTCTCAGACTGGAAACATGAGGGAGGGCCTAGTTCCTAGAATGGATGAAATGACAGACTCTGAAGGTCCCCCATGGAGGGCTTCACTCTCCCTAGGGAATGGTGTGAATGTTGGGAGGGGGGCTGAGGGGTTAGTGGAGGGTCAAGGGATTAAGTTGTCCTTGGAGACAGAGATGGAATTGGCATGTGAAGCAAATATTTTTCTAATTTAAATAAAAATTATATTGGAAAAATGAGTTTTTCCTGGTTTCTGACAGGTCTCACTTCAAACAACAGGTAATGCCCAGGTTTACCCAATAATTGATGTTGATACTGTACTAGAATTGCTGACAGAAATAATTAGGAATTAACCTTTTCAATATCACATTAAGCATCTGAGATTGCAAATGTAGAACACTTAAGTTATAGTAGTCATTTTGGCAGAAAATTATCTGAAGTATTTTACTGTCATCTTTGGCTAAGCAATTCTACATTGTTGTTATTGCTTACCTGGGACCAGAGTAGCATGAACACTTGTAGCTAAGGACCATGAGACCTATGGACTCTTCATGTTTAAACTGACTCCTGCATAGGATATGCAAAGCTTATTGTGAAGTCTTCATGTTGTTGAACTGTGCTAAAGGCACTGGGGACTGTCCGTGGCAGCAGTACTGATTTTCTTAGTAACCCATAGTCACTGGCTCATCAAGTACTTGAATGTATGTAATAACAACAGTGCCTTAACATGTAAATTCCTCTATGTTGAAGAACATGTACTGAGTTAAAATATGAATTATGAAAAATTATAGCAAATAAATGGGTATATGTTTATTTCCTTAATTCATATGGAGCTTAATAAAACATTGCATCAAAACCAAGCCATTTTTTCCTTCATATATGAAGGAGATAAATTCAGTCACAATATCTTCAAGAGGCCCCAAAGTAGGAGGGTGTGCTTAGTCATAAATGGAAGCTAGAGTATATGAAGCACCGTGCATGAAATCTTCCTAGAAAAGAAAGGATACGTCTTCAAATTGAGCATTCCAGAGCAGAAAGCTATTGGAAAACCCGTTTTTCTTTCATTTAACTTTTTTAAATGTGCTACTCATTTTGCAATTATAAATATAAACAAGTTGTCAATTACAAGTTGTTGAGTTCATTTTTCAAAAGAAAGCATAACTATGAAGGACAGATTAGAGTGGAGGAGAAAATAAACTGTGGGATAACACTTCTAAATTTGTGAGACAAATACAATTTCCTTTTCTTTCTTCATGTTTTATATGTCAAGCCTAGTCCTGCTCCCTTCCCTCATTCCCTACACCACCACAAACCCCCTATGCCATCTCCTTTCTGCTCCCCAGGGAATGAGAGACCTTCCATGCAGATTGTCAATGTTGTCATTTCATTTGGAGAAAGGCCTATGCCATCCCCCATGTGTCTCAACTGAGAGTGTATCCTTTTTGTGGGATGGGCTCCCAATGTCCATTTGTATACTAGAGATAAATACTGTTCTACTACCAGAGGCCCAATAAATTACCCAGGCCTCCTAACTGACATCTATGTTCATGGGGTCTGGATCAGTTCTATATTTGTTTCCTAGGTCTCAGTCTGGGTTCCATGAACTCCTCTTTATTCAGATCAGCTGTTTCTTTGGGTTTCTCCAACCTGATTTTGATGCCTTTACTCATCACCCATCCCTCTATGCCACTGGATTGCAGTTTAGCTCAGTGTTTATCTGTGTGTTTCTGCTTCTGCTTCCATCAGCTACTAGATGAATGCTCTATGATGGCATACAAGGTAGTCATCAGCCTCATTATCAGGAAAGGGCATTTAAGGTAGCCTCTCCACTATTGCTTAGATTGTAATTTGGGGTCAACTTTTGGATTTCTGGACATTTCCCTGGTGCCATATTTCTCTTTAAACCTATAATTGTTCCCTCTATTGTGGAATCTCTTTGCTTGTTCTCCTCTATCCATCCCTTGATTCAATCTTCCTGCTCCCTCAAGAAAATAGAAATCAGTCTACCACAGAATCCAGCAATTCCACTTTTAGGCATATATCCAAAAGATGAATGTTCATACAACAAGGACATCTATTCGACTATGTTCATGGCAGGATTATTGGTACTCGCCAGAAACTGGAAGAAACCTAGATGCCCCTCAACTTAATGATGGATAAAGAAAATATGGTACTTTTACACAATGGAGTAATACTCAGGAAAAAACAATGGAATCTTGATCTTCCAAACGATATGAATAGAACTAGACGAAACAATCCTGAGTGAGGTAACCAAGTCACAAAAAGAAACCATGATACGTACTCACTCAAATATGATAATAGACAGAGCAAAGGATTACGAGCCTAGAATCCACACTGCCAGATATACTATGAAAAATTGAGTACCCAAAGAAAAAGATAAATGGTCCCCCAGAGAAGTATAAAGGGACAATATCTCCTGAGCAAAATGGGAGCATGGGGGGAGGGGAGAGGGAGTTAGGAGAAAGAGAAGGGAAGAAGATGAGGGATGAGGAGTAAATTATAAAATTTCTTAAAAATACATCTACATTATGCAAAAGTTGAACAAATATTTCAGAAAAATAAATTTAGGAGTAGAAAATATATTTTGGAAAGAATTAAGGAAATTTAACCTGTGGATACTAAATACACTTAACAGATCTTTTATCACCTAACATGTATTTAATAAATTAGTAAAAATTTTCATAAAAATTATTATGGAAATAGGATAAATCACATAAGTGAATTCAGAATTAAATAAAGACCTACGGTTTTCATTTTAACTTAAATAGTTAAAATATATAACATGCAAAACAGAAAACACAGTAATATATATTCACCCAAACACATAGAGCTAAACATTCACATTCCTTTAATGCATACTGAATGGAAAATTATGCATTATTCCAAATTATATATGACATAATAGTGGATTGTCAGATGCACATATTTTTTGTAAAATTATAATTATTTTCTCAATTAAAAATATATTTTCAACTTAAAACAACCTAGAATAAGTGGAAGTTCTGTTACACATTATAGCATCAATAAAGATAACAGTAAAACAAAACAAATCAAAAACTTTGAGATTACTTTAACAATAATCAGAGGACACATATGTTCTTCATTTGAAGGAACGAAAATATATTGTGGGTCTGACATAGTTACTTTTATCTAAACATAGGTTTCAATAAATAGTCAACAAATATATCTCATACACTTCATCATATATATACATATATATATGTATATATATATATATATGCTCCATTTTACTTACATTCATCTAGAGGACACAAGGAAAAACAACCATTGATGCATTTTACATCAAATTTCCTCTCTGAATGATTTACGTGAGACAAATACAATCCAATATTGGGCAGTGAATATTCGGTGTTGGTGACTGTTCCACAGTGTGTTCAAGTTAATTTTCAAGATTAAAAGATCAGGGCAATTGATAAGTTTTCCATCCGCTATTGTGTAGGTCTTGGGAGTCATCAATGACATTCATGTGATGTTCAAAAGGTGATAATTCAAAGGATCTTCATATAAAATGTGCTAGGGGATAGAATATGTAGTACTACATTACTAAAGAAAATAGGTTATAAAAATGTACTTTTTGGGCAGCCCACAGAATGGGAAAAAATATTAACTAACCCCACAGCTGACAGAGGATTGATCTTCAAAATTTACAAAGAACTCAAGAAGAAAGTCTCCAAAACACCAAAGGTTCCAATTAAAAAGTGGCCTGCAGAACTAAATAGAGAATTTTCAATAGAGGAGTCTAAAATGGCTGAGAGGCACTTGAGACAGTGCTCAACATCCTTAGTCATCCGGGAAATGCAAATCAAAACAACTCTGAGATACCATCTCACTCCTGTCAGAATGGCTAAAATCAAAAACACCGACGAGAATTTATGCTGTACAGGATATGGAAAAAGGGGAACACTCCTCCATTGCTGGTGGGAGTGCCAACCCGTTCAGCCACTTTGGAAATCAGTATGAAGATTCCTCAGAAAAATGGGAATAAACCTACCAAAAGACCCAGCAATTCCACTCTTAGGTATATATACAAAAGATGCCCATTCATACAACAAGGATGTCTGTACCAGTATGTTCATAGCAGCATTATTTGTAATAGCCAGACCTTGGAAGCAACCTAGATGTCCCTGAACCGAGGAGTGGATAGAGAAAATGTGGCACATTTACACAACGGAGCACTATTCAGCAGAAAAAAAACAATGGAATCCTGAGATTTGCAGGCAAATGGATGACACTAGAAGAAACCATCCTGAGTGAGGTAACACAGTCAGAAAAAGAGAAACATGGCATGTACTCTCTCATATATGGATTTTAGACACAGATCTGGGGAGTGCCACTGTACAATCCCATGGCCAGAGGGTCCGGGAAACAGAAACTTCATTCAGTGGCTGATGGAAGCAAAGGCAGACTCCCACAGCTAAGCACTGAGCTGAACTCAAGAAAGCCAGTAACAGAGAGGGAGGACTGATGACAAAAGGGATTAAGACTGGGCTGGTTTAACCCCTAGAAACAGCTGACCTGACAAGGGTTAGCTCTTGAATCCCAGGCTGATGCCCTGAATGTGGGTGTCAGTGAGGAGGCCTAGGTAATATATTGAGCCTTGGGCAGTAGATCAGTATTCATCCCGAGTATAGACATGGACTTTGGACTCCCATCCAACAATGTGAGATGCACTCTCACCCTGAACTCCTGGGGGAGGTTCTAGGCCCTGCCCTGGATAAAAGGACAGATTATGGATACCCCCAGGGAGGGTGATATTGGGGGGGTTGGGGTGAGGGCACGGGAGTAGGGGAGGGAAATGGAGAGGGACCTGGAACTGACTTGTGAAGCAACCTTGTTTCTAATCTAAATTAAATTTAAATATAAATAATAATAAAATACGTAAAAATATACTTTTGGAGAATAAATTGTAGTTGAAAATAAACTTTAAAGTATGATATGGATACACATGGAAAATATTATTATTGATGTGATAGAATGGGGGATGCCCTGTGTACAGTGAATATATGTTTCTCTTATTGTTTGATGAGCAAATGCTGTTTGGCTATTACTCAGGTAGGAAGCATAGCTCTGGTAACCAGATGAGAAAATTTCTGAGAAGCATAAGGCAGACAGGAGCTGCCATGCAGACACCATATAGTTATCAAGAAGATAGGACTCTTGTAAGAAAAAACCATATAGATATATATAGATTAATAGTTATGGATTTGAAATTAAGAGAGAGGTAACCAGTAAGAAGTCTAATCCATCTGCCAAAGAGTTTATAATTAATATGAACCTCTAAGTATTTATTTGGGATAGAACACCAGCAAGACCAGACAGGACAGAAACTCTGTTAACTGTGACATATGGAATTGGTGGTTTCAAGTTGTTCTCTTACAGTATTGTGCACCCCACCCCATAGACACAAAATGGAGTTCAGTAATAAAGTTCAGCGAAATCAAGAACAAATATCTTTAGGAACATAGTGATAACAAAGATAATATAAATTAAGGTTTGTGAAATGACAGAGACAATCCAATAATGCAGGATAAAATTCAAAAGAATAAGACACTAGACATATCAAAGATGAGTCAAGCTGAATTGAAGATGAATTGAAAGAAAGACCTGATATCCAAGAGGGAAAACTCAATGGAAAATTTTACAACTATATTTAGTCAAGCAGAAGAGAGAGTATTAGGGCTTAAACACAAAAGAGAAGACATAAATCAGATAAAAAATGAATATGAAAATAAATAAAAAGCAGAGGAATAAATCATACTGGAAAGTGAGACAAAATGAAAGTACCAAACCTTTTAAAGATAAACATAGGAGTATGAGAAGAAAATTATAGAAGAAACAACTATAAAACTAAATGAAGGCACACCCATGCAAGCACCAGAGGCACACATATCACATAAACTAGAGTTGAGAAGAAAATCATCTGTGGCACATAATAATTAAAACATTACGTATACAAAACAATGAGAGGAAATTGAACTCTGCAAAAGAAAAAGCACAAAAAACCTATAAAGTAAAACACCACAGAATCCAGCTTATTTCTAATGCAAATAGAAAGAAAAAAGAGTGTGGAGCAATGTATCCACACAACTAAAAGACTATGTCAGCAGACAAATGTGCCAGCTAAACTATCTACCATAACTGAAGGAGAAAGAAAAAATTTTCTGCCTCATAAACAGCTTATAGTTTGTTTTTTATAGTCAACTTACACAAACCCAAGGATAATATAAGAAGTATTATTTCAAGGTGAGAAGAATGAGTATTGCAGGGAGATTGCAAAAAGAAATAAAAAATCATCACTATTCAAACAAAACTACCATTGAAAACACAAATAATCATACAAGTCACAAGAATAAACTTAAGAATACACATTATATATTAATGTTAAATATAAATGTTGTCAATTTTCAACCAAAGGACACAGACTGACTGGAAGAGCAACAACTAAACTCAATCTAATTTTGACCTACAGGAAACACAGGTCAGTTTTAAAAGGGGACAGTGCTTTATAATAAACATATTAGAATTTACAAGTGGAACAAAATAAGGTCAAAGAAATCAAGCAGACATAACTAATCAAATATTTGAAAAACTTTATAATCTAAAAGTACTCATAAGATGTAAAGGGGAATGTTTTGTTCTAGTAAAGTAAAAAGATAACCAAGAAGACAATACTATCCTAAACTTATGTATACCAAACACCAGACTCCAAATTTCATAAATCCTACCTACTACTGAAAATAATAACAAAGACTGACATCAATCTATTCATAGTAGATTATTTTAACACAGAGCATTGTCCCATAGACTCATCACTTTTAATTACATAAATAAGAAAACAAGCAAATAAATAAAACAGAAACATCAGAGTTAAATGTCAGGATACATAAAATGGACAGAACTTATATCTACAGAATCTTCTATCTTAATAGAAAAGAATACATATTCTACTCAGAAGCACACAAATGCTTTTCTAAAGTATACTGCATACTATGACACACAACAAATACTTAAAATTACAAATATTGAATCTGCTCCTTGAATTCTAGTTAAAATCATGCACAAAAATTATACAGAAAAACTCTCCCCTAGTAAGTACTTAAATGCCTCAATTATATGAAGATTCAAGAAAGCACTATTAAATGTTAATTTAATCAAAATGAAATCTAATAAAAATCCATGCAAAGCCTAAATAACAATGAACAGCAAATACAACAAAACATCTCACAGTCTCCAGCAGACTGCCAGCAGGAGAGAAACCCACGAAGATGGCACACAACCATCTATGGCATTCATTGGGTTCAGTTCTTACAATATGTCCTGTGAAACATAACACCACCTATGTCATCTTCTTCACCATGGCCAAACCTCCCCCTAAAATATGAACCGATCATATAGGCACAAGATGCTTTGTTTTACCTCCAGGCCCCTATATGGGGTTTGGTAGCAGGAAGGGTCTGATGTCTGTGGGTCAGGTGACCCAAAGAGGGAAAGGTGGACTAGAAAATAATCAAGGACTCACCTCTCCTCTGGAGGGTGTATTGGCAAGCCCACAACGGTGCTCTATGAGGCTGGTAGTTTTTTTTTCTGACTCCAGGTCCATTGGTGGGGTTCAGAGGCAGGAAAGATCTGGTGGTACTGGCGAGGGGCTGTATTTTACTTTTTGATATTTACTTATTTTGTGATCTCTTTTAATGATAGGTTTAGTACATTTCTTGTTGGTAAGTTTGGCTGTACTTTTTAACCTTTATTCATGTTACATAATTATTCCTTGTAGAATATAATGTAGATACCACTTGTTCTGATAACTAAGTTACTCATTTTTGTGAATTTTTCAATATCTTCTTACAAAGTCCTAGGATATCTCACATTCTACATCACTTTGGATCACATTCTGTGCCCCAACACTGGCTTGGAAGCATATCCTTATTAAGCCAATTTAAAAGTAAAAATCAAAACTGTAAATTGGTTACAAGGCTCCCACATTGAAAAGTGGATCAAATACATGCAAAACTATCTGAGTTTTCCATGGTCCTGGATTGAGTATAATATTAATAACAGAGAGATGTATGCTAAAGCATCCCTGTTCAAGATGAGGTCCTACCTACCACTGATCATATTTTGCTGTACTTTTCTCATCCTGTAAGAAACTGTGAAATCACCTCCCTTCAGGGCAGCAGCTACCACTCTTATGACAATAAATTTTCTTGAAAAGATCCATTTATTTTAGGTTTATTGTTAACTATCTCTTAAGAATAAATTCACAACCCAGTGGTGGAGGTTCATCCTGTTAATCCCAGCACTTGGGTGCAGTCAGAAGCAGGTGGATCTCAGTGAGTTAGAGGCCATCTTGGCCTATAAAATGAGTTCCAGGACAGCCAGAACTGTTACACAGAGATACCATGTCTCCAAATCAAAATAAGTAAAGTAGAACATATTAATTTTGCCACACAAGTATACCATATTGAACCCAAAAGAAGGAACATATTTGACAGCTTTGAAAGCTCTGGGATAGAGGTTTTTGTTTTAGGCTGTATCTCTGTTTAAGATACTCTACTTATTGCTGACTGTAATAAACACCCAGCCACATCCTCAACTTCAATTCTTCTGATTTCAGTGTGAAATCTTTTCCTTACCCACTGCCACAGAACCTGTCCAGGGCTCCAGAAAATTGTCCAAACAATCGATAGATAAGGAGCTATGGAGACTGGCCTGGCCACTGCAAGTAAGTATTATAATCATTATGCATCAGACTTCTAATAGAGCTGCAGAAGATGGAAGCTGACTCTCCAAGAGTGACAGGCATGAGAAGTGCATCCTGGGTCATCACAGTATCTCCACTGGATCCTCAAATAAGAGAAATGAAAGTTAATTCACAAACTTAATGATACTTTAAAATGAATTTCTCAGCGTTTATTTCATACTTACTCTTTATGCAGCTTTGATTCATACTCTAAAGTTGTTCAACATAAAAGAGAGCATGGATGCTCCCTAGAAATCACCTAGTCTATCTCCTTTGGCATTTGTCATAGTTGCCACAACATCATGGTTTCTTCTCTTTACAACTAATAAATGTACAGCCCATTCCTAAAACACATGACTCGCAGTCTCACACACTGCATCCCAGTGAGCAGGGTCCCAGAAAGACTCAGTCCTCCATATTCTCCTTCTTCATTATTGTTTCACTCCATATCAGGGATCTAGATAAAAAGCAGTCTTGGGTGCTCAGTGGGGCATTTCATTCTAATAACCTTATATGAAGAATCCTGAGTTGTCAAGCCAGAAAGGTTGGATTTTCTCTTGGACTTTCAAGAAGAGTTCACCGTAGGGAGCATTATGAAAATCCTGTAGTTCATACAACTGTTTTTATTATGCCAAAGGGTGATTTTGAATCCTACTCTTAAAGTGAAATGCCATGAAATGTCTCCTGTGTCTGTAAGGAAGTAGATACAGCCCACGCTACCTATAGCAGTGGGCAGTTTGACTCCACTGTGAAAAGCCTCATCTCTGTGAATGGGCACAAACATTATCTATAAGGCCAGGGCATACCAAGATACCATCAGAAACCTAAATTTCTCTCTGGTGTGTGTTCTGTCAGCACTTGGAAAGAGAATGGGCAGCATTTCTAGGGGATTCTAAAGAAGGACTGACCATTAACCCTAGTAATATTAATGCTGAAGGGTTTTACTTATCAACATTAGGAATTTCAGCTAGTTGAAGGGGAGTCTTTGTATTGGTGTTAAGATAGTAGTATAAGGATAAACAAGAAAAAGAAAGTAAGTAAAAAAAGCCTTGTAATTTACAGTAAAACCTAATAACCTTTAAACAAGAAGAAATGGGGAGGACTTTTTTCCTTAGAATATAAATAAGAAAACTACTGAACACTACCATCATTTGTGTATGTCTCATGCATTGAGCCATGCATTGCCACCAAACATGACTACCAAAATTTGATCTGCAGAACTCACAAAATCAGCTACTAAAATATGTTCTATCAGCATGCTTGGACTATTTCAGACATGAGCACATGTGCACACACACACATAGACACACACACAATAAAGAAATGACTATTTGTTTTAAAGAATGGCTTTGGACATTGATATTCAATACACTGAAAACAATTTCTTTTTTTGGTTTTTGAGGCCGGGTTTCTCTGTATTGCTTTGGAGGCAACCATGGAAGTCACTCTGTAGACTAGGCTGGCATCAGACTTACAGAGATCCACCTCCCTCTGCCTCCTGAGTACTGGGATTTAAGGCATGTGACACCAATGCCTAGCTAAAAATCAATTTCATCTACTTTAGTTTTAGGTTTGTTTTGAGAACCCTATCCATGTCTTTTTACTGCATATAAAGAATCTAGTTCTTACTTTTAGGTTATTAGCTTTAACTTCTTCTTTGTGGGCACTTTAACTTCTTCTTTGTGGGCACTTCAACTGCTTCTTTTGTATGTATGTTGTTTGAGCATGATCCACAGAGTCAGCTGGATTACCTGAGTGGAGATTGAGAAAAGGCAGAAAAAATAAACAGAGACAGAAATACAGGATAGTTTAAGGACAATTGCCCAGTCCATGCCTTTCAGCACACTTGAAAGCCCCAAGTTTAATTGAGACCCTGCTTATATACAGGCTATAGGAAGAGCAGAACAAAGAGTAGCACAGTCATCTTACTAGTTCTATACACTGTCTATGAATGGAGGAGCAATCAGGCTTGTTATATATAATGTAGTCCTGCTAGCAGCAAGCAACCTTCATTGCCTATCTTTATGTGTCTTTAGGCTGCCATAATAAGCTTGCTAGTTAGACAATATGCTCTTTCCCATAGTCTTAATCAGAATGATTTCAAAGCCTCCAAAGGAGAATAAGACAGGAAAGTGTCAACGCTTATGTTTTATAAGTCAGAATACACTCCAGATGGGAACAGACTCACTTTTGGGCTCCCACAATATGTGGAGCAGATGCAACTAAGGAGCACAGTTTTACAATGTTTTCTTTATATTACAATAGCAAAAAATGGATTCCATTATTTTAATATATCCCTGCAATCTTTCTCTGTGATTACTTTTTTCTTGGTCTTAATTAAAATAGGTGCTATTTATGGGGTCTCAACAGTTATGAGGGGTTAAATTCAGATTAGTAATTGTTTGATCATGGAGTTCTTGCTACTTGTGAAGAACCAAAGTATCTCACACCCATAATATGCATCATGGAGTCTTGGAGTAGAAGAAAACCTGGTAGTGAAATTCCTAATCATCTGTAGGATACCAGAAGCATAGGTCTGAAATTTTGTCTTTGGCTAATAGGTAAATCATTTTTTGCTGAGGCCAGGACACTAAACTGACCTTGTGTCCTATGTTTTCTTAACACACTGGAAACTATAACTTTAACAAAGGAGTGTGAGAATAAACACTGTCTGTCTCAAGGTGGAAAACAGAAGAAGCCCTACAGTATCTCTCTAGTTTTGACATGGTCAACAGTAAAGTTGTCGTCAGACAGGTAAACTTCTCTACAACTTCTCTGTGTTTCCAGATGCTGTTTATTTGGAAACAATCGATCTGGAATCCTGATGTAAATCATGTGATTTGAAGACGTGGCTTGGATGTATATATGCTCATAAAAAGGTTATTGACAGTGAAGTTGAAAGAATTCTAGGATGACACTTTCTGCAGACTATGAGGTTTATTCATGCCCAACTGTATTGCTCATGCTGTTACTTAAGGGAATGGATTTCATAGGGATGAAAATTCAATTCAAATATTCTCCAGCTTCAGGCATGTGGGAAAAGTCTCAAAAACTCAAGAGCATTTGAACAAAAGCAGAATGCTTCATTCCAAACAACTCCCTGGAGTGAAGGCCATTTCCCTCTAATTAGAGATACATCATTTACAGTGGTGTAAAATCTTGCTTGCTTGCCCACCCACCTTTTCAATTTTCAAAAGTCTGTGACACTTTAATTGAGTTATTTATGCTGTGGTGATCCTAACAGTGAAATACTTTTTGTTGCTACTTCATAATTGTAATTTTGCTGTTATTTATTGTAATTTAAATATCTAATATGCAGATGATTTCAGCTGACCACGGTGAAAGGTTCATTCAGTCAGCAAAGGGATTGGTCCTCACAGGTTGGGAAGTCCTGTGTTAGAGTATACCATGAAAATGTAATCTAGATTTTGATTCAAAGCCTTCAAGAGATTCCTTGATTTGTTCCATGTATGGCATCTCTATCTTCCAATATCATTGAATTTGGGGGACTCATTTCATAAAGATTCCCATAACAAATTCACCTGAATAAGAGATAAGAGTATTCAGTTACCACTTATATTCTGTGATCTGTCTCCATCCGTGTTTGTATTTTATAACCTCCATGTATATAGTATTATTCATGGATTCCCTCCTTTAGAGTGAGTCTCATATCTTATCTGAAAATATTTGATCATATGACAATAGTCCCACTGCTGTGCAAGTGGGCATATCTTTCTTGTCATTTTAGATTAGTAGATGTAGGATTCTTGAAAATGTAAGACCATCAGTGATTTCTTTTTCCCAGAAAATATCAAATTATTTTCCAGCAGAAAAAAGCATCTAGATTGCATCCACTTTGATTCCTCTATTGTGTATCCAAAGTACATTGTGTCCTAGTTAATATTATCCCATAATCCTGTCCTGTTGGGCAAACAAGACAAATAAGAGGATTCTCTAATAGTTGTGCAATCTCATGATTATCAATGACCAGTAACTAATGATAAGTTTCTGTCTGTTATTTGGCATTTGATCAATAATTCAGTTCTGATAATAGTTTTTTCTAGCCACATGTAGTACAGCAATATTTTGCTTTTGTTTTAATATAAGATAGCAGGTTTCTATGTGATTCCTTGATATCTATAAATCTTTTTATTGGCTTATTTCAATATGCTTTTGAGTTCCTTATGATTTCTAAATTCTAATATTCTGTCTGATGTATTGTTGGCATATGCCATTTTTTTTCTGTAGACTGACCATTCATTCAATCGTTTTTTTTTGCTGTAAAGAAGCTTTTTAATTTCAGGAGGTCCTTATTACCAATTGTTGATCTTATGTCTTGAATAAATACTTCCTTTGTGACTGGTCTATCGCTATGAAGAGACACCATGACTGAGGCAATGCTTATAAAAAACATCTAATTGTGGGCTTGCTTACAGATTCAGATGGTTATTAGATTATCCTCATGGCAAAGAGCATGTTGGCAAGTGTGGCACTTAGAACTTTACATCCTGACCCAGTAGCAGATTGGAGAATTTGTTTTACCATGTTTGGCCTTTTGCATATGCAAAGCCTATCCCTAATTACAAACCCAATCAATCAAGGCCACAACAATTTAGCAAAGTCTCTTCATGGAAGATGTCTTTCTGTGTATATGTTTGTCTTATCCATTGATGAATATAGCACTGATTGGACTATTGGCCAGGCAGGAAGTATAGGCAAGGCTAGGAGACAAGGAAAATGCTAGGAAGCATGGGCAGACAGAATCATCCTGTAGAGACCTGGAAGAGAGGACACACCAGGTGTTTCTGGTAATCCAAGACAATGTGGAAATATATAGATTACAAGAAATGGGTTCATTTTTAAGACATAGCGAGCCAATAAGAAGCCCAAGTAACTGGCCAATCATTTTAAAACTAATACACTATTCATCTGTTTATTGGGGTTGAGGTGACGGGAAGGAAAGAAAATAACAGCAACAGTCTCTGATACAGCATTTACCATATCTTCCACATTTTTCCATTTCAGGGTTTATATTGAGATATTTGAACAATTAAGTGATAATGGTTGATATATAATGGTCTAGTTTCATGTTCTATATGTGTACATCATTATTTCTCATAAAATTTTGTTAATGATGCTGACTTTACTTTTGTGTTCACCAGTTTGTGGGTTTGCATGTTTCATTGTTGGCCACATAGTTTACTCTAGTTGCTTTGCCAAAATCTGAATATTCCTATCTACATAAGTAATCTGTAAATTCATCTGTGCTAATACAATAATGTTTATTCTACTTTTATGGTTTGACAAGATTAATTATTGTAGTTCCCCGAGATTTACTCATTGTAATTAGTTTCCAAATGAATTGTAAGACTTTTTCTGTCTGAAATGATGTTGATCTGGTTTGCATTGTATCTGTCAAATAGGTTTTGATTGGATGATTATTTTCTCAATATCATTTCTACAAAGCCATGAGTATATGCATATTTTATTTAGTGTCGTTTTTTATTTATTTCTTCAGGATTTAAAAGAAATTTTAAAGGTGAGAGAGATGGATTGACCTCTAAAGATGCTTACCAAATCTGACAATCTGAGGTCAAGTACTATGACCCAGATAATTAAAGGAGAGAGGTGATTCCAGAATGATGTCCTCAAATTCCAACATGTGTGTCAATCCACATACACACAAATACATAAAATATATAAGCAAAAATTTTTAAATTTCCATTTATTAGTCCTCTGTTGCTTTATTGGTTTCTTTATTAGTGGTTTGTTTCAGTGATTTGTAATGAGAATAGAAAGATAATACTATTTATATCTCTCATGAAATAATTTTTTGGAGAGCAAAGCATTTCAAGCATAAATTGGCAGTACAATTTCAAAGGAAAATAAGATCTATTAGGGAAGAAAAATCAGAAGACAGAGGAGGATGGATAATCTTTTTACTAGGATGACTTAGGCAGGTGTCTCTACTAAGTGATTATCTTGAAGGAGAATAATCAACAAAGAAGATCCTGAGATGAATGAAGTTAGTAGAGACCACAAGAAAAAAATTCTTGGAGACCTCTTTTGAAGGGACTAAGTGGGGATGTCAGCAACACTTTCTTTCAACAAAACAAGAATGCAGAATAAAGAAAACAAGTTTTACTTGAGGTTAGCACTGTAGTATATTTGGATATTGAAGCCATTAACTCACCCAAAGATGCAAATTGCATTGTAAAGGATACATACAGAAACCTGTATGAACTACTGCATGCTATTAGTTGAAACCAACTGGTCAATAAGATTATTTCCTGTGGCTGTTAGAATCAGGGATGCCTGACATAGTCTCTATTCCAACACTGCATCTCTAGTACTCTATGAAAGTAGCTTGTTTACATGGTTCTTCTGACTCAATAGTAATATCATCCACTTCTCAAATCACTGGAAATCCTCAGTTTCTCCACAGATATGAGAAAATATTAACATAACCAAATCACATTGCTGAATACACTCCAATGCACCTATTCCAAATATTCCTTACTCATAAAGGCAGGAACATCTACCAGGCTGAGAAGCTCAACATCCTAGAAGGTGAATAAACCACAAGTGTCTAGAGCCAAAGCTAATGGGAAACTTGTAAGCATACTTTTTCCTCACTTATCCAAACTCAATCAATGCAGCAACATAACATAAAAGCAACAATTCCAGGAGAAACTTTCTTCGGGAAAACCAATCAATGACATTTAAAGAGGTTAAAAAATGTACCAGATTTTCATAAAAATCTTTTAATACAAGTTATGTTAAAAGTAAGAAGCATATATAAACATATAAATACACACGTATATACATACAATATAAATTCACCATTGAAGAAAATCTGAGAGATTCTTCTACATATCATTGAAAACTTTAGCCATATTTAATCTCTAGGATGAAGTATTTGGGCTCTATGTAGTTTATGGGTTTTTGTTCCAGTCTATTGCACTGTGGGCATGCGTTACTACTCCAGTGCTGACAGAAGTAAGTGGCAGCATCCTCAGCCTGCATGCTGCTGATTGTGAGAGAATAGGATGTCCTAGACCCACCGCCTCTGAAGCGAGTTGGGACTCCAGAAGCCAGGTTGAATGTTTCATAAATCAGGAGTTTAGGGGAACCTCCAGGCTTCTGTTGGTACCAGTGCAAATAATTGGTGCTTACACTTGTGCTGGCACTACAGGTGATGGTGACCTTCTCCCCATGAAATGCAGCCTTGAATGCTGGAGACTGGGTAAGAACAATTTCTCCTCTGGACCCTATGATCAGGATAAAAAAGGAAAGAGAGCAAGGTGAGTAGACATGGAGATACACAAATAAATTAACACCATCCAACATTTAGAAGACACAAAATAAAAAGCAATTCACCTTACACATAAAATAATATTAGGTTCTGAACTCAGAGACTGTTTTACCTGTGACACTGATTAGCATGATACTGAATATCTGCACCCAAAAATCCATTGTGTTTTCCTTACTCAGTCTCAGGCTAATTACTACTCTACTGCAAAGCACATTACTTTTAAACAGCTGTGAGATGTTCATGGTTTCTGAGGGTGAAATATGCAAATAAGAAGATATGTCATAGACAGCTCTTGGCTTATATACCCGTGCAGACCTATATTTAGGGCAAAACTGTTTAATTCAGAGGAGTGACTACATATTTAGGGGTATTACACTGACAATGAAGGACATTTCTTTGTTTTTCTTTTCCTCTCTTGTGGTGAATACTTCTGCTTTCCACTGAAGCCTTATTTAATTTGATTTGCTAAGCAAGGCAAGTTGTAGACAACAGTTTTTGGATTATTTTTCACATGATAAAGGTTTGTTGAGATTGATTTCTTAAAATGTACACCGAGAAAATTTAGACGTATTATATGCTTCCTTGATATACTGGAAGCTGCTCATCAGTGACCTTCTTTTACTGTCATGACAACACTAAACAAAGTGAATAAAGACTTGGGGATCTTTCTGGGGGCAAAGTGGGTCAACCATCTAGGGATTTCTTGTATTCTAATGTGACAGTGATTTTAATTCTATGACTGATGATATGAACTAGATGGAAAATGTTTTAAGGATGCCCTGTTCTGGTAAGATGGCCAAAATAAAGTGTTTGGAATTGTCCATTTTGCAAAATGAAGGAAAAAATGCATTCATGATCTTCAAGATATCATTGTTTTTTTCCCACTGAGAAGTACTCCATTGTGTAAATGTATAAAATTTTCTTCATCCACTCTTTGGTTGAGGGTCATCAAGGTTGCTTCTGGTTTCCGGGTATTATAAATAATACTGTTATTAACTCAATTGAACAGATCTCCTTGTGGTATGTTTGGGGTATATGCCTTAGTGTAGAATAGGTGGATATTCAGGTAGACTTATTCCCATTTTTCTGAAACTGTCACACTGACTTCCAATAGGGCTTTAAAATTTTTTCACTCCCACCATCAATGGAGGAGGATTCTCCACATCCTCTCCAGTAGAAACTGCCAATGGTGTTTTTGATTTTAGTCATTATGATATGTATAACATTATATCTCATAGTAGTTCTAAGTGGCATTTCCTTGATGGCTAAGGGTGTTGAGCAATTTCTTAAATGTCTTTCAGCCATTTAAGATTCCTCTATTGAGAATTCCCTGTTTAGTTCTGTAGTCCACCTTTTTAATTGGAGTATTTGATGATTTGTCAACTAGCTTCTTGAGTTCTTTGAATATTTTGGAGATCAGCCCACTTTCAGATTGGGGGTTGGTGAAGACCTTTTCCCATTCTGTGTGCTTTTATTTGGATTTGCTGACTGTGTCCTCTGCCTTACAGATGCTTCTCAGTTTCAGGAGGTCCCATTTATTAATTGTCAATCTCAGTGTCTGTACTTCTGGTCTTATGTTATGGAAGCAGTCTCCTCTACCAGTTCATTTAAGGGTACATTCTAATTTATCTTCTAAGTGGTACAGTGTATCTGGATTTATGCTGAGGTCTTTGATTGATTAGGATTTAAGTTTTGTGCATGGTGATAGATATGGATATCTCTGCAGCCTTCTACATGTCCACATCCGGTTGTGCCAGCATCATTTGTTAAAGATGCTTATTTTTTCCATTGCATATCTTTAGTTTCTTCCTCAAAAATCAGATGACCGTATGAATGTGAGTTAATATCAGGGTTTTCAATTCAATTCCATTGGTCTACCTGTCTACTGTTGTGTCAATTCCAAGCTGTTTTCAAAACTATGGCTCTGTAATAGATCTTAAAGTCAGGGATTGTGATGTCTTTGAAATTTCCTTTATTATACAAGGCTGTGGTTGCTATCCTGGGTTTTTGGTTTTTCCATATAAAGTTGAGTATATTTATTTCAGTGAAGAATTGTGTTGGGGATTACATTGTATATGTAGATTCCTTTGGCAAGATTTCCATTTTTACTCTGTTGATCCTACCTACCCAAGAGTATGGGAGATTTTTTTCATTTTCTGGTATCTTCTTTAAGGACTCAAAGTTATTACTGTACAGGGATTTCATTTATTTGATTAGAAATACTCCAAGACATTTTATGCTTTTTGTGGCCATTGTAAGAGTGATGTTTCTCTGATTTGTATCTCAGCCCATTTATTATCTGTATATAATAGGGCTACATTTTTTTGAGCAAATCTTGTATCCTTTCACTTTGTTGAAGGTATTTATCAGCTGTAGGAGATCTCTAGTAGTATTTTTGGGTCTCTTATGTAAATAATCATATCACTTGCAAATAGTGAAAATTTTAGTTCTTCCTTTCCAATTTATATCCTTGATTTCCTTTTGTTTCCTTATTGCTCTTGCTAGGCCTTCAAATACAATATTGAACAGATATGGAGACAGTGGACAGCCATGTCTTTTTTCAGATTATAGAGGAATCATGTTGAGTTTCTCTCCGTTTAGCTCACTGTTAGCTTTTGGTTTATTGTATATTGCTTTCATCATGTATAAGTATGATCCTGTTATGCCTGATTTCTTAAAATCTTTATTATGAAGGTGTGCTGGATTTTGTCAAAGGCTTTTTCAGCATGTAGTGAGATGATCAAGTGGTTTTTTTTTCAGTTTGTTTATATGGCATATTATATTGATGAATTTTCCTATATTGAACTATCATTGCCTCCCTCATGTGAAACCTACTTGATTATGTTGGATGATTTTTCTTATGAATCCTGGATTCAATTTGTCAGTATTTTGTTGCAAATTTTTGCACCAATGTTCATGAGGGATATTGGTCTGTAGTTCTCTTTCTTACTTGTGTCTTTGTGGGGTTTGTGTATCAAGATAACTGTAGCCTAGTACAAAGAGTTGTGCAATGCTCCTTCTGCTGGTATTGTGTGGAACATTTTGTGAAATAATGGTATTAGATCTTCTTTGAATTTCAGGTAGATTCTGAAGTATAACAATGTGACCCTGGGCTTTTTTTGGTTGGGAGATTTTGATGAGTGCTTCTATTTCATTAGGGGTTATAGGTATGTTCAAACTGCTTATCTGTACTTGACTTAATTTTGGTAAATGATATTTATTCAAAAATTTTCCTTTTCCTTTAGATTTTTAAATTTTGTGGAATACAGGTTTTCAAAATATAACCTGCTGATTCTCTGTATTTCAACATTGTCTGTTGTTATATACCCCTTTTTATTTATGATTTTGTTTATTAGCATGCTTTCTCTCTGATGTTTGGATAAAGGTTTGTCTATATTGTGGGTTTTCTAAAAGAACCAACTATTCGTTTCATTGATTCTTTGCAATGTTTTTCTGGTTTTTACTTTGTTGATTTCATCCCTCAATTTGATTATTTCCTGGTGTCTACTTCTGCTGGGCGACTTTGCTTCTTTTTGTTCTAGAGCTTTCATTTGTGCTGACAATTCTCCAGATTCTTCATGTGGGCACTTAGTGCTATGAGCTTTCTTCTCAGCAATGGTTTCAAAGTGTCGCATAATTTTGCGTATGTTCTGTCTTCATTCTCATTGAATCCCAGGAAGTCTATAATTTCTTTTTTATGTATTTCTTGACTAAGGGATGGTATAATTGCTCATTGTACAATTTCCAGTTTGTAGTGTTTCTGAGATTTGTGATGTTTTTGAATAATAATTCTGAAGCATGGATGTCTGATAAGATATAGTGGGTTATTCCAAACTTTTTATGTGTCTTTGGAAGTTTGTTATGCTGCCAAGTATGTGGTTGATTTTAGAGGAGTTTCCATATGGCAATGAAAAAAGGTGTATACTTTTGTGTTTTCATGGAAAGTTTTATAGGTGTTTGTAAGTCCCAATTTGGTCATTATTCTTTTTGCTCTTTTGATTTTTGCTAAGTTTCTGTCTAGAGATCCTGTCTAGTGGTGAGAGCAGACTAATGTTTCTTTTACTAATGTGGGCACCTTTGTGTTTGATGCATAGATGTTCAGAATTGAAACTTCATCTTGATGGACTTTTCCTGTGATAAATATGAAATGTCCTTCCTCATCTCTTCTGATTGATATTAATTTGAAGTCTAATTTGTTACTTACTAGGATTGTAACACCTGCTTTTTTCTTGGGTCCATTTGATTGGAAAACATTTTTCCAATCATTTTCTCTCTGGCAAAGTCTAACTTTGATGTTGAGATGTGTTTCTTGTATGCAGCAGAAGGACGGATTCTGCCTTATCATCCATTCTGATTACTTGTGTCTTTTTATACACAAGTTGAGACCATTGGCATTGAGGGATATTAATGACCATTGATTGTTGATACTTGTTAGTTTTGGAAATTTTTGGTTGTGTTATTGTGTGTGGATTCCTCCACCCTCCATTTTTTTCTTTTGGTGTTTGCTGAAGTGGTATTATCTATTGACTATGTTTTTTGAGTGTAGTTATCTTTGTTGGGTTGTAGTTTTCTTCCCAGTGCTTTCTGCAGGATGGATTTGTGGATATGTATTGTTTAAATCTGGTTTTGTCATGAAATATCTTGTTTTCTCCACCTATGGCAATTGAAAGCTTTGTGGGTCCAGTAGTCTGGGCTGGCATCCTTGTTCCCTTAGAGATTGTATGACATCTGTCCAGGAACTTTGGCTTTCAGAGGTTCCATTGAGAAGTCGGGTGCAGTTCGGGTAGGTCTGCCTTTCGGGTACTTGGCCTTTTTTTAGCTGCTCTTAATAATTTGTCTTTATTCTGTAGGTTTGATGTTTTTATTATTATGTGGTGAGGGGACTTCTTCTGGTCCAGTCTATTTGGTGTTCTATAAGCTACTTTAACTTTCATATGCTTAACACTCTTCAGGTTAGGAAAGTTATCTTCTATGATTTTGTTGAACATATTTTTCTGTACCTTTGTGCTGCATTTATCCACTTTCTTCTATACCTATTATTCTTAGGTTTCATTTCTTCAAGGTGTCCAATATTTCCTGGATATTTTGTGTTAGGGATTTGTTGGCTTTGATATTTTTCTTTGTTTGATGACTGTATATACTCCAATGCGTTTCAACACCTGAGATTTTCCCTTCCATATCTTGTATTCCATTGGTTATACTTATGTCTGTAATTTCTGATTATTTACCCAGCTTTCCCTCATTCTGTGTTTTCTTTATTGTTTCTATTTCAGGTTTTCAAGCCTTGGACTGTTTCAGTTGTTTTTTTCACCTGTTTTTTGTTTGTTTGTTTGTTTGTTTTCTTGTATCTATTTAGATTCTTTAAGAGATTTGTTTATTTCTTGAAATTTTTGGTTCATTTTTTTCTTCTATTTCTTTAAGGGATTTTCTCATTGCCTATTTGTAAGTCTCTATTATATTCATAAGATATTTTTTTAAAGATCTGTCTCTTCTGTTTCATCTGTGTTGTGCTTTTCAGGTCTTGCTGGTGTGGACTCTCCAGAATACAGTGTAGTTATATTTGTCTTTATATTGCTAAGAGTGTTGTTATTCTATCATCTTCCCATCCCTTCTTTGAGAGAATGTAGGTGGGGTCTCTCTGTCTCCACTTTTCTCCCTGAAGCAAGGGGCAGTGTGTATGGTAGGAGCTGTAGGTGAGTTGTGGCAGGACTCACATCCTTCCTGTCTGGGCAGGTCCACTTGAGAATCAGGTGCAGGAAGATTGAGGGAATGGGTGACTATCTGGAGTTGGGTCATGGTGAGAACCCAAGCTCACCTCTTCTTTTCTTTTCTTTTTCCTTAACTTTTTGTGCGTAGAAATATGATTTTATTTCTTCTAGGTAAACAAATAAGAACAGAATGTGTAGATCATATGATAGGTTGAATTTTCAAATTTAAAAGACATTATCAGTTTACTTTTCAAAGTGAATTTTGCCATTGAACATTGACACTAGCATATTAGACAGATAATCTCACCAATATCATGCAATACAACACTATTAAATATTAAAAAGAAAGCTCATGAAAGAAGATATATAGACATTAAATATGTGTGTAAATGGATGTGAGATAGTGAAAATTAGAAAAAAACATAATTAAAATGTCAAAGAGTTATTACCACACTTACACTAAAATTTCCATATAAAAGAGACTGACCACAGTAAGTACTAACAGGATGTTGTGCTTCACAATTTTGTACTTTCTCTACAGAGAGCATAGAGTACCATTGTTCCTCTTTTCTCCCACAGAAAGACAAACAACCAGTTATTACTTATGGAGTAATTTTCAAGCTCATTTTATTACACAGACCATTATACATATGCTTATTTGAAAAAAACAATAGGTATTTCAAAACAGAAACTAATGTCTTATTTTTCTCTTCCTTTGGAACTGCTCTATCACAAATTAGTTCCATATTTCTCTTCTTATATTTATAAAAATTTCTGCTCTGTGCTCTGTCCTCAGCTTTGCTTTTCCTTAGAAATACTTCACCTCCTCATACTTTGTATTTAAAAGGACTGTGCCCTAATTCACTGCAATTTCCTCCTGATTGTTTCTGTGCACTATTTAAATACTTCTAATAGTGTTTTAGTGAACCCCTACATACAGCTGATTAAACACAGTTGTGAATGAAAAAAAAAACTAAATACATGGTTCCATGTTTTCCTAATGCGTTTTTCTTTTAGCACATCATTTCTACCATATGAACTTACACATTAACTTTAATTTATGTTTCTTTCTACTTATCCAAGGGGAATTCTTCTGCAATCTTCCTAGACTTGGTTAGATATCAGTATCATATATTTTTCATCTCTCCAATAATGGTACCTAACAATCAAAATGATTTTGAGTTGTCTGAGTTTTCCTTCTGAGTGAAACACTATGAACCACATTTACATTTTCCACCACAACATCCCTATGCTTAGAACATAACAGATATTCATTTAATATTAGTTTGTATGCATAAATGAATACAGTATGTAATGAGTACTAAAACAAGGACCTCTACCACTGAAGAAATAGCTTTGCAAGGAAGGGCCCCAGCTGCTCTTCCAGAGAACTAGGTTCTATTCCCACCAGAACATGGTGGCTCACAATGATCTGTAATTCTAGTTCCAAAGGATTCCATGCTCTCTTCTGGTCTACATGGGCACCAGATGTGCAAGTGGTAAACAGACATACCTGTAGGAAAAATTCCCTAAAACATAGAAAACTTAAAAAGCAAATCAAATGAGCACATTTGTGGTTGTGGAAAAGGAGTTTCCTAGAGAAGTACGAAAAATGAAAGAGCTATAGCATAGGAGAGAGTGTGAGCAGAAACAGTGGTGGAAAAGCTTTCAGCACATGAGAAAATGACCTGCTGAAAATAAATACAAGCAGCCCCATTCTACCTGGAAGCATTTTGGCAAAATCTATACCTCTTGAGGAGTGTAAGGTGAGGCAAGCCTAAACCATGAATTTGAAATTCAAACAAGAGGAAAAAACTAAGCATGAATTTTAAAGAATGGATTCTAACACTGAAAGTACATAATAGCAGAAGATGGAAAAGAAACTGTCTAACTAGAGAGTGGCCATCTGGAGGAAGCAAAACATGCTTGCATTCTTGCCAGAAGCAGGTCACGAACAACTAGTGACTAAAAAAACACAGAACTATGCAATGTGTTATTGTTTATTCTTTTCCCAATTTATCTACTTTTCAAATATTCACCTGACCAATACATGATATATTATTCAGAAGAACAATATGTGGCAGCACATTTTATTAAAATCTGTTTTATATTTGAAATTATATACCTGATGCACGAGTTTCATTGTTCATTAAAGACACTTTATAATTGTATCACTTGGAAAATATTTCATGACAGCATGAAGCACCCTATGTATTTAGAATTTAGAAGATTAAATAATTTCTCATGATTTTAATCACGAATGTGTGAATGATTTCAGAGGCAGCTTATCAGAGTTACAAGCTGTGAGGATCCACTAGAAAAAAAAACCGTTTGTTTATCAATATTTGCTTAGTCAAATTACCAAGACCTATGAATTTATTTCATGAAAAATAAATACTAGAAACATTTATCTATGGATATTGGCAAAAACAAATCAAACCAAAACGTCTTTATCTTTTGCCCACATAAAAAAAATCCCTGCCCATTTTTAATTTCAGATACATAGAAATCCTTTTATAACACTTGGGTGTTCAGCTTATGACTTCTATGTGACCAGCATTATTTATGCATATTTATTTGCTCATTGATATTATACTGCTTTGACTAAGATACCTAATGGGAAATATGGTGTACTCCCCCCAGAGGCCCTGAAATATCTGTATGTATAACTGTGTGAATTGATAAGATGTATGAAGAATTACCAGTTATTTATTTGCAGCAGTAAAATTAATTCTGTGCTGTTAATTTAAAAGAAAATTCCCTGTGTATGATTGAACTTTACAAACTGATGCATATGCCTAGCAAAATGGCAAAAAATAACATAAATTAATACAACTTTCATCCTAAATAGTTAACAATTTCATGGCAGGCACATCTAAAATTTCCATTTTTAACAAACCATCAAGAGAGACACTGGTTTATTAATTAAATTTTGTGTTTTACATTAGTTTTCTTGACTAGCTGTGGATGCAGAGTAACTGCTTCTTTGATTCATATCACAGATGGAAGAAAAGTAGGGCTGTGGTATGTCTGGGATAGAAGTTTCATCCTGAATTCCATCTCTGTGAAATATGAACAAGTACCTTCCTTGCAAATTCACCAAGAATTGGTTACAGGTGAAAAATACTGTAATTTTGTTGGCAGTATTGCTACTTTTACGAGTACAACAGAAATTTAAGTATTTTTCTCAATATAAGTTTTTATTTAAAATAGGAACATGAGTGCTTCACATGTCAATCCCAGCTCACTGTCCCACTCCTCTTCTGCTGTCGCTTGACAAGCACCCATCCAGCCCCCCACCCAGTCCCCTCATCATTCCAAATTTCATCCTGGGAAGGACCTAATCCTTTCCCCATGTGTCCAGGCTGAGAGATCCTCCCACTATTTGGAATGGGCTCCCAAAGTTCATTCATATACCATAGTAAACACTGATCTACTACCCAATTCCCCAGAGATTATGTAGGCTTCCATTCTGAAACTACTTTCATGGAGTCTGTATCATAAGATTTTGCTTATGTTTCTACAGAAAATGAAAAGCTGAGGATTCCTTCCAGGCTTCTGTGGTTTGACAAACCAAGACCCCAGGAAGCAGTGGACCAGGTGTTTCAACAACTGAAACAGCTAAGATGATGCAGCTTTACAGACCACAAAAATAAGGACTTATACATGTTTCTGAGTTTTGTCATGATTCCCATGGTATGAACAGTGCCCCCTTCCAGCCCGAAGCAGTTTGGAATGAACAGCGTCCTAATTCCCATCTTGTTTATAAATCTTTGTTTTCACTTAAATGGGATTTTTTATAATTGGTTAATGATCACAACTAACCTCTTCTTAAAGGAAAAGGGGATTATGGTATGAAAATGAGAACTTTGTATTGGTATGATTTTTCATTTATTGATACAAATTCAAGGTCAATTTTATGATGTGTATATTTCCCCTCTTGATTAAGTATTGTGCTTATACTTATCTTTTAAAAAATAATACATAATTAAATACAGACTATAAATAGTTACTTATAATAGTCAGAATGTATAGTTAGGTAAGTTAGGTTTTCTAGATATACAGAAATATAGTTGAGCTAGATAGTCTTCAAAACTTTCGAAGACCTTCAGAAAATGGCATTTAAAATATTTTAAGTTGTTCTTGACAATGAGAAATGTCTGCTCCTGGCAGAACCAATTAGGTCTGAGAGGAAGGTGGGCATCGAAGAAACTTGTTATGGAGTTTGCTTTCAACATGGCAGACTCTTCCATGAAACAGGAACCCTGAAAGACTGAGTTTAGTAGTCACTTTCCTGTGGGTCCTGCATGTCCAGTTTATACAGCAACAGTCAAGCAGTCTAGGCAAGTGCAGTTAATTGCTCAAATGGATAATCTTCTTGTTTAGACAGAAAAGAGGAGATGATGTGGGAAGTCCTGTGTATATGTCAATAAAGCACTGTTGGCCAATAGGGAACTAAGATAGGTGGGACTAGGATTCCAGGAGGACTCTGGGTAGGAGAAACACAGGAGAAACACGAGGAGTCCAGATGTAACTCCATGGGGTAGGAAGCCCAGGAAACTTCTCCGGTAAGAGACATACTTAGATTAACAATTATGGGGTAATTACTTAAGTCAGAGCTAGCCGGTAAGAAACAAACAAGGCCAACAGCTTCATAATTAATATAGCCTCCTTTGTGTTCATTTGGGACTGATGTGGCTCTAGAACCAGGCTGGCAGGAAGGCTTCTCTCAAGAAAAAGTCTTCTCTTTACAATCAACCCTATCATCAAAGAGGGACTAATAATGTAGTCTCTCCACTATTGCTTAGTTTTCAGTTGGTGTTATCCTTGTAGACCTCTGGAGATCTCATTAGTGTCATCTCTCTCCTCAAGCCTATAATGACTCCATCTATTGTGGTATCTTTCATCCTGCTTTCCTCTATTTTTACCTTGACTCAACCTTTTGATCTGCCATCCCTTTTTCTCTCCACCTCTTATTCTCCTCTCTTTTTTCTTGTTTCCTCTCCCCTCCCCTTCCCAAATTGCTCAGGATATATTGGCTCATTCCACTTCTCTGGGGTTTCATGCATCTCTCTTGGGAAACTCCTTGTTTCCTAGACTCACTGGTACTGGAATTTTAGGTTGAAACTCTGTTGACCCATATCTAAAATCATACATGAGTGAATACATACCATGTTTGTCTTTTTGTGAGTGGGTTGCTTCACTCAGGATAGTTTCATCTAGTGCCATCCATTTGCCTGGAAATTTCAATATTCCATTGTTTTTTTCTGCTGAGTAATACTTCATTGTGTAAATGTACCACATTTTCTCTATCTACTCTTCAGTTGTGGGGCATATAAGTGGATTCCATGATCTAACTATTACATATAATGCTGCTATGAACATAGTGGAACAGACATCCTTATTGTATGAGTGTGCATCTTTTGGGTATATGCCTAAGAGTGGAATTGCTGGGTCTTGTGGTAGGCTGACTTCCATTTTCCTGAGGAACCACCATACTGATTTCCATAGTGGCTGTACGAGTTGGCACTCCCACCAGCAGTGGATGAATGTTCCTCTTTCTCCACATCTTCTCCAGCATAAAATGTCATTGGTGTTTTTGAATTCAGCAGTTCAGACAGGAGTAAGATGATATCTCAGGGTTGTTTTGGTTTGCATTTCCCTTATAGCTGAGGATGCTCAAGCACTTTCTCAAGTTTCTCTCGGGGATTTTATACTCCTCTATTGAGAATTCTGTATTCATTTTAGTCCCCCACTTTTTAATTGTATCCTTTGGTGTTTTGGAGACTTGATTCTTGAGTTCTTTGTAAATTTTGGATATCAGCCTTCTCTCAGATATGGGGTGAATATCTTTTCCCAATCTGTGGCATGCCTTTCTGTCTAGCTGACTATGTCATTTGCCTTACAGAAGCTTTCCAGTTTCAGGAGGTCTCATTTATTAATTGTCGATCTCACTGTTTGTGCTACTGGTGTTATGTTGATGAATCGGTATCCTGTACCAATTCTTTCAAGAGTGCCTCCCACTTTCTCTTCTAACAGGGTGAGTGCGGCTGTATTTATGTTGAGGTCTTTGATCCATTTAGATTTAAGTTTTGTCCATGGCGATAGACATGGATCTATCTGCAGTCTTCTGCATGACAATATCCAGTTATGCCAGCACCATTTGTTGAAGATACTATCTTTTATTCATTGTATAATTTTAGCGTCTTTGTTGAAAATCAGGTATTCATAGGTTTGTGAATTAATCTCAGGGTTTTCAATTAGATTCCATTGGTCTACCTTTCTATTGTGCCAATATCAAGCTGTTTTCAGGACTATAGCTCTATAATAGAGCTTAAAGTCAGGGATGATGATGCCTCCTGACATTGCTTTGTTGAGCAGCATTTTCTTGGCTGTCCTGGGATTTTGTTTTTCCATTTAAAGTTGAGAATTGTTCCTTAAAGGTCTTTGAAGAATTGTGCTGCGATTTTGATGGGGATTGCAATCTGTAGGTTACTTTTAGCATGATTTTCCTTTTTACTACATTGATCCTACCTATACAAGAGTGTGGTCCAATGCCACAAGCAACTCCAAGGTATCAGGAAAAGAAAGACCAGATATCCAGCTGTTTGTACTAAGAAGTGTCTTTATTTTGCATGTACTAAGAGGTCCCTATCTTGTAGGAGGGAACAGTCTTATATATAGTCTTACAACACAGTAGAAAAACCTCAGGTAGTAGGTAGCATGCTACTAGATGTTTCCCCCTGCTAGATGTTAATGTCATTTGGGCAATGCAGGGGCAGTAAGCCAGAAATAGAAAACAGGATACACCTGTGGCTATCATCTGAAAACAATTCAGAGACCCTGTGGTGGCTAGGCCCAAACACAAGAGCATGTGTCTTCTTTAGTTTCTCTCTTTAAGTACTCAAAGTTGTTGTGATACAGATCTTTCACTTGTTTGGTTAGCATTGCCCCAAGTTATTGTATGTTGTTTGTGGCAATTGTAAATGGTGATATTTCTTTGATTTTTTTCTCATTCCTTTTATAGTCTGTATATAGTAGGGCTACTGATTTTCTTGAGTTGATCTTGTATCCTGCCACTTTGCTGAAGGTGTTTATCAGCTGTAAGTGTTCCCTCGTAGGGATTTTCGAATCACTTATGCAAACTATCATACCATCTGCAAATAGTAAAAGTTTTACCTCTTCCCTTCCAATTTGTATTCCCCTTGATCTCCTTTTGTATTCTTATTGTTGTAGCTAGAACTTTGAGTTCACTATTGAAGAGGTATGGGGAGTGGGGACAGCCTTACTTTGTTCCTGATTTTAGGGTAATTGCCTTTATTTTCTCTCCATTCAGTTTGATGTTGGCTGTTGGTTTGGTGTATATAGGTTTTATGATGTTAAGGTATGTTCCTGTTATCCCAGATCTCTCTAAGACCTTTATCATGATGGGTATTGGATTTTGTCAAAGGGTTTTTCAGCATCTAGTGAGATGATCATATCATTATTTTATCTCAGCTTGTTTATATGGTGGATTACATTGAATACACACATCCGTTCCTAGCCACATACCATCACACTGACACACCAATAGACATAGTTAAATATGAATAAATAAAAAAACAAAAATATATAAAAATTGTGAAAGAGGATCTGCTTTATGGCATTCAGGGTGAGGTTTCCTTATTGGAATGGAGGTGAATAAGGCCTTCATATGCTGTATATATGTGTTCAATTTCCAATGTGTAAACAAAAGAACATCAGGCATGGATATGTACTATTACAGAAAACTCCAGGGGTACTCAACCTACTCTGACAATATTGAAAAATTATTTTCATTGGTTTAATAATATGGGAAAACATTGATAAATTAAGAAATAAACACAACTTAGCTAGAGGTTAGAGACGTTTCCCTACCATATAAATATATACCACCCCATTGTTTTATTTCTCAAATTACTCAAGCAGAATTTGAAAATCAAACATTTTCTGTTTCTCTGATCAAAAATATCTATGGACAGCAATGACAGTAATTATACATTTCCTTCAGATGTTTGATATTGTTTCACAAGAATGGTTGTTGAACTTCATGGAAATGTAGCATAAATAAAAATTCACCTTTAGTAGCAGGGGGAGAGAAAAGTTTTACTGGCCATGTGATCTTATAGCAATATTGTTTTTTTCTCCACAGGCATGAACACATTCCCTGTAGGCAAATTTGTCCTATACTGGTCTGTCTTGAAAACCTGAAGAACTGTGTGTCTATACTGAATCACATAGTCAAAGCAAAGACAATTATGGAGTCATTCCAAGATGTAAACATCCTCATGTAATTTCGGTATATCAGGTCACAGATTATTGGCACAAAATTTTCCAAGCTGGTCGACTAATTTAGGACACAACATGAAGATTAGTACTCTTCTCTATACCTTGAGCTTGCTTCCCCTTTGGTTTTTACAAACATGATGATATTGCATTTGTCTAGTTCATACTGAACAATGAATGGAATTTCAGGGGAAATATTTTACAAAAAGAATATGCAATGTTTATTTTTTGTATGTTTCCAATATCAGGTTGGAATGTAGCATCCAGTTGACCTGATCTCCACCCTTTTGTCTGTATTTTGTCAGAAAGTCAAATTCACTTACCAGGTCAGTCATGGAATGGATAATTTGTTAGCCTAGAACACTAAACAGCAGAAATCAGGGAATGTTCCTAAGCTTCTGCCCACAAAGCAAACAGTCTCTAAAATGAAGTCCCCTTGAAGTTCAATGGCAGTTGATTTTGCTCAAATTTCACTACCAGTATCAGTAGCCTCTAACCTACAGATGTTGTATCGTACTCCTATCAATTGCATGGTTAACCCTCCCACAGAATGGAAACTCATAAGTAAGCCATTCTTGGAAGCTAAAATTCATGAGTGAGTTGAGCCAAGTGCTGCTGTTAATGAATGCAATTGATGACAGTAGTTAGAGGTGAACTTGATTCTGTAGATCAGAGGAATCTTATGGCAGAAAAAGGTATGGAGGCTGATCTGCATTCTAACTCTCTTTCCTTTCCTTCAATTCCAGAATTTGTAACCTCTGTTAAGGACATGACAAAGGTAATGGTTCTTCCTAACATTTCCAGATAGAAGTCAGTGCACAGAAAGTGATTGTAGAGTTCTAGCATACATGTCTATGAGATATCACACTTACTCTATTAAGATAGAATCAACCCATTTAGATGTCAACATCTGGACATCTAGAACTAGTTTCCTCTAGTGACTGGTGTCTATGTTAACTCTTGCTTGCATAGATAAATACACACACACACTCATACACATGCAAAGAACTCTGTGTCTTGAGTGAGATAATTAAGAGTAAATCCAAATACTTTCCAATAAAAATGACATGTGAAGCCTGTTCAATGTTTCAACAGATAAACTTGCATGATGATCTACCCTAATGTTTGAGTTTGTTACCCAGATTTTATGTAATTGTAGGGTGAAAACCTATTGAGCCTAGCTGAGGCTAATACCATGCTGTTGCTGACTTGTTCACCTATAATGTCACAGTCTTTTGGCTAAATCATTTACATGAAGAGCAGTTCTTTTACTCTTTTATATCTACTCCAACTGTTAAAGAAGTGCAAATGAGAATTGCAGGAATATGGGGCCCTGTGGCCTTGTTTTACAGGGGGTTGGCCAAAGGTATAGAAACTGTCTGTTGAAAGGCCTGGTTTCCTAGCTTCCCCCGTGGTTAGTGCTAGTCAATTAGAGGTTACTTAGCCAGCAATTTTAAGTGTACTGTCAATACTCTAAGGAAGAGCACCTTTATCATTTACTTTTTTACTTCACATACCTACTCCTGTTGTTACTTGTCTGAAATGGATAACCTGTTTTGCAATGTGACCACAGTTCTTCTTCCCCTAAATATTTCAGTTAAATTGGTTGAATCAAGTACCAAATATTTGGGATTCCATACAATGTTCTGTTGGGGTATGACTGTCATCCAGGCTTTCTACAAGCCCCTCTGCTGTTGGCTGCCCAGTTTTCTGAGTTGCAATGCCTGTATTCCTATTCACTTCCCTGAATTAATCTGATCCTTGGGATGCAGCTCTTGTTTTTCATAGTTATTAATCTGTTTTGTTGATTTAATGAGGTTTTGGTTCAGTGATGTTCTATGATCTAAGCATGAGTATGGATAAGAAAGTGTAATTCTGGACTTTCACTTTTGGATTGACTTTTGTTGTTATGACTTTTTGTTACTATCCCATGATACAATGCTAAAAATAATTAAGTTATTGCTCCTCAAAGTTGCCACAAATATATCATTCAGATAATTGTTTGTTTCAGTCAGCTATGTTCCCACCCTGGAGACGTGTCTCAAGTTTCTTCTCTCTCTCATCCTGCGTCTGACTCTAGATGTTATATTTCTACAGAGAAATGCTTCTGAAAGCCTACAATGCTTTCCCAAATCATCCTCTGATATCACATCTCACTTCTATATACCTGTTTACACTTCCTGTCTCTAGATTGCATTTTTGCTTCTTTTCTTCTCCTTGTACCCTGGATATCATCCTAGAGTTATGTAGTCACAAACATGGTCCAGAATGCAGTTTCTCCGAGGTGAGATCAGACAGTCTTGGAACAAACATAAATCCAGTAGTCAGATACCATTACTAGATTCTTTTCTAAGGGATCAGTCAGAAAAAGACCTACTAGGAAAACACCTCTATTCCCTCCCACAATTTCTTCTCTTGGCTAGAATGTTCAACTGATATTCCAGAAAGGAAAAACTCTTTAAAATGAGAAAGAATGGGTTCAGTTCAGTGTTTAACTGTGGGTGTTTGCCTCGCTTCCATCAGTGACAGAGAGAAAGGAGCCATGAGTGAATTGGCAAGAATGGGCTGGCAAAACCATCAGAGACAGCTGATCTGAACAAAGGGGAGCTCTTGGGACTGATGCAGAGGCCCTGAGTTTGAGAGTCAGTGAGGAGGCCTGGGCATCCTATGGGGCCCTGGGCAGTAGATTAGTGTTTATCCCTGGCATACAAACTTCATGTGCCCATAACACAAAGAGGGTTGCTCTCTCAGCTTGGATTCTTAGGGGAGTGCCTGGACCCTTCCCTGAGTGAAATGACAGACTCTAGATATCCCCTACATGGAAGGAAGTGGGGATAGGGTAGGAGGCTAGGGGAGATGGTGGGGAGGTGGGGGAGGTGGGGAGGGAGAGGGAACTGGGAATGACATGTGAAGCAAGCTATTTAAAATTAAAGTAATGACATAAAAAATGAGAAAGAATGGACTGGAGAAATCATTGAGTGGTTAGAGTCCAGGGTATTTTTCTAGAGGACCAGACTTCAATTCAGATCATCTGCATGGTGTCTCATAATCCTTTGCAATTCCAGTTCCAAGGGATTTGATGCGCTTTTCTGACCTCAAGAGGTATTGTAAGCAAATATTTAGGGTAAGGGTGCAACAGACATACAAGCACAGAAAATGACCAAACACATAAAATAAAAGTAAAACCAGCAATTCACAAACAAGAGAAACATATCAATGTCATGTATGGCATTATCTTGCACTATAGGAAAGCAAATATTTTAAATAAATTGCATCAATGTTTAGAAGAAGTTTTCTTTTGTTAAAACTATACATCATACTCTGTTGGATTCCCTGGCTTGGGGACAACAGCCATGTTGACTCCCCCCAGAAGGACTACTAAGCAACCAGGTGCCTGCAGAGAGGGCTGGGCCACTTCTGCCCACACTCAGGGCAGAGTTCAGAGGTGAGCACCGGGTACACATCTTAGACCCGATTTCCTCCTGCCCACCCTCTCTGGGATCCCCTGGCTTGGGGACAGCAGCCAGGTAAACTCCCCCCAGAAGGACTACCAAGCCACCAGGAGCCTGCAGAGAGAACTGCTCTTCTTCAACCCAAGCCCAATGTAGAGGGCAGAGGTGAGCACACTCACCCTCTCTGGGATGCTCTGGCTTGTGGACTGTAGCCAGGTCACTCCCCATGAAGGAAAACCAAGTGAACAGGAGCCTGCAGAGAGAGAGCTGGGCCATTTCTGTCCACACTCAGGGCAGAGGTCAGAGGTGAGCACCGAGTCCCCATCTTAGACCAGATTTCCTCCAGCTTGCCCTCTCTCAGATACCCTGGCTTGGAGACAGAAACAGGTAAACTCCCCCAGGAAGGAAGAACAAGTGACCAGGAGCCTGCAGAGTGAGCTGCTCTGCTTCTACTCAAACACATGTCAGAGGGCAGAGGCCAGAGGCCAGAAAGTATTGGATTTGCTTGCACCCACTGAAAGTGAATCCTGGTCACCTACCCACCAGGAGAGGAAAAGACTCTTTCTACACCCACTGGAAGAAGTGATGGGGAAAAGCCAATATAAGAACATGCTCAGCAACAGAAAAACAAATATGACACCACCAGAGTCTAGAGATCCTACACCAGCAAGACCTGAACAACACAATGGGGATGAAACTGAAGGGAATGACCTTAAAAAGACCTTCACAAAAATGATACAGGCTCTCAAAGAGGATGTGCGAAAATATCTTAACGAAATGGAAGAAAAAACAAACAAAAATATAAGAAAAATAAGAAAAAAACAAAACAAAAATTCCAAAAAATGAAAGAAAGGGAGGAACACAAAAAGCAAAAATTATAAGAAACAATTCAAACAATGCAACGATTGAAAACTGACATGGAGACAATACAAAAACACACTCTGAAGGAATGCTGGAAATCGAAAAACTGGGGAAATGGACAGGTACTACAGATGCATGCATAACCAACAGAATACAAGAGATGGAAGAGAGAATCACAGGTGTTGAAGACAGACAAGGAGAAATAGATTCATCAATCAAAGAAAATCTGAAGTCCAACAAACCCCTAACACAAAATATCCCAGAAATATTGGACAGCTTGAAAAGACCAAACCTAAGAATAATGGGTATAGGAGAAGGTGAAGACACCAAACTCAAAGGGAAAGAAAATATATTCAACAAAATCATAGAAGAAAACTTTCCCAACCTAAAGTAAAGACATGCTAAAGAAGGTACAAGAAGCTTGCAAAACACCAAATAGAGTGGACAACACAAAAAGACTGCTCACCAAATAATAATCAAACCCCCAAGCATACAAAATAAAGAAAGAATACTTAGAGCAGCTAAGGGAAAAGGTCAAATAAGTATAAAGGCAAACTTAAAGAATTACAACTGAGGTCCCAACCTTCAGGGACACCAGCTTCAGGAAAGGCATCAGCCCTTCCAGTGTCTCCAGGGGAGCTTGGGTCTCCGGCGGGCCATGCCCCATCCCCTGCCCAACACCCATCCTGGGCCTGCTGCTGCCATACAGAATACCCAGCAACACAAGAAAGGCATCAGCCTTTCCAGGCCCCAACCTCCAGGGACTCCAGCTTCAGCTTCAGCTTCAGTGGCAGTGTCCACAGATTCAGCTTCAGGAAGGAAGGAGACCAGTGGAGACAGAAAGACCCCACATGCACCCACTGTAAGAAGAGATGGGAAGAAGATAGAATAAGAGCTCACTCAGCAATAGAAAGACCAAAATGAATTCATCAGAATCTAGAGAATCAATGCCAGCAAGACCTGAAAAGCACTACATAGATGAAGCAGAGGAGATAGACCTTATAAAATATTTTATTAAGATAGTAGAGACCCTCAAAGAGGAAACGAAGGAAATCTTTAAAGAAAACGAAGAAAAAACAAAAATTCCATGAAATGGGGAAAATTCAAGAAATAAACAAGTCTCTCAAAGAATCAGAAGCATACCAAGAAAAAACAACCAAAGAAATGAAGGAAAGAACTCAAACAGTAGAAGGATTGAAAGCTGAAATAGAAACAATAAAGAAAACACAGAACAAGGGGATACTGGAATTAGAAAAGCTGGGTAAATGATCAGGAAATACAGATGCAAGTATCACCAATAGAATACAAGAGATAGAAGAGAGCATCTCAGGTGTTGAAGACTCAGAGGATATACAGTCATCAACCAAAGAAAATCTCAAAACCAACAAATCCCTAGCACAAAATATCCAGGAAATATGGGACACTGTGAAGAAGCCAAACCTGAGAATAATAGGTATAGAAGAAGGCAAAGAAATACAGCTCAAAGGTACAGAAAATATATTCAACAAAATCATAGAAGAAAATTTCCCTAACCTAAAGAAGGATGTGCCTATGAAAATACAAGAATCTTATTTTTTATTTTATTTTCCAGTTTAAATTTAGATAAGAAACAAGTCAGTTCCAGGTCCCTCTCCTATTCCCTCCCCTTCTCCCATGCCCTCCCCCCAACGCCCCAATTATCCCCTCATTCCCCCAGGGAGGGTGAGGCCCTCCATGGGGGTGTGCATAGTCTGTAATTTCATATAGTACAGGGCCTAGATCCTTCCCCAAGTGTTAAGGGTGAGAGTGCACCTCACATTGTTCAATGGGAGTCCAAAGTCCGTGTGTATACTTGGGATGGGTACTGATCTGCTGCCCAAGGCTCAATAGATTACCTAGGCCTCCTCACTGACACCCACATTCAGGGGGTCTTGATCAGTCCCATGCTGGATTCCCAGGCTGATGCCTGGGATTCAAGAGTTAACCTTTGTCTGGTCAGCTGTTTCTGTGGGGTTAAACCAGCCCAGTCTTAATCCCTTTGATCATCAGACCTCCCTCTCTGTTACTGGCTTTCTTGAGTTCAGCTCAGTACTTGACTGAGGGAGTCTGTCTCTTCTTCGATCAGCCACTAAATGAAGTTTCTGTTTCCCAGACTCCCTGGCCATAGGATTGTAGGCTGGCACTCCCCAGATCTATGTCTAAAATCAATATATGAGAGAGTACATGCCATGTTTCTCTTTTTGTGACTGGGTTACCTCACTCAGGATGGTTTCTTCTAGTGTCATCAATTTGCCTGCGAATCTCAGATTACCATTGTTTTTTTTCTGCTGAATAGTACTCCATTGTGTAAATGTACCACATTTTCTCTATCCACTCTTTGGTTGAGGGACATCTAGGTTGCTTCCAAGTTCTGGCTATTACAAATAAAGCTGCTATGAAAGTAGTGGAACAGACATCTTTGTTGTATGAATGGGCATCATTTGGATATATGCCTAAGACTGGAGTTGCTGGGTCTTGTGCTAGGTTTATTCCCATTTTTCTGAGGAATCTCCAAACTGATTTGCAAAGTGGCTGAACCAGTTGGCACTCCCACCAGCAATGGAGGAGTATCCCCCTTTCACCCCATCCTCTCCAGCATAAATTGTCATTGGTGTTTTTGATTTTAGCCATTCTAACAGGAGTGAGACAGTATCTCAGAGTTGTTTTGATTTGCATTTCCCAGATGGTTAAGGATGTTGAGCACTTTTTCAAGGGCCTCTCAGCCATTTTAGACTCCTCTATTGAAAACTCTCTATTTAGTTCTGCAGCCCAATTTTATAATTGGGTCCTTTGATGTTTTGGAGACTTGCTTCTTGAGTTCTTTGTAAATTTTGGGGATCAACCCTCTGTCAGATGTGGGATTAGTGAATATTTTTTCCCATTCTGTGGCCTTCCTTTTTGTCTTGCTGACTGTGTCCTTTGCCTTACAGAAGCTTCTCAGTTTCAGTAGGTCCCATTTATTAATTGTTGATCTCACTGTCTGTGCTACTGGTGTTATGTTCAGGAAGCTGTCTCCTGTACCAATTCGTTCAAGGGCACCACCCAATTTCTCTTCTAAGAAGTTCAGTGTGGCTGGATTTATGTTGAGGTCTTTGATCCATTTGGACTTAAGTTTTGTGCATGGCGATAAACATGGATCAATCAGCATTCTTCTACATGCCAGTCTCCAGTTATGCCAGTGCCATTTGTTGAAGATGCTTTCTTTATTCCATTGTATATTTTTAGCTTCTTTGTCAAAGATCAGATGTTCTTATGTGTGTGGGTTAATTCCCAGGTTTTCAATTCGATTCCATTGGTCTACCTGTCTATTTTTGTGCCAATACCAAGCTGTTTTCAGGACTATAGCTCTATAATAGAGCTTGAGGTCAGGGATGGTGATGCCTCCGGACACTGCCTTGTTGAAAAGGGTTGTTTTGGCTATCCTGGGTCTTTTGTTTTTCCATACAAAATTGATTATTGTTCTTTTAAGGTCTGTGAAGAATTGTGCTGGGATTTTAATGGGGATTACATTGAATATGTAGATTGCTTTTGGCAGGATTGCCATTTTTACTACATTGATCCTATCTATCCAAGAGCATGGGAGATCTTTCCATTTTCTGAGGGCTTCTTTAATTTCTTTCTTTAAAGATTCAAAGTTCTTATGATACAGGCCTTTCACTTGTTTGGTTAGCGTTACCCCAAGTTATTTTATGTTGTTTGTGGCAATTGTAAAGGGTGATGTTTCTCTGATTTCTTTCCAGCCCTTTTATCATCTGTATATAATAGGGTTACTGATTTTCTTCAGTTGATCTTGTAGCCTGCCACTTTGCTGAAGGTGTCAATCAGCTGTAAGGGTTCCCTGATAGAGTTCTTTGGGTCATTGATGTAAACTATCATATCGTCTGCAAACAGTGAAAGTTTGACCTCTTCCCTCCCAATTTGTATCCCCTTGATCCCCCTTTGTTGTCGTATGGCAATAGCTAGAACGTCAAGTGCCATGTTGAAAAGGTATGGAGAGAGTGGACAGCCTTGTTTTGTTCCTGATTTTAGAGGAATTGCGTTGAGTTTCTGTCCATTTAGTTTGATGTTGGCTGTTGGTATACTGTATATAGCTTTTATTATGTTTAAGTATGTCCCTGTTATCCCAGATCTCTCCAAGTCGTTTATCATGAAGGGGTGTTGGATTTTGTCAAAGACTTTTTCAGCATCTAGTGAGATGATCATGTGATTTTGTTTTTCAGCTTGTTTATATGGTGGATTACGTTGATGGATTTTAGTATGTTAAACCATCCCTGCATCCCTGGGATGAAACCTATTGATCGTGGTGAATGATTGTTTTGATGTGTTCTTGGATCCGATTTGCCAGTATTTTATTGAGTATTTTTTCATCAATGTTAATGAGGGATATTGGTCTGATGTTCTCTTTCTTAGTTGTATCTTTGTGTGGCTTGGGGATCAAGGTTATTGAAGCCTCGTAGAAAGAGTTTGGCAAAGACCCTTCTGCTTCTATTGTGTGGAATACTTTGAGAAGAATTGGTATAAGCTGTTCTTTGAATTTCTGCTAGAATTCTGCACTGAAGCCATCTGGACCTGTACTTTTTTTGGTTGGGAGACTTTTGATGACTGCTTCTATTTCCATAGGGGTTATAGGTCTATTTAAATTGCTTATCTGTTCTTCATTTAGTTTTGGCAAGTGATAGCTATCCAGGAAGTTGTCCATTTCCTTTAAATTTTCAAATTTTGTGGAGTACAGGTTTTCAAAGTATGACCTAATGATTCTCTGGATTTCCTCAGAGTCTGTTGTTATGTCCCCTTTTTCATTTCTGATTTTGTTAATTTGCATGTTCACTCTCTGCTGTTTGGTAAGTTTGGACAAAGGTTTGTCTATCTTGTTGATTTTCTCAAAGAACCAACTCTTCATTGCATTGATTCTTTGTATTGTTTTCCTGGTTTCTACTTTATTGATTTCAGCCCTCAATTTGATTATTTCCTGGCGTCTACTCCTCCTGGGGGAGTTTGCTTCTTTGTGTTCTAGAGCTTTCAGCTGTGATGTCAATTCTCTAGTATAACTGTTCTCCTGTTTCTTCATGTGAGCACTTAGTGCTATGAACTTTCCCCATAGCACTGCTTTCAAAGTGTCCCATAGGTTTGGGTATGTTGTGTCTTCATTCTCATTGAATTCGAGGAAGTCTTTAATTTCTTTCGTTATTTCCTCTTTGACCCACAGATGGTGCAGTTGAGCATTATTCAATTTCCATGAGTTTGTAGGTTTTCTGCAATGCAATTTGTGTTGTTGTTGAATTCTAATTTTGAAGCATGGTGGTCTGATAAGATGCATGGAGTTATTCCAATTTTTTGTATCTGCTGAAGTTTGATAAGTTGCCAAGTATGTGGTCGATTTTTGAGAAGGTTCCATGTTGTGGTGAGAAGAAGGTATATTCTTTTTTATACGGATGAAATGTTCTATAGATATCTGTTAATCCCAGTTGAGTCATTACTTCTATTATACCCTTTGCTTCTTTGTTGAGTTTCTGTCTGGTATTCCTGTCTAGTGGTGAGAGTGGTGTGTTGAAATCTCCCACTATAACTGTGTGGGGCTTCAGATGAGATTTAAGTTCTAATAATGTTTCTTTTATGAATTTGCATGCCTTTGTATTTGGGGCATAGATGTTCAGGATAGACACTTCATCTTGGTGGGTTTCACCTGTGATGAGTATGTAATGACCTCCTTCATCTCTTTTGATTGATTTTATTTTAAAGTCTAGTTTGTTAGATATTAGGATTGCTACCCCTGCTTGTTTCTTGGGTCCATTTGATTGAAAAATTTTTCCCAACCTTTAACTCTCAGGTAATGTCTCTCTTTGAGGGTGAGGTGTGTTTCTTGCATGCAGCAGAAGGAAGGGTTCTGTCTTCGAATCCATTCTGTTAGTCTGTGTCTTTTTATGGGTGAGTTAAGGCCATTAATATTGAGGGATATTAATGACCATTGATTGCTCATCCTTCTTCGATTTGCAATGGTTGTTGTTGGTGGAATTATGTGTGGAATTTCACCCCTTTGTTCTTTTGACTGTTGGTAGAGAGGGATTCTCTAATGCCTATGTTTTCTGGTTGTAGTTAGCTTCCTTGGGTTGGAGTTTTCCTTCCAAATTTTTCTGTAGGGCTGTGTTAGTGGAAACATATTGCTTGAATCTAGTTTTGTCATGGAATATCTTGTTTTCTCCATCTATAGTGATTGAGAGCTTTGCCGAGTATAGTAGTCTGGGCTGGCATCCATGGTCTCTTAGTGTAGGTAGAATATCTATCCAGGACCTTCTGGCTTTCAGAGATTCCATGGAGAAATCAGGTGTAATTCTGATAGTTCTGCCTTTATATGTTACTTGACCTTTTTCCTTAGCTGCTCTTAATATTCTTTCTTTATTCTGTATGTTTGGGGTCTTGATTATTATGTGGCGAGGGGATTTTTTTTTTGTGGTCCACTCATTTGTTGTTCTGTAGGCTTCTTGTACCTTCATTGGCATGTCTTTCTTAAGGTTGGGAAAGTTTTCTTCTATGATTTTGTTGAATATGGCTTCTGCCCTTTGAGGTGGATTTCTTCTCCTTTTTCTATACCTATTATTCTTAGGTTTGGTCATTTCATGGTGTCGCATATATCCTGGATGTTTTGTGTTAAGGATTTGTTGGACTTAAGGTATTCTTTGGTTGATAAATCCATTTCTCCTAGTGTATCTTCAACACTTGAGATTCTCTCTTCCATCTCTTCTATTCTGTTGGTAATGCTTGTATCGGTAGTACCTGACTGTTTGCCCAGCTTTTCTATTTTCTGCCTTTCTTCAGATTGCGTTTTTTTTTAATGTCTCTATTTCAGTTTTCAACCCTTGCTGTGTTGGCATTGCTTCTTGCAATTTCCTTTTTATTTTTTCGTCCACTTGTTGCCTTTTATAAGTTTTTTTTGGTTTGTTCATTCTTCCATTTCTTGCATTTTTTGGTTTGCTTTTAGTTACATTTCTTGCATTTTGTGCTTTGTTTCTTCTTCCATTTCCTGCCTTTTTTGGTTTGTTTCTTCTTCCATTTCTTTTATTTTTTGATTTGTTTTTTCTACCATTTCTTGCATTTTTTGCTTTGTTTCTTCTTCCATTTCCTGCCTTTTTTGGTATGTTTCTTCTTCCATTTCCTGCCTTTTTTGGTATGTTTCTTTTTCCAATTCTTGCATTTTTTGCTTTGTTTTTTCTTCCATTTCTTACATTTTTGCTTCGTTTCTTCTTCCATTTCCTGCCGTTTTGGTTTGTTTTTTCTTCCAATTCTTGCATTTTTTTGGTTTCTTTTTTCTTCCATTTCTTGCATTTTTTGTTTGTTTTGTCTTCCATTTCTTTGAGGGATTCTCCTATATCCTCTTTTAGGGCCTCTATCATTTTCATGAAAGTGGTTTTAAGGTCGTTCTCTTCTGCTTCGTTCGCAATGGAATGTTGGAGTCTTGCTGGTGTGTAGTCTCTAGAATCTGTCGGTGCCATATTTGTTTTTCTGTTGCTGAGTGTGTTTTTGTATTGTCTCTTTCCCATCTCTTCTTCTAGCGGGTGCAGAAAGAGCCTTTTACTGGTCTGAGGACCAGAGTTCCCTTTTTGGTGGGTGGTAGCAAGTCCAATGATCTGGTGGTTCTTCTCTTCCTTGTCCTCGTTCTGGTCCTGTGGGTGGAGAAGAATAGGAATCTGGGGTGCTTAGCCTCCTACCTGTTCCCCTCGACCCTATGCTGGGTCCTGTTGTACCTGATCCAGAACAGCTACTCCCCTGGTCTCCCTGGCTCCTCTGGTTTCCTGGTCTCGTTGGTGGGGAAAAATACCTGGAGTCTGGGGTGCTTGGCTCCCGTTGGGACTGGAAGCTGTGTGCAGTTCCCTGGCGATCCGCAGGTACTGGAACACAGGTCGGGAAGCCGGCCTGTTTACCTGATGCTGCTGCAGGAACAGCTGCTTCCCTGGACTCCCAGCCTCCTCTGGTTTCCTGTTCTCGTTGGTGGGAGAGAAGACCTGGAGCCTGGGGTGCTTGGCTCCTGCTGGGATTGGGAGCTCTGTGCAGTTCCTAGGTGATCTGCAGGCACTGGGCGAAAATACAAGAATCTTACAGAACACCAAATAGGCTGGACCAGAAAAAGAATTCACTTCACCATATAATAATCAAAACATCAAACCTGCAGAATAAAGAGAAAATATTAAAAGTAGCTAAAGAAAAACCCCAAAGGCAGACCTATCCACATTACGCCTGACTTCTCAATGGAAACTATGAAAGCCAGAAGATCCTGGACAGATATCCTAAAAACGCTAAGGGAACAAGAATGCCAGCCCAGACTACTATATCCAGCAAAGCTTTCAATTTCCATAGATGGAGTAAACAAAGCCAGATTTAAAAAATAAGTATCCATGAATCCAGCTCTACAGAAAGTGCTAGAAGGAAAACCTAGACCCAACGAAGATACCTACACTAACAAAGACACAGGCAATAGATAATCCCACTTTACTAAACACCAAAAAAGGGAGGAGAATCTACACACAATAACTACACTACCAGTAAATCTAGCACAAACAAGAATCATCAATCAATGGTCATTGATGTCCTTCAATGTCAATGGTCTCAACTTGCCTATAAAAAGACACAGACTAGCAGAATGGATACAAAGACAGAAACCATTCATCTGCTACATATAAGAAACACATTTCAACATCAAAGACAGACATTACCTCAGAGTAAAGGGTTGGGAAAAGATCTTCCAATCAAACTGACCCAAGAAACAAGCAGGTGTAGCAATCCTAATATCTAACAACTAGATTTCAAATTAAAATAAATCAAAAGAGAGGCGAAGGATATTTCATATTCATCAAAGGAAAAGTCCATCAAGATGAAGTCTGAATTATGAACACATATGCACCAAATAAAAAGGCACCTAAATCCGTGAAAGAAACATCACTAAAGCTCAAATTGCACATAAAATCTCACACACTAGTATTAAGAGACTTCAACACTCAACTCTTACTTCTAGGCAGGACCTCCAGACAGAAACTTAACAAAGAAATAAAAGAACTAATAGAAGTTATAACCCAAATGGGTTTAACAGACATCTATAGAACATTCCACCCAATCAAAAAGGGATATACCTTCTTCTCAGTGCCACATGGAACCTTCTCTAATATTGACCACATAATAGGAAACATAGCTAACCTCCACAGATACAAAAAATGGAATAACCCCCTGTGTCTTGTCAGACCACCTTGCATTAAAATTAGAATTCAACAATAACACAAATCACAGAAACCCTACAAACTCATGGAAATTAAACAATGTACAATTGCACCATCCCTGAGTAAATGAAGAAATAAAAAGAGAAATTAGACTTCCTGGAATTCAATGAGAAGGAAGACACAACATACCCAAACTTATGGGACACTCTGAAAGCAGTGCTGAGAGGAAAGTTCATAGCACTAAGTGCTCACTTGAAGAAACTGGAGAACAGTCACACTAGAGAATTAATAGCACACCTAAATATTCTCGAACAAAAAGAAGCAATGTCACCCAGGAGGAGCAGATGCCAGGAAATAATCAAATTGAGGGCTTAAATCAATCAAGTTTAAACCAGGAAAACATTGAGAAGAATCAAGGAAACAAAGAGTTGGTTCTTTGAGAAAATCAACAAAATAGACAAACCTCTGTCCAAACTAACCAAAAGACAGAGAGTATGCTAATTAACAAAATCAGAAATGAAAAGGTGGACATAACAACAGACACTGAGGAAATCCAGAGAATCATCAGGGCATACTTTGAAAATCTGTACTCCAAAGAATTTGAAAATTTAAAGGAAATGAACAATTTCCTAGGTTAGATATCAGTTGCTAAAAATAAATCAAGAACAGATAAACAATTCAAACAGAACTATAACCCTTATTGAAATAAAAGCAGTCATCCAACCATCCTGAGTGAGGTAACCCAGTCACAAAAAGAGAAACATGGCATGTACTCTCTCATATATGGATTTTAGACATAGATCTGGGGAGTGCCAGCCTACAATCCTATTGCCAGAGAGTCTGGGAAACAGAAACTCCATTTACTGGCTGGTTAAGTCCTGAGCTGAACTCAAGAAAGCCAGTATCAGAGAGGGAGGACTGATGATCAAAGGGATTAAGACTGGGCTGGTTGAACCCCCAGAAACAGCTGACCAGACAAAGGTTAACTCTTGAATCCCAGGCATCAGCCTGGGAATCCAGCATGGGACTGATCAAGACCCCCTGAATCTGGGTGTCAGTGAGGAGGCCTAGGTAATCTATTGAGCCTTGGACAGCAGATCAGTACCCATCCCAAGTATACACACGGTCTCTGGACTCCCATAGAACAATGTGAGGTGCACTCTCACCCTGAACTCTTGGGGAAGGGTCTAGGCCCTGCCCTATATGAAATGACAGACTATGGACACCCCCATGGAGGGCCTCACCCTCCCTGGGGGAATGAGGGGATAACGGGGGGGGATGGGGGAGGGCACGGGAGGAGGGGAGGGAAAGGGAGAGGGACCTCGTACTGACTTGTGAAGCAACCTTGTTTCTTATCTAAATTTAAAATGGAATAATAAAAAAATATTAATGAAAAAAAAAAACTGGTTTTGGCTGATAACCAGAGTTACCTGCATGAAAAAAAAAAAAAAAAAAAAGCAGTCATCCAAAGTCTCCCAACCAAAAAAGCCCAGGCCCAGTTGGCTTCAGTGCAGAACTCTACCAGAAATTAAAATAAGAGCTAATTCCAATACTCCTCATAGTATTCCACACAATAGAAGCAGGAGGCTCACTGCCAAACTCTTTTTACAAGGCTACAATTACATTGTTACCCAAGCCTCACAAAGACACAACTAAGAAAGAGAACTATCGACCAATTTCCCTCATGAATATCGATGCAAAAATTCTCAATAAAATACTAGCAAACCGGATTCAAGAACACATCAGAAAAATCATTCACCGTCATCAAGTAGGCTTCATGCCAGGAATGCAGGGATGGTTCAACATTAGAAAATCTATCAATGTAATCCACCATATAAGCAAACTGTGAAAGAAAAGCCACGTGATCATCTCACTAGATTCTGATAATGCCTTTGACAAAATCCAGCACCACTTCATGATAAAGGTCCTAGAGAGATCAGGGATAACAGGAACATACCTCAACATAATAAAGGCAATATACAGTAAACCAAAAGCTAACATCAAACTAATGTGGAGAAACTCAACGCAATTACTCTAAAATCAGGAAAAAATCAAGGCTGTCCACTCTCTGCATATCTCTTCAATATTGTATTTGAAGTTTTATCCAGAGCAATAAGACATCAAAAGGAGATCAAGGGGATACAAATAGGAAAAGAAAAGTCAAGCTTTCACTATTTGCAGACGATATGATAGTTTATCTAAGTTATCAGAATCGCTCCACAAGGTAACACCTAGAGCTGATAAACACCTTCAGCAAAGCGGCAGGATACAAGGTTAACTCAAAAAAACAGAGGCCCTATCATATACAGGTGATGAAGTATCTGAGAAACAATTCAGAGAAATATCACCCTTTACAAGAGCCATAAACAGCATCAAATATCTGAGGATAATGTTAACCAAGGAAGTGAAAGACCTGTATATCAAGAACTTTGAGTCCTTAAAGAAAGAAACCAAAGAGGATAACAGAAAATGGAAAGATCTCCCATGCTCTTGGATATGTAGGATCAATGTATTAAAAATGGCAATCCTGCCAAAAGCAATCTACACAGTCAATGAGTGTCATCTAGGTTTATTCCAAGTTCTGGCTATTACAAATAATGCTGCTATGAGCATAGTGCAACAGATGCCCTTATGGTATGAATGTTCAAATTTTGGATACATGCCTAAGAATGGAGTTGCTGGGTCTTGTGGTAGGTTGATTCCCATTGTTCTGAAGAATCTCCACAGTGATTTCCAGAGTGGATGTATGAGTTGGCATTCCCACCAAGAGTGGAGGAGTGATCCTCTTTCACCACAACCTCTCCAGCATAAATTCTCCTTGGTGTTTTTGATTTTAGCCATTCTGACAGGAGTAAGATAGTATCTCATCATTGTTTTGATTTGCATTTCCTGGATGGCTAAGGATGTTGAGCACTTTCTCAAGTGCCTTTCAGCCATTTTAGACTCCTCTATTGAGAAGTCTTTTTTTTTAGTTCTGCAGCTCACTTTTTAATTGGGTTATTTGGTGTTTTTGAGACTTGCTTCTTGGCTTCTTGCTAAATTTTGGAAATCAGCATTCTGTTAGATGTGGGGTTAGTGAATATCTTTTCCAATTATGTGGGCTGCCTTTTTGTCTTTCTGAGTGTGTCCTTTGGCTTATCATTTTCAGTAGGTCCCATGTAATAATTGTTGACCTCACCTTCTCTGTTATGTTACTGTCTCTGCTACCAATTCATTCAAGCATACCAATTATTTTAAGAGGTTCAGTGTGGCTGGATTTATGTTGAGGTCTTTGATCCATTTGTATTTAAGTTTTGTGCATGGCGATAGACATGGATCGATCTGCATTCTTCTACATGCCAAAATTCAGTTAAGCCAGCACCAATTTTAAACACGCATTCTTTATCCATTATATATTTTTAGCTTCTTTGTCTAAGATCAGATGTTCATACAGGTATAGGTTAATATCAGGGCGTTCCATTCGATTCCATTGATCTACCTGTCTATTGTTGTGCCAATACAAAGTTGTTTTCAGGACTACAATAGAGCTTGAAAACAAGGATAATGATGCCTTCAGATGTTGCTTTGTTGAGTAAGGTTGTTTGGGCTATCCTGAGACTTTTGTTTTTCCATACAATATTGATAGCATTGAATCTGTAGATTGTTTTTGCAGGATTGCCATTTTTATTACCAACAATAGACAAGTAGACCAATGGAATCGAATTGAAAATCCACACATATATGAACATCTGATCTTTGACAAAGAAGCTAAAAATATACAATGAAATAAATAAAGCATCTTCAACAAATGGTGCTGTCATAATTGGAGACTGGCATGTAGAAGAATGCTGATTGATCCATGTCTGACAAAGGGTTGATCTCCAAAATTTACAAAGGACTCAAGAAGAAAGTCTCCAAAACACCAAAGGATCCAATTAAAAAGTGGGCTTCAGAACTAAATAGAGAATTTTCAATAGAGGAGTCTAAAATGGATGGGAGACTTTAGATAACTGTTTCTACTTCCATAGGTGTTAAACATCTATTTAAATTGCTTATCTGTTCTTTATTTAATTTTGACAAGTGATAGCTATCCAGAAAATTGTCCATATCCTTTAAATTTTCGAATTTTTGGAGTACAGGTTTTCAAAGTAGGACCTGATGATTCCCTGAATTTCCTCAGAGTCCGCTGTTATTTCCCCCGTTTCATTTCTGATTTTGTTAATTTGCATGTTCACACTCTGATATTTGGTAAGTTTGTACAAAGGATTGCCTATTTTGCTGATTTTCTCAAAGAACCAACTTTTTTGCATTGTTTTCCTACTTTCTAATTTTTTTATTTCAGTCCTCAATTTGATTAATTCCTAGTGTCTACTCCTCCTGGGGGAGTTTGTTTCTCTGTGTTCTAGAGCTTTCAGCTGTGCCAATAATTCTCTAGTATAACTATTCTCCAGTTTCTTCATGTGGGCTCTTAGTGCTATGAACTTCCCCATAGCACTGCTTTTAAAGTATCCTATAGTTTTGGGTCTTCATTGTCATTGAATTCTAGGAAGTATTTAATTTCGTTTTTTATTACTTCTTTGACCCAGGAATGTTGCAGTAGTGCATTATTCAATTTCCATGAGTTTGTAGAATTTCTACAATTTGTATTGTTATTGAATTCTAATTTTAACACCTGGTCATCTGATAAGATACATGGAGTTATTACAATTTTTTGTACTTGCTGAGATTTGATATGTTGCCAAGTATGTGGTAGATTTTTGAGAAGGTTCCATGTGTTGTTGAGAAGAAGATATATTCTTTTTTATGTGGATGGAATGTTCTATAGATGTCTGTTAATCACAATTGGTTCATAACTTCTATTAGACCTTATGCCACTTTGTAAAGTTTCTGTCTGGTATTCCTGTCTAGTGGTGAGAGTAGGGTGTTGAAGTCTCGCACTGTAAGTGTGTGGGGCTTTATATGTCATTTAAGTTTTAGTAATGTTTCTTTTATGAATGTGAATGCCTTTGTATTTTGGGCAAAATGATCAGAATTCAAACTGTTGTAGTTTTCCTTCCAGATCTTTCGGTAGGGCTGGGTTAGTGGATATGTATCAATGATATTCGATGCTCTATGGAAAACAATATATTTATTTACCAGAGAGAGTGAGAGAGAGAGTCGCACAAATCAGGAGTTAGAAGCATGGCTGGCGTCCAGTAGTAAAGGGAGGTTCCTTTTCATTTCACTTCTTTTTATATCTACCTGTGTCAGTTTACATGTCCCTGCCCTCATGGGCAGATAGCTTTGTGGGGTTCACTCCTACAGATATGTATTGCTTGAATCTAGTTTTGTCATGGAATGTCTTATTTTCTCCATTTATAGTGATTGAGCGCTTTGCTGGGTATAATAGTCTGGGCTAGCATCCATGGTCTCTTAGTGTTGGTAGAATATACAGGACCTTCTGGCTTTCAGAGATTCCATGGAGAAATCAGGTGTAATACTTATAGGTTTGAATTTATATGTTACTTGTCCTTTTTCCTTACCTGCTCTTAATATTCTTTGTTTATTCTGTATATTTGTGGTCTTGATTATTATGTGGCCAGGGAACTTTTTGTGGTCCTCTCTATTTGGTGTTCTGTAAGCTTCTTGTACCTTCATTGGCATATCTTCTTTAGGTTGAGACAGTTTTCTTCTATGATTTTGTTGAATATGTTTTCTGCACCCTTTGAGGTGGTTTTCTTCACCTTTTTCTATACCAATTATTCTTTGGTTTGGTGTTTCTGTGGTGTCCCATATTTCCTGGATGTTTTGTTTTAGGGATTTTTTGGACTTAAGGGATTTCTTTGGTCAATAAATCAATTTCTCCTAGTGTATTTTCATCACCTGAAATTCTCTCTTCCATCTCTTTTATTCTATTGGTTATGCTTGCATCTGTAGTACCTGACCATTTGCCCAGCTTTTCTATTTCCAGACTTCCTTTAGATTGTATTTATTTATTGTCTCTCTTTCAGTTTTCAACCCTTGCACTGTTTGAATTGTTTCTTGCAAATATTGCTTTGTCTGTTTGTCCATTTGTTGCATTTCTTGCTTTTATGGGTTTTTTATCTTTCATTTCTTGCATTTTTTGGTTTATTTTGTCTTCCTTTTCTTTGAGGGATTTTCCTATATCCTCTTTTAGGGGCTCTATCATTTTCATGAAGTTGTTGTTAAGGTCATTCCCTTCTACTTCATTTGCATTGGAATGTTGAAGTCTTGCTGGTGTAGAGTGTGTAGAATCTGTTCGTGTTATATTTGTTCTTCTGTTGCTGTGTATTTTTCTGTATTGTCTCTTCCCATTTCTTATTCTAGTGGGTACAGAAAGAGCCACTTACTTCTCTGATGGTTAGGGAACAGAGTACCCTTTAATTGGTTGCAAGCAAATCCAATACTCTGGTAGTTCTCCTCTTCATTGTTCTAGTCCTGGTTCAGGAATGGAATGTGTATTCTCCTACCTGGTCTCTTGGTCCCATTGGTGGAAACTAAGATCTGGGATCAGGGGAGCGTGGCTCCCACTGGGATAGGAAGCTCTCTTGCTGTCCCCAGGCAGTCCCCAGGCCTTTCTTCTTCGCATGCTACACCAAATAGTATGACTGACTCAAACCTAACAGCGAGAAATACTGTCATTAATAAATCCATTCAATGAAAGTTTTGAATTAGAGTTCATCTTATTTTTAAAATTTTATTGGAGAGATTGTCTGTATAGAATATGTAACCTAAATGAATGAACAGAAGCATAATATATGTCAAAAATTCCACACTACAATTCTTGCAGTATTCTACACAGACATTCTTTTTTATTCTCCTTTTTTTTGAGACAGGGTTTCTCTGCATAGCCCTAGTTTCTTAGAACTCACTTTGTAGACCTTACTGGACTAGAACTCAGAGATCTGCCTACTTCTGCCACCCAAGTGATAGAATTAAAGGTATGTGCCATGACTGTCAGTTACACAGACATTCCTTAAGTCACAGAAAGTGATTTGTGTGTCATTCAACTTTTTTCCAGGCCCTGTGGGACACCTGGGGATGCGCTGAATCACTGAGAGAGGCAACCCCATAGCTGTGCACAGCCTTCTGCAGCTGTTCTCAGCCTTCCTCAGTCTCTGCTAAGTTTACAAGTGTCAAGGACACAGTCTAGGGGCATGAATGCTTTTTAATCATTTGCTCAATATTCCTTATCAGCAACTCTGGAGACTAAGTCCTCCTCAATTTCCATGTCTAAACTGATTTCTACAGAAAGTAAGTGCTTCTAATCTTCTTATCTGTACGGAATAAACTTTCTAACTTGGTGTCAAAGCCAGGTCCATTGGCAGTGCATTGGGAAGAGACTATATTTTACCCATCAATAACCAGATGACTGAGAACATTGCATCACAATATCCCTCCCATCTAAGGGAACTAGACATGAGCTCCTGACATAAAGACAGAAGTTCTTTCCAGTAAACTTCTCATAAAGAAAATTCAGTTTTCTTTGATGTAGCCTTACTGTGTATATAAATCATAATTAAGGATAGGCCTCATCCCAAACTGTATATGGTCAACACAGAACAAAATTTTGGGATATTTTGTTTCACTGTGCTTGTTTGGGCATAATTAATCTTTTCTGTTCTTTGTGAGTGTCTTCATTAGGACTTCCTTTCTGTGAAAAGACAGGATTACCACAGCAACCATTCCAAGGACAAACATTCAATTGTACTTTGCTTGCAGTATCAGAGTTTTAGTCCATCATAGTCATGGCAAGAAGTATGATAACTTTCAGGCAAACATGGTTGTGGAGAAGGGACTAAGACTTCTATCTGTAATGAAAGAAAGAAGGTATAAATTTGGAGGTGGGGACTGATTGAGAGGAGACAAGGGAAGGAAAATCATACATAATACATTATATGTAAAATTGTGCTTTTTACGATATAAACATACATTGTTACATAAACATATATCATATATCATACATATTCCTTGGAAGTGGTAATGGCAGGCCAGTGTGCCCAGTTACCTCTCCGGGTGCCTATACCTGCTAATTTAACAAATAATCAGGTGTTTTTTGTTTGTTTACCTAAGAGGAATTTGCTTATTGACATATATCAGGATATTTTATGTGTCTAAGTCCTGGAGGCCACTTAATTGTAACACAGATAAGAGTGTCTTCTCTCTGAAGAGTAGTGCTGGTATTTTAAGGGGGGTTGCATTGAATCTGTAGATTGCTTTTGGCAGGATTGCCATTTTTAATACATTGATCCTACCTATCCAAGAGCATGGGAGATCTTTCAATTTTTTGAGGGCTTCTTTAATTTCTTTCTTTAAAGATTCAAAATTCTTGTGATACAGGTCTTTCACTTTTTTGGTTAGTATTACCCCAAGGTATTTTATATTGTTTGTGGCAATTGTAAAGGGTGATATTTCTCTGTTTTCTTTCTCAGCCCTTTTATCATAATCAATTTTGTATGGAAAAACAAAAGACCCAGGATAGCCAAAACAACCCTGTTCAACAAGGCAACATCCGGAGACAGCACCATCCCTCACTTCAAGCTCTATTATAGATCTATAGTCCTGAAAACATCTTGGTATTAGCACAAAAATAGACAGGTAGACCAACGGAATCGAATTGAAAACCCTGATATAAACCCACACATGTATCAACATCTGATCTTTGATAAAGCGGCTAAAAAATACAATGGAAAAAAGAAACCATCTTCAACAAATGGTGCTCGCATAAATAGATGCTGGCATGTAGAAGAAAGCAGATTGATCCATGACTTTCGCCATGCACTTAAGTCCAAATGGATCAAAGACCTCAACACAAACCCAGCCACCTTGATCCTCTTAGAAGAGAAAGTGGGTGGTACCCTTGAACAAATTGGTACCGGAGACAGCTTCCTGAACATAACACCAGTAGCACAAGCACTGATATCGACAATTAATGAATGGGACCTACTGAAAGTGAGAAACTACTTTAAGGCAGCAAGACAAAAAGGCAGCCCACAGAATGGGAAAAATATTCACTAACCCCACATCTGACAGAGGGCTAATCTCCAAAATTTACAAAGAATTCAAGAAGCAATTCTCCAAAACACCAAAGGATTAATTAAAAAGTTAGCGACAGAATTGAATAGATAATTTTCAATAGAGGAGTCTAAAATGGCTGAGAGGAACTTGAGACACAATGACAATTTATGCTGGAGATGATGTGGTGAGAAGGGAACTCTCCTCCACTGCTAGTGGGAGTGCAAACTTGTTCAGCCACTTTGATAATCATATTGGAGATTCCTCAGAAAAATGGGAATAAACCCACCACGAGTCCCAGCAACTCCACTCTTAGGCATATATCCAAAAGATGCCCATTCACACAAGGATGTCTGTTCCACTATGTTCATAGCAGCATTATTTATAATAGCCAGAACTTGGAAGCAACCTAGATGCCCCTCAACTGACATGTGGATAGAGAAATATGGCATATTTACACAGTGGAGTACTATTCATCGGACAAAAACAATGGAAATTTGCAGACAAATGGATGGCACTAGAAGAAACCATCCTGAGCGAGGTAACCCAGTCACCAAAAGAGAAACATTGCATGCACTCTCTCATATATGGATTTTAGACCTATAACTGGGGAGTGCCAGCCTACAATCCCATGGCTAGAGAGTCTGGGAAACAGAACCTTTATTCAGTGGCTGATGGACGAAGAGGCAGACTCCCATAGCTAAACACTGAGCTGAACTCAAGAAATCCAGTGACAGAGAGGGAGGACTGATGAACAAAGGCATTAAGACTGGGCTGGTTTAACCCCTAAAAACAGCTCACCTCACAAGAGTTCACTCTAGAATCCCATACTGATGCCTGGGAATCCAGCATTGGACTGATCAAGACCCCCTGAATATGGGTTTCAGTGAGGAGGACTAGGTAATCTATTGAGCCTTGAGTAGTAGATCACAATTTATCCCAGGTATAAAAATGGACTTTGGACTCCCATCCAACAATGTGAGATGTACTCTTACCTTGAACTCTTGGGGGAGGGTCTAAACCCTTTTCTGGATGAAATGACAGACTATGGACATCCCCATGGAGGGCCTCACCCTCCCTGGGGAAATGAGGGGATATTGGGTGGTTTTGGTGGGAGTACAAGGGAGGAGAGGAGAGAAACGGAGAGGGACCTGGAATTGATATGTGAAGCAACCTTGTTTCTAATTTAAATTTCAAGTCAGCATACTTATTAGCTAGACACCAGGGTTTTTTAATAGTAAAAAATACTAGTATTAATAGTAAATCAATACTAAGAATATTTAAATTATTTTTACTGCTAAGTGAATACCAAGATTATATGAATGCTCTTATATGAATGCCAAGATTCAGTTTACTTAACTATAGATAGTACTGCTTTTCAGAAAATCCTAAGATTTGTCATACAAAATGTTAAAGAAACCTTTGAAAACTGAGTACATCTTAGCAAGTAGAACAGGAGAACAGATGGGGTCATTGTCTCACTTCTGCTGCCCTGGAGGTTTAGGTTATGACTTGTACTATTGTGGGATGAAACCCATTTTACTATATACAATAATGTGTTGCAATATCTTCAGATGCCTTGTTTCTAATAGTGAGAGCATAATCTGCTCAAGATCAATGGGCTTTAAAACTTGCTTGTATCTCACTGAACAAATTTGATTAATATTTGAATAGTATTCTTGAAGCATTACTTTTTTTCTGTTGAAAAATTGTAAATACTCCTTAATTTTCTTACTGGCTTCTCAGTTGATGCTTACCCACTCTCCTAGAGATGCAGATAAGAATGGGTCATCTGGATATTTCATCTCATATCTCAGAACAGAAATATACAACAAATGTGTTATGCCATATTATGTTATGTTATGTTATGCTATGTATATTACAGGAAAAATATGAGGGAGAATACACTACTGACTACAGTGCCCTAATTATCTCCCTAATGCTCTACATCCCTACTTCTGATAGGGAGGAAAAGCAGCCTCAGTTATGAGCAGGGGCCCTCTTATTCATGATGTGTCATGTTTTTAACTGACTACTTCAAGGGCATGAGTAGTCTATAAAGAATTCACCATGGTAGTGTATTATGCTCTAGGCACAAGCAAATCTTCAGGAACTCAGTAGAATTTGATTCAACTGCAGGGTTGATTCAATTCAATAACTTACCAACTGATCAAGGGCTGCAAGTATATTCATCAAAAGGAAAGATACAATTTTCAATGTAGACTCTTTTGCTGTCTTTCATCAGTACTGCCAGTCTCCATTCTGAACTCTGTAAATATCATCTTATTTTCATTAATTTGAGCTTCAGTGTATGCTTGTTTCATGTTCTTTCATCTAGGATAGCCACTGTTCTTTATGGAACAAATTCAGAATATAATTAGTTACAGACTTCATTCATTGGTTATTCTTCTTCATCATTCATTACCTTCCTTTTTACCCCACCTTCCTGATTTGCTTGATGAGAAATATAAGCTGTAATAATACTGAGATCCATAAAAAGCAGTGACCCATGTTTTACAGACAGGGCAGTATTCATCATCACAGCACTTGCTTTTTGTTTTTGTTTTTTTGTGTGTAACTAAGTCATTTGTCTTAAATCATCTGTGATTTTTTGTCACACTGACTCCTTAGTGATAAATCAATAGGGGTTTCATCCCTTGTCACCTCTACTGCTGTTTATTCGCGTCTAGCACTGATGGTTACTAGATGCTCCAAAAGTTTTCATCTGCTTCCTTTCTAGTCTCAATTAAAACAATTGTCTTTTGGAGTAGAGGTCTTCAAACAAACAGTGTGTGTCCATACCCTTGCACTCACTATGTTCCCTAAACTTGCATGCTATGCCACCATCAAATCTCTTCCCTACATTTAAGAGAAATCAGCTAGGTTACAGGGCCAAAACAAGGTGAAAAGAGAAGAACATAACAGTAAAGTGGATGTTTTCCATAAGGAAATGCTGCTATAGTGGAGTTCAGAATATTTTATTATATAGAAATATTAAACTTATAGGGGATTATGGTTAAGTGATTTTGGCAGAACAAACTATTGATAAGGACAGGAGTCACTTGTACAGTAATCCAGATTGAAGTTTGTAAAGAAGACACATATTCAGTGACAGATATATTGTGGTGGCCAGAAGTACTTTCTGATGTTATATCCAAGGGTTTACACATATTTGAAATATTTACAAGTGAGCCATAGGGAATATTGAAAATAGGATCTTAGATTTTATGGAAGGGTTAATGAAATAAGCAATGTGATAAATGAAAATAGAAGTTCTGAATTTCCCTGGTTGAAAAATGTAATATAGCTAGGCAGTAGTGGGACATAGCTTTAGTTACAGCACTTGGGAGGCAGAGACGTGTAGATCTCTGAGCTGCAGAATAACCTAGACAATGCAGTGAGTTCCAGGAGGGCCAATGTTATGCACAGAATCCCTGTCTTAAAAACAAAAAGTCATTATTATGTGATTTTAAAAGAAATTGTAAGGTTAAACTCATGCCTTTTGTAATAGAGAGATGAATATATGTTTTTTATGCATGGATAGAGGTATAGTCAGATAACTTCCCTGGGTGCAGAAGGAGTCTTCATACACCAGCAACATCCATAATCTGTAATTTTAACCTTACAGAAATAAATAATTAGTTTACCACAAAAATATTTTTGAAAATGGTATAAAACTATAGGGTAAATATAAACTTCCCTTCCAAATTCAGCTAAAAAGTTATCACTGAAATAATAATAATAAAAGTCTAAAAAATTTGACTTCAAAGATTAAATAGGAAAAAAAACTCTCATGCTCCTATGAGTCAACCCAACAGATAAAGCTAAGCAAAGGACAGGATAGTACCAAAAGGCCCAAGACTCACTGATTAGTCACCCATTGCTGCTCATAGGTTTCTCTGTTATTCAGGTTCGATAAAAGAGTCCATCTTCACAGAAGATTCCATCTAGGTGGATAAAAATTAGAACCACTCTTGTAATGCCCATGGTAATATGTGCATCGGACCCTCAGTCCCCTGGGTCTTATTTGGGAAATGTCACTGAGGACTATGATGGTGGGTCAGGTATGCAGCAGTGTCAATCTGCTGCTATACTTCATCAGCTGGGGAGAAAATGCTAATTGCTTTTTAATAAAAACTATTTTTTCACTTTTGAACTCAATTATACTTAATAATTTTGTTTAATTCACTTGGCTTAGAAGCACAATTACTGGATGATCACCACTTTACCAGATGATACAAAGGATGATACATAACTCTGTTTGAATTATATAATTTAGCCCCATGTTACAATGTACTTGAAACAAAAGTGAGCTATCATAAGCAATTTGAAGTGTAAAATATAAAAGATAATATTTACATATCCACTTGTTTATTAACTAAATTTATAGAATAAATCATGAGTTTTCAGCATAGGATTTAGGAAAAATGATGAGTAAAAATGTTTAAAATGGAGAATATAGCTTGCACCCCATAGGCTCACAAATATGAATGCTTGGATCAAGTTTCTAGAACTGTTTGGGAAAGATTAGTTTTTGGAGCCAGTATATCAATGAGTTTTGTCTTTAAGGTTTCAAAAGCTCAATTCATTATCAGATAGGTTTTTTTTTTCTTCTCTCTAACTACTACTTGCAGAAAATGATTTAAGTTCTGAGATGCTGCACTAACACCATGAATGTCTGGCTGTGGTCATGCTTACTGCAACTATATTGATCCCCAAATAACACTTTGGAACTATAATCACCAAATTACATCCTTTTAAATATTTTGGTAATAGTTTCTTATAGCAATAGATTATTAACTCACTAAATATATCATAATTAAGCTTTAATCTGTATCATCAGAGATGTCAGGCATAGAGAAAATGACTGAGGAGAACTTGAGATGTGGGGACAAAAAGATTTTATGGGTGGACAGGAATTTGGGGTCATGAATGGGAGGATTGGGTGGAAAGGGGTTGAGAGATGCTATGATGGGAAGGAATGGCAGGAGAGACAGCAACAATTGGAGAACACTTCTGGTACTGTGTGGAACTCTTCTGCAGTAGAAACTTCCTATAATATACAATAGTGACCCTAAAGAATTCTAAAAATAAGGATGGAGACAGAACTCCTACTGGCTACTACTCATCACCAAATGAAGCCCAGTGCTGGGAGTGGGTGTCATCCAATTGTGTAGTTGGCCAAATGGCTTCCACAAAAATCCGCAAACAATCCAGGCTGCTGACAAGACAATATGTTGTTGTCTCAAACCTAACAGGAAGACTTCATTGATGAAGATAACACCTACTCAGGTCATTGAACTTGGTGAGGACAAGCTGATGCCTCCATAGAAACTTCACTCCTGTGTTCTAATATCTACAACATGGAAAGATTCTCTGCAGGCCACCAAGTGAACACCAACCCAACCATAAAACATTTCGTCTAAAATCTGCCCTGCCTGAACAATATCCTAGGGCAATGGTGTCACAAAATTTGTGAGAATAACCAACTGATATCTGATTTGACTGGGGGCCCAATCCATGACATGGAACTATACCTGACATTCCTTTGATGAACAAGAATTACAGTCTGGATATCACTGAGACCTAAAGTAAATCCTAACACTACTGATTATTATTCATACATATGTCTAATAACGATAGTTTGCTCTGCTAAGAGATTGGTGCCTTATTCAGTCTTCATCAGAGTGGCCTCCCCCTGTAGCCATTTGTGCCTCCATGTTCAAGCCTGCATGAATTTCTGATCTGACTTCTTTTAGTGATGGGCTATGATATAAAAGTATAAGCCAAGAAAAGTCTCCCCTGTCAAAGAAAGAATAAGAGAAAAAAGAGAGAGAGAAAAGAAAACTAAATAAACTAAGACACTTGGCCTTTTAGCAAAATGGCAAATAAACAGTTAGTAGAGGAAACTTCTTCCTTTCTGTGAATATGATACATGAAATGACACTCTATCTGAAGACCATATGGTTAAAAAGTGTTATTTAGATTGTGAGAATAATTTCTTCCTGGTATCAATTTGTCTGTATAATTATCCTTCCAAACTTTTCAATTTTTTGATGCTTATTTGTTTTAAATTTTATTTTATGTGAACTGGTGTGTCTTTATTTTTTATTTAAATCAGAAACAAGCTTCCTTCACAAGACAATCCCAGCACCCTATCCCTACCCTCATCCCTTGTCCCCTAACCCACACCCTGCAAGCCATCTCAGCCCGCACCAAATACCTCCCTAGGGAGGATGAGGGCCTCCCTGGGGGATATCCAGAGTCTGTCATTTCATTGAGGTCAGGGCCTAGCCTCCCCCCAAATAGTTCAGGCTGTGAGAGGATCCCTCAATGTGGGATGGGAACCCAAAGACCATTTGTATATCAGGGATAAATATTGATCTACTACCCAAGGCTCCATAGATTGCCTAGGCCTCCTCACAGACACCTACATTCATGGGGCCTGGATCAATCCCGTGCTAGCCTCTCATTCATCAGTCTGGGGTGAAAGAGCTTCCTTTTGTTAACCTCAGCAGTTTCTATGGATTTCACCAGCCTAGTCTTGACCCCATTGCTCATCGCTCCTCTCTCTTTGTCACTGGGTTCTGGGAGTTCAGTTCAGTGGTTAGCCATGGGAGTCTGCCTCTGCTCCCATCAAACATTGAATGAAGGTTCTAGGATGGCAAATAAGGTAGTCATGAGACTCATTATCAGGGAAGGGCATTTAAGGTAGTCTCTCCACTATTTCTTCGCTTGCCAGTTGGGGTCATCCTTGTAGATCCCTGAGTATCTCACTTTTTCCAGATCACTCCTCAAACCTATAATGACTCCTTCTATTATGTTATCTCTCATGCTGTTCTCCTCTATCCTTCCTCTGACTCAAACTTGGTGCTCCTTCATGTCCTCCTCTCTCCTCCTCTTCTCTCCCTCTCTTTTCCCCAGCTCCCTCTTGCCTCCCCTCCCATGCTCCCACTCTGCTGAGGAGATCTTTCCTCATTCCTGTTCTCTGGAGTACCATGCATACATCTCTTAGGGTCCATCCTGGTTCCCAAACTCTCTGGCAGTGGGATTGTAGGCTGGCCCTCCCCTGTTCCATGTCTAAAATCCATGAATGAGTTTGTATTTTTTATTTAAATTAGAAACAAGGTTTCTTCACATTTCACTCCCAGTTCCCTCTCCCTCTCTCTCTCTCCGTTTCCTCCTTCCACACCCTCCCACCACCTCCTAGACACCCACTCAATACCCACTCCCTTTCCCAGGGAGGATGTGGACCTCCATGGAAGATATCCATAGTCTGTCATTTCATTCAGGGCAGGGGCTAGGCCCTCCCCCAATAGTACAGGCTGAGACAGCATCCCTCATTGTGGGATAGGAACCCAAAGTCCATTTGCATGCCAGGTATATACTGATCTAGTACCCAAGGCCACATAGATTGCCTGGGCCTGCTCACTGACACCACATTCAGGGGACCTGGATCAGTCCCATGCTGGTTTCTCAGCCATCAATCTGGTATCCAAAAACTCCCACTTGTTCAGGTCAGCTGATTCTGCGGGTTAAACAAGCCCATTCTTGACCCATTTGCTCATCAGTCCTCCCTCTGTCACTGACTTCCAGGAGTTAAGTTCAGTGTTTTGCTGTGGGTGTCTATCTCTGATTCTATCAGTCATTGGTTGAAGGTTTTAGGATGGCATGCAAGGAAGTAGTCAAACTCATTATCAGGGAGGGACATTTAAGTTATTCTCTTTAATATTGCTTAGTTTATCAGTTGGTGTCATCCTTGTAGAGCTCTGACTATCTCACTAGTGGCAGATCTCTCCTCAAACCTCTAATGACTCCCTCTATTACGGTGTCTCTTATACTGCTCTCCTCTATTCTTCACCCATCTCAAACTTCCTGTATCCTCATGTGCTTCTCTCACCTCCTATTCTCCCCCTCTCTTTTTGCAGCTCCTTCTTACCTTCCCCCATGCTCCCAAACTGCTCAGGAGATCTTACCTCATTTCCCTTCTCTGGGGTACCATACATGTCTCTCTGAGGGTCCTTCCTGTCTACCAGACTCTCTGACAGTGGGATTGTAGGCTGGCACTCCCCTGTTCTATTTCTAAAATCCATATATGAATGAGTACATATCATGCTTGTCTTTATGTGACTGGGTTACTGTTGGGGCCTAGCCCCCATATGGTATCTGAGTTGTTTGTCAGCTGATAGCCACAGGTGGGTGAATCCTGTTTTGTAGCCGTGGCTTACTAGCCCCGCATTGCCCCACTGACATCAACATCTAGCAGGAGGAAAACATGCTCTCTTCCACCTGGGGTTTTTCCACTGTTGTAAGCCTATATATACTACTGCTCCCTCCTACAAGAGAGAGACCTCTTAGCACTTGTAAAATAAAGACACACAAACACACATACACACACACACACACACACACACACTTGGCAATAAAGGCAGCACAGGCATTTTCTTAGTACAAACAGCTGGACATCTGGTCTTTCTTTTCCTGATATCTTGGACTTGCTTGTGGTGTGGTTGCCGCAATTGGATGTCCCACTCAGGAGAGGACAGACTCAAGAAAGAAAAGATTTAAAAACAGGCATCTCAACTTCTAACAGTAAAATTGAATGGTAAAATCCCCAGAATTTTGCTTGAGAAATCACCTTCTAAGGAGGTATATTAAATTAATGTCCAGCCTTTCGCTTGATCCATTGAGGTCAGAAAAGTAAGAAAAACTGAGAGATTACCCTCAAAAGCTGGCCAGCAAGTAAGGCTATGAGGGCGTATGGGGAAAAGGGCACTAAATTGGGGATACCAGATTAAATCTCCAGGCCTTAACCTGACACCATGGTTGGGAAAGAAAGGGGAACCTGACTGGTCGCCCTCAGTTGGAGGGTGTATTGGATTAAATCTCTAGGTCTTTGCCTAATACAAAGCTCAGGAAAGAAAGGGGAACCTGAAAGGTTGCCGTCAGTTGGAAGGTGGATTGAGTAAATCTTTTCGCTTTTGCCTGAGGGATCATTCTCAGGTGGAGGATGGATAAAAATAGGTAAATTGAAAATCAGTAACAGTTAGTAAATGAGGTACTGGTATTAAGTGAAAGAAAAGAAAAAGTTAAAAGTATGGAGTAAAAAATACACAGAGATCTGGACACTGTGTGCTGTTGTGTTGTCTTTAAACTGTTTAATAGCTAAGAAATGAACAAAAACTGTTAAAAGATATTGGATTTTCAGTGGTGCTGAAATAATCCCACTTACATATTTTGAAAATGCTTTGACTTCTAAATTTATCTATAAGGACAGGTTACTTGGAAAAAGAATTTCTTCTTTTGCTTCCACAGAAAAAAAAGCTGTGGGTTAGTTCCAGAATGTTATGGTTTGATAAAGCAAGACCACCTGAAGCAGTGGCCCAGGTGATCCAATATCTAAAACAGCTGAGATGATGAAGCCTTTCAGATGACAAAAACAAGGATTTCAACAGGTTTCTGCTTTTTTTGTCATAATCCCCCTGGTATTTCACTGCCCTTTAACAGCAGAAAGTAGTTTTGAAAGGATGACACCCACATTCCCAAATATTGACTATAAATGTTTGTTTGCATCATTCATACATGGTTGGTTATTATTACAATTTTAAGGTCAATTTTGTGAGTCACCTATAAAAACTTTTTAGAAGGAGTGGGTATGGCTGTAGCCCCTGAGAAAAATAGCAAAAGCTTACAACATGGACTGAGAGCCAAAGAAATCAGTATAAAAGATTCTATAGAGTAACAAACAGTTCAAACAAAATTTCAAAATATAGGCAGTGGTGGTACATGCCTTTAATCCCAGCATGCGGGAGGCAGAGGCAGGTGGATCTCTCTGAGTTCGAGGCCAGGCTGTTCTGACAGACTCCAAAACAGTACAGAGAAACCCTGTCTCATAAAACCAAAAATTTAAAAAATAAAAAAGGGGGAGATGTTGGGGCCTCGCCCCCACAGAGTCTCTTAGTTGTTTGTCAGCTGATAGGCACAGGTGCATCCTGTTTTCTAGTCCTGGCTTACTGCCCCTGCATTGCCCCACTGACATCAACATCTAGCAGAAGGAAAACACGTTCTCTTCCACCTGGGGTTTTTCCATTGTTGTAAGCCTATATATAATACTGCTCCCTCCTACAAGAGAGAGACCTCTTAACACTTACAAAATAAAGACATACACAGACATTCTCCTGGCAATAAAGGCAACACATGCATTTTCTTAGTACAAACAGCTGAACATTTATTCTTTCTTTTCCTGATGTCTTGGACTTGCTTGTGGCATGGGAGCCACAGCAGGTTACCTCACTCAGGATGGTTTCTTCTAGTGCTGTCCATTTGACTGCAAATTTCAAGATTTAATTGTTTTTTTCTGTGAATAGTACTCCATTGTGTATATGTACTACATTTTCTCTATCCACTCTTCAGTTGAATGACATCTAGTTTACCTTCAGGTTGTGGCTATTACAGACATCCTTGTTGTATGAATGTGCATCTTTTGGATATATGGCTAAGAGTCGAATTGCTAGGCATTGTGGTAGACTGATTCTCATTTTGCCGAGGAATCTCCATACTGATTTCCAAAGAGGCTGTACGAGTTAACACTCCCAGCAGCAGGGAGGAGTTTTCACATTTCTCCACATCTTCTCCAGTATAAACTGTCATTGGTATTTTGGATTTTAGCCATTCTGACAGGAGTAAGATAGTGTAATAGTGGTTTGGCTGCATATTTGTTGGTACACCATCAGAGTACAATGCCTCATGGGCTAGAAGAAGGGAAGATCTAAGATACCCTGAGCCTGAAGTTAGGAAACATTGATAGCAAGCATTATGTATGCTGGAAATCAAACCTAGGTCCTATGTAAGAATTGCTAGTAATCTTAATAGCTGAGATATCTCACCAAATTGCTTGCTCAGCATTTTAAAGTTAAAATTAGCTAAAAAGTTCCTTTTGAAGTTAACTCTAATTTGGAGTGTGTTCAGGGCTACAAACCTGTTGTATGAATGTTACCATACCTTGCTTTCTCTGGAAAATTCATTAGACACATTCCTTTTTGTAATGCTAGTCATGGGGTAGAGAAGACATTTAGGAAAAAAACAGTTTCTCTGATCCCTACATAAAAACTTCACATTGGCCTTTATCTCCAGGCAAAGAGACAAACTGTCAACAGCTGGAGACAGCATAATAATAGTCAGGGCAGTCTGTGCTCTCACTTCTGTTTCCCTTGCTGGTTTATGTCATGGCTTGAATCACTGTGGGAGGATAATTATTACCCTGTTGACAGTAATAAGTTCCTACATCTTCAGTCTGCATGCCACTGATCTTGAGAGAATACTGTGTGCCAGATCCACTGCCACTGAACCTGGATGGGACCCCATCTTCCAATCTGTTTGCATAATAGATGAGGAGCTTAGGAGGTTCCCCTGGTTTCTGCTGATGCCATGCTAAATAACTGTTAATGTTTTGACTTGACTGGCATGTGATGGTGACAGTTTCTCCCACAGATGCAGAAAGCAACCCTGGAGACTGGGTCATCTGGATATCACATCTGGCACCTAAGATTGGAAAGTTAAGAACAAATTTTCATAAAATTAACTCTCTTAAATGAGTACTTTCCCAGAGATCTGTCAAATCTGGCCACACTCAGCTGCATAAATTTCCAGTTCTGTCTTTCTTACCTATAAGACAGAGCAGCACCAACCCTAGGAGCTGAGTGGGGGTCCTCATGTATGTCCTGAAACTTGTGTGATGCTGACTCCAGCTCAAGGTTCAGTCTGACTTTGAGAAGTACTCAGGGCAGTGGGCTTGGCTTTGGGCACATGCAAATCAGCAATGACTCATTGGTTTATAATTGATTTAAGGAGTCACTTATTCATTAAGGCCTATGTTTCACGTATGTGTCAGATCTCAGGCAGTGCAGGTTTTTTTTTGTAGAAAATGGGTGCCTCTATGGAAAAGAAAGGACAGAACCAGTCTGTGATTTGCACCTTCTTTTTATTTCTGTGATACTCAGTGTAGAATTTTCTTGTTATTTTCCCTCCTTGACAGGGAATGTGACATATGGTACATTCTAGAGAGTACATAAATATTTACAGGTCCTTTAATAAGTAGCAGTAAATGTTATTGATACCATGCAGCATATTCTGTTTTATCTTATTTGAGAGACTGAATTGTAATTAAATCTTTTCACAGTTCCTTTTCCAATCTCCAAATCCTCTCATATATTCCACCCACTCTCTTTAAATTCATGGTCACTTCTTTTACTGTTATTTTGTGCATATATGTAATTGTATACACAAATGTATTTTAAATATAAACTGTTGAGAACATGTAATATACCAGTATGTATGTTTTCAATGGTGACATTTTGGCCTTAGGCAATCCATTATGTGCCCTTCCCTGGGAAAAACACCTCTTCTACATCCAGTTTTACTCAGTTGTCTGCAGTGCTGTAGAATTGAAGCCTCATGGAATTTTCCATTATCCAGTTTGCCATGCTTGTTCGTATTCTACTTCTTGAACTCATATGCTGTCTGTAATGTTGATGAGATTTTGTAGGTATAAATTCTGATATCAGGAGAAACACAGTCTTACAGAAAATTCCCTAATCCTATGGAGCTTACTATCTTTCCACCCACTTTTTCCAAACTATTCCATGAGTCTTGAGGATATGGGAGTGTTTAGTAGGTGCATCCATGAGATTGAGCTCTGTAGCTAAACATGGATGTCAGCAGGAATCATTCATGCTAACAATGATTACCAGAATAGTAACAGAATAACATTGGGAAGTATGTTTGTAAAGAACTTGAGGATCTCATTTAACTAACCAATCTTTCCTGATAAACAGTCACATTTTACTCTATTTATGATAGCTCAGCTACTCAAGAACTACTTCCATCTAGTCCAAACAAGGGTACTGGTCCTTTTTTATTTCATCTGTTCATGGAAGCTTTCTTCTTAGATTTGTCTTTGACTAAATTTATTTCCAATGTTCTTGTGAGGTTTCTGATTATTGGATGTGCTTTCCATTCTCCCTTATCAAAGTTACTTTCTTTATTTCAGAAGTATCACCCATGTCTTGAATGTACAGTGTTTTCAAACTTTACATATGCTATAGGAACCACAGCACTTCCAGATACTAAGAGGATATATCTCTAAGTTTAGATATAGGGCAGAGGGACACAAAGAGTGTGGTGAGAGAAGCATGTAAAAAAAGTAGAGGCAGAAACTACACATGGGGATTTATAATCATAGTGGGAGTAAGGGTTTGATGGACTTAGTTTGAGTTTCTTTGAAGAGTTGAAGGGAAAGAGTTTTTCATGTACAGGTAATATGTAGGAGGTAGAGATTAGGGAGGATTGCCACACCAAATCCAGTAGATTCTGTGGGACAAGTTTCAAAGACTGAGGTGATAATTTCAAAGGAAAGAGGTCTCCTGGAAACAGTTGTGAAACTCTAGGCTGCAGACAAATATTGAGCTGTAGTTCTCATGGAAATCTCTGTTCTTCTATTGTTTTCTCATATTAACATAATATTCCTGAAAGGCTATGCTGACATCACAAACAAAAGATATAAATAAGAACTGTCCCCTGATACATGGTCACTGAACATGACCTAGTCTCCAGTAAAACCACCATTTTTTGAATCATTCATGTCATTCACAAAATTAAATAGTAATAATGATAAAAACTTCCCTAAAAATAAAGTTTCATATGGCTATACATGTGTGATTGGGAGTAGTTTTAATGATTTATAAGGAAAGCTTTTTAATAAGAAAAAGTAAAACAAAAAGAGTCCAGTATTTCAAAGACTCACAAAATGTAGGTAACAGATCTCAATTATGAACTAGGTAATAGATGTCAGAAAATAACTGACCATAAAAATTTGTTAACTTGATCTTAGAAACAGACAGTTAGCTGTGGTTAGCCATGAATGATTTTCTGATCTATTGTTGGATAAATTGTGGGTTTGTGTCTAGTAATGATGATGTCATTTGAATATTGCTTCACTGAACATGACCCCTGACATGATATATGTTATCACTATTAAAAGCCTTGCTTAAGAACTGCAAAATACACTCAGATTCAAACTGCCTCTGTGTTTGTTTCTTTTTGTCACCGCCAAATCCCTATCCACCTAGTCTTTGAAAATCCTTATCCCAGAGACCCTCATACCAGCTGGGATGGTCCACGACACAGGATGAGAATGACACCCACACATTGAATGAAAATGATGATATATAGGAGAGTCGTCAGAAAAATATTCTTGGAATAATATTGTATCTAGCCACTTCTCTGAAACTGTTTGTCAGATATAATGGTTACCCTTTAGAATTTTATGGTCACTTACATATACTGCCTTATCAGCATATTATCTATAAATTATGATACTTTGACTTCTGTTCTAATTTGTATCCCCTTGATATCCATCAGTTACTATTCTAGATAAAATTTCTAGTACTTTTTAATAGAAATGGAGAAAGTAGTCAACCTTGAATTTTTCCTAATTTTAGTGAAATTATTTTGAACTTATCTCCATTTAATATGGTGTTGGGTGTAGGTATACTCAAAAATTGGATGTGTATTTAGGTATGTTCCTTATGCCATTAATTACTCCAGGACATTTATCATGAAGAGCTCTTGATCTTACTGCCTCATAGCTACATCTCAGGGACTTCTATAATTTTGTGTCATGGGGTTCATGGAGTAAGGGGGAGTAAATGTATAATTATAATCTAGTAGATTTTACAATGCAAACAGCACTTCTTAAACATTATTTCTTGTTAAAAAACAAAAATTAAACATTATCCAGTCTCTGTTTAGAGAATTTGGCTATCCTTGTAACTCCAATTAAGAAAAATCACACACCAATATAAAAAATAAGTGTTACTCTTTTCAGCCATCAAAAAAAGAAAATTAGACTTCTCCATTCCTCAGTTACATAGCCAAGACATGGCATTATCTTTCTTCATGAAATTAAGATGAATGTTTAATATATCTAAGTAATTGGATTTTTGATAATACTTATTTTACATATATAATGTGATCCAATTATCACTGGGAGAAATTTTATAAATTGTTAATACTAGAATCTATATTTTGATGTCCAAAAGATTGGTCAAGTTATGCAGAGATATTCGTCAATGTTTGTTTTATTCTCCAGTAATTTCCTAGATGCCAGAACTTGCCTGATACTGACAATGTGGGATTTCTAATCCAATGTCACCACATTTCCTCAGATGTCGCAGGTTGGATGTTGATGATCTTAGGTGTATGCAGTAACTCCATGGGTGCTTCTCTGTCTTGTTGTCTGTTCATGCCTGCCTACAGGCATCACTGAAAATATATTCCTCCTTTTCTAACTTTGAAACTGATGATAGGGTTGTCCATTCATCATGTATATAGGAAATTATAGAAAGAAATGAGACTCTGACAAGGGAACTTTTAGAAATTCTGACAGTGGATGGGGACTTATTGTACCACTCTTGACCCAGGACTCAGAGTTTCACCAGTTAACCAACAGCATTAATAAATATTGGCACAGGTTTCCACAATAGATCTGCAGATTTCTTGATTCTATTCTATTGCTGTAAAGAGATAACATGACCATGACAATTCTAATAAGGAAAATCAACTAGGTGAGGCTTTCTTACAGTTTACTTCATTGTCCTCATTTTGGGCAGCATGGATGCATACAGGCAGACATTTAGTTAGAAGTTCTACATCTAGATCAGCAAGAGACAAGAATATATGATTATAGAGATACTGGGTCTGTCCTGGACTTTAGAAACCTCAAGGCCCAACCCCAGTGACACACTTCCTCCAACAAGACCACACCTCCAAATTCTTTCAAATAATGTCACTCTATAAGCATTCAAATATATGAACCTATGGGGAACATTCATATCCAAATTGCCACAGTATGTATAATACTAACCAGAAATAAACACAAAACACCAATTTCCATGTATAAGTGTAGTAACTCATAAATGTAAAAACTATTTTATTTATTTCATGTAGGTGAACATTTTGTTTGAGGTGGTGTGTTCCCTGTGTAGTAACTGTTGCTCATAAGCCCATGATCCTTCTTACACAATCTCTCATTTGCTGAAGCTAAGTATCACACCACTAATCCAGCTTCTAAAAAAATCTTTCTTAACAGATCATAACCTATGAGTAAATGCCAATCATTAAATAAATATATAAATTTAAGAATTATTTCCACAATATGTAAATATATTAGTTTTAAAAATCATTCAGTTGACAGTGCAATCTGTATTAATGGGAGCATGCTGTTGCAAATGGAAAGTCTTAGACTTACTGAATGATTTGCTCCATTTGAAAGAGATGCCTGGGACTCAGAGCTCTACAAAACTGTTTAGTTATAATATCTTCAGCTAAGAAAAATTAGTGTCCAACTAGGAAAACTGCATTTTAATATACAATGTACTTGGAACACATGCAGCTCTAGTTTTTTACAAAAGTACATTTGTAAAAGTTTGTAATATATTTTATTTTTATTTTAACGCACCCACACATGTGCTTGCATTCATTTATGTGCACCACTCATGTAAAGGAATGCAGATAGATGAAAAGAAGGCATCGTTTGCTCTGAGGCTAGTGTTGTTGGCCACCATAGGAGTGCTTGAAAAGGAAACTACACCTCTTGAATAACCACCAAGTACTCTTAATCACTGAAGCACCACTCCAGCTATACATTTGCATTTATACTGAAAGATATATTATTTCCATGGTATTATCAATATAAAAACATTTAGTATTTATCAATGTTAGGTATCACATAGGTCAAGCAATTTTTCCACACAATTAATAATTAGTCATATTTATTGAACATCAGTATTACAAAATTATATGTTATCAATTTATAATATGTGTAATTAGTCACATAAACATACCATTGAGAAACACAAGTTTCAGTAGCTCAATTTTTAAATTCATAGAGCAAATTTGTCCTGGAAAACTGAAACATATCTCAATATGCCCAAATCAGACATTTAGTATTACTTTCCTTCCTTCACATAATTTACTCTCTTACTTTTTAAATTAATTATATTTAATAACTTTTTTCTTTAGTCCACATTTATGCATTCATCAACTTTATTCTCTGAACAAAAATCTAATAAGAAAGCTGCTAGAATTAGGACCAAGGAGACTACACACCAAATCATACATCAATGCTTCATCACAACAACATCTGAAAGCATATTTCACACAACATATTTTCTTTCTACTAAGTTCTGTACAACTTATTAATGAAGTATCCATGAGATTAACGGTTGTATAATTGTTATATAATTATTGACATATTCAAGCAGGAGTATGGATAAAGGAGATGACAAGCATGAGGAAGCATGAACACTCACATTGTAGTTCTTCTGAACTTACTTAGGTCACATGGTCAAAGGATCAGATATTTTTTTTCTTTTGAAAGTGGACTCTAGATGGTGAGGAGTTTGCATGTTCCTAGGAATACTTTATCTGACTTCAGGTATTCGGGATTTTGGAAGCTGTATTTTAATAACAAGTTTACTACAATAGTTAAGTGTGTGTGTGTGTGTGTGTGTGTGTGTGTACTCTTGTTACTGTGTTGTCAACCATGTTTTATAAATCTCATTTCTTATCATAAATCTGTTATTATGGAAAGGTTATCTTTTCAGATAAGTCCTGAGAAGCATTTGCTTGTTTTGAATGCTAGGTCTGGAGAAAAGGACAGACATTTAAGACATAGAACATTTTTCTATGAACCCTATATAAAAACATCACATTGGATTTTAACTCTTAGCAAAGAGAAACAATCTGAACAGCTTGAAATACCAGAAAGAAGAATCAGGGCAGCCTGGATTACCACTTCTGCTTCTTTGAATGGTTTATGTCAAGAAGTGAATCACTGTGGGAGGAAAATTCCTGCCCTGTAGGCAGAAGTAAGTTGCAACATCTTCAGAATGCATGCCACTGATCTTGAGAGAATACTGTGTGCCAGATCCACTGCCACTGAACCTGGATGGGACCCCATCTTTCAAGCTGGTTGCTCCATAGATCAGGAGGTTAGGAGGATTGCCTGGTTTTTGTTGATACCATGCTAAACTACTGTAAATGTTCTGACTTGCCCGGCATGTGATGGAGACACTTTCTCCCAGAGATACAGACAGAGAACCTGGAGATTGGGTCATCTGGATGTCACATCTGGCACCTGAGATTGGAAAATTAAGAAAATAACTTCCATACAATTAATCACATTAGATGAGGAGTTTGCCAGAAACCAGACTGATCTGACCACATTTACATGAATAAATTTCCAATGCTATCTTCCTTACCTGTAAGCCAGAATAGCAACAACCCCAGGATCTGAGTGGCAGTCCTCATGACTGTGCTGTGAACTCTGTGAGCCTGACTCAACCACAGGATGTGACCTGACTATAAAAAAGGTTTTATGTCAGTGGACTGTGGTCTAGACACATGCAAATCAACAGTGACTCATTGATTTATTAAGTCAGTGACTTGTTAAATGCATGTGTGTCACTGTATATCAGTTCTTGGTCACTTTTTCATTCATTGTTATTTCATGCATATAGGTATTTGTAAACACATATATATTCCTAATATAATCTGTTGAGGACACATAATGTTACTTATATGTATATTTTCAGGGCTGTCCATTTCACAATAGACAACCAGTCCTGTGCTCTTCCCAGATCCTTCACACAACAGTAACAAGAGGCTTTAAAGATATGAAGTTTACACTGATATTATCTCACAACCAGATTTTTTATGGCATCAAATACAGGGGTGATATGGTCTAGGATCTCATGAGTAAGAAGTTGTGGACAAGCTGGGTGGTGGTGGCACACGCCTTTAATCCCAGAACTCGGGAGACAGAGACAGGCAGATTGCTGTAAATTCGAGGCCAGGCTGGACCGATAGCCTCCAAAACAATACAGAGAAACCCTGTCTCGTAAAAACCAAAAAAAAAAAAAAAGAAGTTGTGGACAGTCTCTCCAAGAGGAAAAAGTAGCACACAGAGAGAAAGGATTTATTTGCATAGATTCATAATATCAATATTCATGATAGAAAAAAATGGACAAAAGAGCATTCTTAATATGAAATGTCAAACCTTACCAGACTTTTCACGTTCTATAATTATCCAAGCTGTAGAAACTGATATAATCTGCATTAGGTAAGATTTCTCTCTGATTCACTGGCAAAATTTTTCCGTTGGTAATTATTTTCTTAACAATGGAAATATTTGTGATGCTAAGTTGTACTCTCCACTCAGGTTACAGTATTATTCATTCCAGCAGCAAATTTTTTCCTTTGGCATTTATTTCTCAACAATGGAAATGTTACTTTCAGGTTATGGGATTATTCAGTCAAGCAGATTTGTCAACTAAGTAATTGGCTACAGTGAGTGACAGCAGAAAAGGAAACAGATGTGACAGTGATCACCCTATCCAGGAAGATGGTTGTCTAGTCCCCCAGCCCTACCACAGGCTTTTCTCTACATGTAATACAAGGAAATGTCAGGATTCTTTATTCTCCACTGACTAAATGTTTTTGAGAAATGTGCCCAGATCACAATCACAGTCATTGGAAATGACTATAAAAAATCCTGGAAACCATCTTTATGAGAAAATAGACACTTGTCCCCAGTGCAACAAGTATTGGTTGTTTAAAGGTTGGTGATCTTGATTAGATAGACATGTGTTTTTACCTCCTCCTGATGGAATAATTTTTCAAGAGAGGATAAGGTTGTTTCTTTGTCCAAATGGAGCCCAGAAAAAGACAAACAATATTTCATGGCAAATTGTTACTTGCTCAGAGAAACTAATTTTCAAAACTTGGGGCTTTTTATTCTTGTTAATGATTATCAGCATCAGGAAGAATTCTACGTAGGTTATCACACATAAATATGTACAGAACACATACAAATGCAATCCACATCTGGCTTCCAATCAGTAAGATATATTGGTCTGGGAAACTACTTAATCATAGACTTGTTGTGACAGTGAAAAACAAACCATGTTGTAGAGCCCCATTATTGAATGTGTGTAGTGGTGCACACATTTTGTCCCAGATATTGGGAGTAGGTAGTAGGGATTCCACTAAGGCCTACTTGAGACTTGAATATTATCATGAAAAATATCTAATTTTGAAAATATTTAGAAATACTGACATGCAAAACAATGTTGGGGTTGAGTTAGAGCCACTGATCTTTCTCCTGCTGGACTAAGTAAGAAGCAGGAAGTTGACAGTTTGCACCAGCAAACCCATCTTGTTGTGTGATCACAGTCTTTGATTACAACCTTTCCTTTTGTAAATTAATTTTCTTAAAAGCCATCTGTCACGTGTCAGGAGTAAATATACAAACATTGGGGTGAAGTTTAGGATGTTCCTGGATCGTAACATGAGGCATGACACTTACTTACAGTATTTAATTCAGTAAAGTTGCAACTCTCTCAGTATCCCTCCTCTACATTGTTACATGCTTTTGGCCCAGAATATCTCTCATATGTTCCTCATAGATAGACTTAGATTGACCTAGTTAGATGACAGGCTCTATTGTGAAGTGTTTGCTATTTATTTGTTTGCTTGTTTGTTTATTTCAAGATGCTGTTCAGTTTTTGATGACTGCAATTCACTTTGGAAAACCCATGGCCCCAGAGCTGCCTCATCCAGATGAGGCAGGTACTCATCTAAGGCTTTGCTGATCCTTCCCAGTTGAACTTGATGGCCCTGAGTCCAAAAATATCTGGGAAAACCTGTGAGGTGTCAATTTGTGATCTGGAACCCAGGTATTTTCAGGGACAAATCCATAGAAGCCACAATCTGCTAAACACACTTATTAATCAGAAATAAACATAAATAATGATTTTGTAACATCAGCATTCTGCCCAAAGCTGATTTTGAGACGAACTTGGCCTTCTACTCTCCTTAGGCATGGCTGTTTTTACAAACAGGAGTAAGTTTCTGGAACAAGCTTCACAGGGACACCATCTTGCAGTAGATATGTTAGCAAAAACTGCTGAGACCAGTCTCAAAGAAGTGGTAAGAGACCTGGGAACTTCTTTCCCAAATTTGTACTTTTTTTACAAACATTCTTGTTTACACATCCATTTCTCAATACCCTCACCCTCCCATCCTCTCATGCTTCCCTTCCCACCAGCCCCCACAACCCACGCACCAACCACTCCCCAGGGATAGTGAGACCCTGCACTGGAGATCATCAAAGTCCATTACACCATGTGAGGGAGGGCCCAGGCCTTCCTTTCCATATCTGTGCTACAGTAGTATCCCTCCAGAAGGAATGGGCTCCCAAAATCCATTTGTGATCTAGGAAAAAAAAACCTGGCTCCACTGTTAGAGTATTCATTGACTGCTTTGGCCTCCTAGATGGTACTCATATTCAGAGTGCTTGGTTTGTTTTGAACCCAAGAGAAAAACTCATGGTCCCCCAAAGAAGGGGAGGGGGCAAAAACCCCTGAGCAAATTGGGAACATGAGGTAGGGGGGGTGGAGAGAGGAGGGGGATGGAAAGGGGAAAAGGAGAGAAGGGGAGAGAGGGGTGGAAGCACAGGACAACTCAGACATGGAAGGAATAAAAGAGGGCAAAAAAGGAGATGCCTTGATAATGGGAGCCAGTGCATGTTTGGAGAGACATCTGGCAGAGAGGAAATGCTAGGAGTTCCACAGGGATAAACCCAACTAAGAATCTTGACAGAGTTGTAGAGACTGCCTTTGATGCATTCCCCTATAATGAGATTGGTTAACCTTGGTTATCATTCCTAGAGCCTTGTCCCAGTATCTGATCAAAGTAGAAACAGACACCCACAGCTGAGCACTGAGCCATACTCCCAGAATCCAGTTGTGAAGAGGGAGGAGAGATGACCAAATGAACCAAGAAGGAACTGGAGATACCCACAGAAACAATTGACTTGACCTAATGAAAGCACGTAGACCTTAGTTCTAAAGCAGGGAAACCAGTATTGGACCAAACTAATTTGTACTTTTCCAGTGGCTTTCAGCAGCTAGACTGATGTCCTCCCCTAGGTAAATGTGTTAGTATTGCCATCTGCTGGATAGATCGGTGATAGACCAGGCAGAGCCTAGAGGAAAAATTGAGGCTGGTTGTAAAGGGAGGCTTTTCCTTGCTAGCCGCTTTGGTTTATCACCAGCCAGTCACCTGGGCTCTGCCACATTGTAGTCCCCAAATAAAACACAAGACGCTGTATCAATTATGAAGCTGTTGCCCTTGCTTGTTTCTTACTGGCTAGCTCTGACTGAAGTAATTACCCCATAATTGTTAATCTAAGTATATCACTTATCGGAGAAGTTTCTGGGCTTCCTACCCCTTGGCGTTACATCTTGACTTCCTGTATTTCTCCTGTGTTTCTCCTACCCAGAGTCCTCCTGGACTCCTAGTCCCACCTATCTTGGTTCCATATTGGCCAACAGTGCTTTATTGACATATACACGGGACTTCCCCCATTAGCTGATAATCAGTGCAAATCCTAGTGTGCTAGGGAAAAGCAAAACAAAACAACAACAGCATCAAAGAGCAAAGACTGGAGTGCTCCTCACTCTGCTTTATCAGAGATAAAAGAAGAATTGTGCAAATACTGCCAGATATATCTATTCCAACACATAAACATGCACCCCAATTCTTGCAATCAAAAAACAAGGAAATATTGACAAGAAGGCATTAAACATAGATGAAAAATCCTGGAAAATATGTTAATTCCTATTAATACATTCTGTGTATACTCATAGATATTACGAGTTAGAGTGGGGATACACAAATAATGTATATCAGAATTATGGGTCAAAAGTTCATTTGACACACACATGCTGCCAATCAAGCTAGGCTGGTGTATGCTCAGGAACTTATATTGATATACAGTGGGAAGGATCATCCACTATAAAACTACTTAGTAACACTCTGTTGACTATCCCATGCAGGTGACTATATATAGTGCACTGTAATCACACCTGATTTGAGTGATGGATTGCTGTCACTCTTCAGCAACAAGGATGAGCATTTAAAATTTGAAATAAGGATTCTGCTGAGCTTACAGGCATTGAGGAAATTATAATTAAAAGTTCAGTTAAGGTAACCTTGCCACTATTGCTTAGATTCTTTTTTAAATTTTTCTATTATATTATTTTAAATAGCTTGTTTTACAATCAAACCCTGTTCCCACCACTCCCCTCCTCCTGCACCCCCCCACAAACCCCCCAGCCTCCCACCCTATTGCCACTCCCTTCCACATAGGGGATATCTAGAGTCTGTCATTTCAGTCAGGGCAGGGGCCAGGCACTCCCATAAGAGTCCAGGCTGAGAGAGCATCCCTCTTTGTGCTATGGAGGCTAAAATGGCCAAGAGACGCTTAAGAAAGTGCTCAACATCCTTAGCAATCAGGCAAATGAAAATCAAAACAACTTTGAGATACCATCTTACTCCTGTCAGAATGGCTAAAATCAAAATCACTGAAGACAATTCATGCTGGAGAGGATGTAGAGAGAGGGGAAAACTCCTCCACATTAGCAGGTATTTTTGATGATGGGACTTGCAGGAGTTAATATTACAATATTTGATGATCCTCATAAAGTCACATAGTGATCACAAAATTTAATTGATGTTAGTAAGCATAAATCTTTAAAGCTATATTATGTTAATATGGAAATACCTACCTCACTGCTCAAATTTTTAAGATGTTGGACTCCTAGTTTAAATTTCAAATAATTGTTCCTCTTATTTACACATATTTGTTAACTTCTGATCTAATGTTTAACCATAAATATTATTTTCTTTTCTGGCTTCATAAATAAGTGATCACTGAGAGACACTGAGTTAGACAACGATAATTCACTACTGATCACTAACTGCAGACACCCTGCTGTGTCAAATGTAAATGAAAGCATCAAAGACAAACTCTAGGTCTCAGAAGCATGGTCTTAGCCACTAAACTCATTCGTAACAATAATGTTTTCAATTTGTATACATTTTGTCTCACATGGCTTTCTTTAGGCACTTTAGTCTTACTGGTGTTTTGTCTATATCCATTGTTGTTTTTTTATGATTTTGTGTGTGTGAGTGAGTGTGTGTGTGTGTGTGGTGTTATTTTCTTTGTGTATTTCTTATTCTCTTGTCTGCTTGTTTTCAAAAGAGAAAAAATAGAAGATGTAGTGTTGGACTGGAGGACATATGAAAAGGAGTCTTGGAAATATTTTATGAGAAGAAACTATGATCAGAATATATTTTCTGAAAATCAATTTTTAGTCAAAAAAGAAAAGAGTAATCAATCATTTTTCCTATGACATCAAGATAGATTGCTTAATTTTGTGTCAGTACATGTATTGAAGGAAAATATTCAGTCTAGTACACAGCTTCTTAACAAAGATCCATCACCATTACTTCAAGAAAGTTCATAATCTCCTTTCATTAGTGCATGCCATAATTGTCAATAAACAAGCACCTTATCCTCTGATTTTCTGGTGTGAATAGAATAGCCTAAGTACAGTAGAACAGAAATTCATGACTTATAATGAATGGCAGGATCTGGATCACTGGCATGTGATCTTCCGGTAAGCAGTACATCTGCACTTCTTCAATCATGATAGTTCTGTATCATTACTTCTATCATCAACAGACAATATTCATGATGATCTCCATTCACATGTAAAGAAAATGAACTTCCATCCAGGCCTTGATTCTGAATGCAAATATTTTTCTGCCTAACATTGCATGGGTGATAATTATTTTGCCTTTTCTATACAATCCTATTTGTCTGCCCCTGAAAGATTTTCATCTACTTTGACCATCATCTCTATGTACCTTGAATGGGTAATTTTCTCAACTATTGTTAGTGTGATTTCTGCATATAATAACTGAGCATTTCTTGAATGGTACCCTTCTCATTACATGTCCTCTGTCCCAAAAAATTAATCTGTAACACTAAGCACTTTCATGCTATGTTCCTTCATATCACTCTGAAACTCTCCTGTGGCTGCAACTTCCTACAGTTTCCATCACCATTCCTGCATAGTTGTCTATTCACTTAATTTATAAGCCAAAAAGACAATCAAAATCTCAAATATGAAAATTTAGCAGGATATTAATTTAATACTGAATTAAGTAATGTATATAAATGTCATGCTAATGACTCGGTGTGTGTGAAAAGTCCATTATTAGGACCATTTTTACCCTGTCTTGGAATTAAAACATCACAGTTCTATCTGTAAACATCTGGCTCATTGCAACTATGATAAGTTCAGTTCTGGTTTTATAAAAGTCTCTCATAATTGTACTCATTATGTATACAATCCTCTCTGTGGATAATTAATATCATATAACTAGGAGTGACAATTTTCAGGTAAAATACATGACTTTAAAATTGGAAGATGGCTCAGTTATTTAAAGCACTTGAGCATCAAGTTTTCCAAGTCACCTAAAATTAATAACTTTGATATATAGAACCTACTTACAAAGTGAGTTGGGCAGTGTTAATCTAGGTTTCTATAAGATAAAGCTTCACTGGAAGCTTGCTGGAGAGCTAACATAGAGTACATCTATCCAGTTCGGCAGCAGGAGTAATGGGATCCTTGTCTGTTTACAAGTTAAACTCTGAATTCTGTACATGTTTGAAAATATGCACATGCTCATCTTCATACATAGACACTAAACACTCACTCACAAAAACACACACACACACATGCACACACACGCACACAAAATTAGAAGATATTCTCTTCTCCCTATTCTCAATGGCATTTTTTCTCTTCTTTCTGACAGTTCATTCTATTTCCACATCTTTTTCATTTAGCATCTAATACTGTTAATTAAGATTGCTTGTGCAAACATGGCAAGTGATATATTTACTTAAGCAGGAGTACTTTACTAGCACCTATACCAGAGATGATGATAACTTCCCTTATTCTTAATGATCACAAATTGTCCATGCATTCTCAGTGAGGGGTAGGGCTTTATGATTCCCTTATTCCTAGTTATTTAATTGTGTGTGAGTATTTTCCTTAGGCAGGACATCCTAGGCTGTATAAAATAGATAAGAAACTGGGAGTTAGCTTCTCTCCTTGTTTTTCTCTTTGTGCCCTGAATGTACACTTATTGTGACCACTTCAGTGTGCTCCTGCAAATGTATTTGCTTCCCATGATGAAATTTGTTCTTTTTAAGATATATTTATTTTATGAGTACAGATGGGTTTTCTCACATATATGCCTGTGTGCCTCATTTATGTCTTGTGCATTAGAAGTTGAGAATGCATCAAGTCCGTTAGTGCTGCTTTAGAGAGTGTTCAGAGCCTCTATATTAGTGCAGAGTATTGAATATATGACCTCTAGAAAAGCAGCCATTACTGTTATCTCAAGAGCTATACTCCAGGGCTTGAAATGTATTCTTAAACTTAAAGCAATAATAAACCTTCCATTGCTTTTGAGAGAGTGTTTTATTACAGCAACAGGAAAATTAACTAGGCTGAGAAGAGAGTAGGATAAATACATGGTAAGAGATGGACCTTGACAGCCTATCATACTGAAGATTCTCCTTTGATGGGACATCTATGCATGAGAATTCTCTCTCATGTCAAATCAAGTTTACTTATCTTGAACATTCAACATCAAAATGACAGTGTATCCACATCTTATTGATGCTACTCTGGATGCATCTCCCAACAGAACATCTGTCACAACCACTCCTGAGTAATATTCTGAACTACTTACTTGTTCTCCAATGAGATGAATAAAACTATGGAAATATGTATTCTCCTTGGAGCTGGGCACATTTTGTGATGACAGCATGAACAAAGTATTTTCATGAGTAATATGAGCATTGCTTATGATGTTTTTCTCTAGTTTTGTAAGGATAGGTTATATGGTGAAAAGACAGAACGTTAAGGATAATATCCTAAAGAGCACTAAGAATATCATGAAATATGTACAATGTACACTGAGCTAAGAAATGAGTTCATGAAACTGGAGTGATTCTTGATATTCAATGACTTTGGTTAAACTAACTTAACAAAGCACTAATGAATGAACACAAGTTTGCTCATGAGGGCATTTAAGTGTTTTTATCTTCACTTCAAGAATAGTACCAGATCAAAAATGATGAGTTAAATGGACACAACTAATGAAAGACGATGTAAAGTAATTTTTTCCAATTATGTAATGGATATTTTGACTTGGGAGTAGGATCCATGAAATATATTTGAAAGTATAAAATTCAATGAAAAGTTCCACTCACTTCCATTCTATTTCTGAAGACGTTTATTGAGTTTTACAGATTCGTTTCTGACTAATTTTGATGTGCATTCTAATTTTTCAGTAAAACTACTATGATAAAGTTTACAATTTTCTTTTTAAGTGCACATGATGGTATAAGGTTTCTTTAAATTTTAAGGATCATATAACAAGGTCAGTCACCTCACTTAACAGGAATTTACCAAAGAACAAGTATGAAGATGAACAAGTCTGATACATACAACACATCACTTATATATTCCTACACTGAGTCTTTTCTTTGACCCATAGAAAGAAACATGCTATATGAAGAACAATCTGTTGTTTCTCCTGCAGTTTTGAATACCTAATCATTCTCAAGCTTTTGATGACTCCATAAGATGAGCTCAGCCAATCCTGAAAATATCTTCACCACCCTAACACATCATTGCTGATTTGCATATGGACAGATGACAGCCCACCACTATGAGTATTTCTTCAGAGGGTGTGGACTGCATGTGTGGAAGTCATTCTCAGTGAAGATACAGCATCAACATGGTGCTCCTATCTGAGCTCCTTATAGTGCTGCTGTTCTGGTTTGCAGGTAAGGAAGACAGACATGGGGGAACAGTGTGGTGAGTACTGCTTTGCTGTTTATGGAAGTTATCCCATAATATGGTTAACACTATATGTTTGTTGTATGTTTCCAAACTCAGGTGCAAAATGTGATATCCAGATGACTCAGTCTCCATCCACTTTGTCTGCATCTCTGGGAGAAAGTGTCACCATCACTTGTCATGCCAGCCAGAACATTAATAGTTGGTTAGCATGGCACCAACAGAAACCAGGGGATGCTCCTAAACTCTTAATCTATAAGACTTCCAAGTTGCATAAAGACATACTACCGAAGTTCAGTGGCAGTGGATCTGGAACAGACTACTCTCTCACCATTAGTAACTTGCAGGCTGAAGATGTTGCCACTTATTATTGTCAACAGGATCTTAGTGTTCCTCTCACAGTGATACAAGTCATAACACAAACCTCCTAGGGGTGCATTGAAGCAAGACTGAGTGCCTCAGCTGCTTGTTGTAGTGCCTGCACCTGCAAACTTTTTGTTGCAAGAATTGGCTGGGCTTTGTAGGTCTTTGGGAGGATTGCAGAGAACTGCCAGTGTGGCTCTTTTATTTTTAACTCTCTTCCTCTCAGGCCCAAGAGCACAGACATGACAGTATATCTTATAAATCACTTAGAAGTGGTTACTTTTATGTTTAAGTGATCCAAATATTTCACTCGCTGTGACTTATATAGCAACAAGCTCCTTCTAATTATACCTCCAGGAAGACTATTGTAATTTATGGAACTACTGTCTTTATAACAGAATCTCATGGTCTGTGTCATGCTATGATTTGATGCTGCAATATCTAATAAAGCTTACATTGTAAATACTTGGCTCCAGTTTTGTATAATTTTATGGTAGTTTCTAGAATTCTTAGTTGTGTGTGCTCAAACTGGATGAGGTAGTTCAATGGAGAGACACTTTGGCATTTATTATCTCTTGCAGTTTCAAAATGAGCTCTTCTTTCATATCCACCATGGTGCTAATGGAGTGACTCCAAATGCCTTCCCTCTATTTCTGTCCTGAAAGCTCTGAAATGCCGACAGAAAAAAAAATCTGTGATTTTTAAATTGATTCTATCAGGAATTTTCATCATGATATTACAAAGGTTACTAACATGAGGAGTCTACTATTTCATGAAGTACATATTAGGATTAGGTTATTCTTAGTGTTTATTTACAGTACACTGATACACAGCATTCTTTCTCCAAAAAGCACAAGAATGGGTTTTCAATACTGTTTGTTCCTGGAAACAGAACAATGGTGACTTTCCAGATCTTGCCCTATCAACCCATAGAGAAACATACATGTGATAAAAACATTCAAGCTGTGTAATAGAGCTGTAATTGAGGAAATTATAGGAAACATTGCGTGGAAAAGTGCAGTATTGAAAGTACTTGTAGTGCAGAGAATTGTCATATGGTGATTTTTTAACAAAATAAAGATTTTAGTAATTTGCATAGTGAGAAGAAAAAGAAGAATAACATTGATGTAATTGCAGTCTTTAAATCAGATTGAAACTTGTTGGTATACGGACTATTTTGGACAATAAGTTGATTCTCTAGTATGATTTTCCATAGTATTGATCAATTAGTGGCCTTTCAATGAAAATTATGATCAAAGAGAAAGTAATATCAATCAGCAACTACATGAGATACAAGGATAAATGTAAGAATGATAGAATCAACATTGTCACTCCATTGCAATGTGGGAACAATTTTCTGGAGCACATACATTTTCAGCTACTTTGTGTTTTCACTGATATGAGAATTTGCACATCTGGTCTCCTAACCAGCAACTATCTTACATTTAGAAGCAACTTGGCTGAGCATTTAATTCGTCTTACATAATCCAGTAAACATATAATACACAGAATGTCGATTCCACATTTCTGTGTCAAAGTTTCTTTTCATATGTCAAGTGACTTCAATTAGATATATCAGCCTAATTAATGAGGCAATCAAAATTCCTAATATACAAGGAATTTGTGCTTATGAAATGGTGAGTAATATACTGTGAAGCCAGCTTACTTCTGGAAATATACTCAACTGCTGTAGGCTCACACAGTCTACGAGCAGTGGCAGCCATTCTGGCTTTCACTTCCGTGCCTCTCAGTGGATTTTATTCTGACTTGCACTACTGAGTGGGAGATATTCCAATAGTGATGACAGCAATACTTTATAACAGTTTCAGACCCCAGGCTCCTAATAATCAAGCCAATATCAGTTCATTGCCACTGAACTTTAATGGGACCAAATATTCCAGTTTGAATGCACCATGTAGCAGGAACTTAGAAGATTTTTCTGGTTTCTACTTACACAATGTTAGCCAGTTACAGGAGCCATGGCAATAAATACAGCAGATAGCAAATAATACTGAACATGTCAGTCTACCAGATAAATCATTCTCTGATGGGGAGTCCTATTAGGCATGGACAGTGGAATCAAAAATTATGAATACAGTTCATTTCTTTCTATATTTTGTAACATCCTGTGTTGGTAATATGTTTTGCTCATCAGTATATATTTCAATTTGGGGGCATATTTATTTCTGTGCCCAACTGACATGAAGATGATTTCATCTTACATGTGTAATTTTGAAGACAAAAAATATGCTTTCACAGCTGTGACTTTTTTCCATGAAACTTTGAAAGACTTATAAAACTGTTTACCATTGTAGTCACAAAGATAACCTTTTTATGATTAGCGAATTACAGTCTCAAAGTAAGTTCAGATTAGACCAGATACCCCTGAAAATGGGTTGCAAATAAATGCTCCCAAAATGCATGTAAGCATGCAAGGATATGTAGCCTGCTGCAGTCCAGTTTTACAAGGAAAAAGTTGCCAGATATCTGATCTTTTGAACAAAGTTACAGGCACAAAGTAACTATGGCAGTGCCATCTTCTCTCTTGCAAAGTTTGGCTGTTATCTAGGACGTTATTTAACACCCTGAACAAATTCCTCAGCATTATATATTTTCACAACTCCTATTCTCAGTTTTATTCTACAAGACTCAAATTTCTGCCAACTAAACTGTTTATATTGGGTCCTCAAATGTACACAGGTAACAGGAAAGCAATTAACCAAAGTCTAGAAAGAAACAGCTTCCAACCAGCTATATTGTAGCAAAAGAAATTCCAACTAGCTAGGCTTCAGAGGACAATCTGTCTTCATAGCCCTCAGAAAGAGTTGCAAATTTCCGTTTTGTGATCTAGGGTTTCACATATGACAGGAGAATATATGTTAAAGATTTAGGGCACTTTTTATGCCACTGAGGTTTGGAGACTACAGCCTGATGAGTACTGCCTGCAAACCTCTAACCCCTGCACAAATGGGAGTCTCACAGCAGAGATCCTGTGGCTACACCCTCACAGCAGCACAGTGGCTACAGCCTGTGTTTCTGACAGAACAACTTTCTGTCTCTCTGTAAACATTTCAATCTAATAGAAAGTGGTACTTTTTGAGATTGGTAATAAAAATGTTAATTTAAAATTATTATATTGTATAGAATATATTGCACAGTCTCTCACTTTTTAGACTCCCCATTAGGTTAGCTTTATAATTCCCCTAATATCCTTTATAGTCTATCTCCTTAGTAAGAAAAAAAGAATGGCTGATCTTACTTTACAGCTGTGGCTGCCCCACTAATTAGGAAACTGAAAGTGTGTGTTATCCAGATGGCTGTGATTTTGATCCTTTACACAAGAAATTAAATACCGTTGTATAAAGATAAAATAGACTTGAATTCCACAGGAGAAAAGAAAATGACCATTAGAATACAAGTGTTCCTTTTGCTAACCACTCAGATAGAAGTCAAGTTTCTCCCAACACCATGGATGTTTTGCAAACCCTGTGTGCTGCCTTGCAGTTGGTTCTCTGAGAATGCAATAGACCAGCAAGCAATGGTTGCTTTTTCCTCCAGATTTGCAGAAAAGAAGAGTGGAGTCAGGGATATGTGGATGTTACATACGAAAACAGACTCTAAAGATACAAATCAAATACCCACAGGATAAAACATGTTAAATAAGAAATTAATCGAACTACCACACATTATCTACAGTAATGAGAAGTAATTTTATATTATTCTTTTGTTTAACCTAGGCAGAGCAGCAGGAAACCATGTAACTGAGTAAAGGTCTCATGTCCATTTTCCCACTGCAACTGACAGCTCTCAATGTATGCCCAGACTTTGAAGATGTCCTCATGACTAAGGGATGTTCTATGGATCATGCAAATCATCAGCAGATTGTCAGGGCTCAGTACAGTTGCAGAACTCAATCACCTTAATAATAATTCCATTCTAGTGTCTGCAGGTGACCCAGACTAAATATGCAATGCCCATGTTTTTCTGAAAAAGCAAAATGTTAATCACGGATCTTAAGCGGAGCATGGAGTTTTGAATAACTCCAGGCTCATTTCATGCTTTATTTGCTACTGTTTCATTAGGATAGGGACATCCAACACATAACTATCTCAGAAGACCAAGGACATTCCCAAGGATTTTTTTTAAATGTTGACTTACGGTCGTCTTTGCCCCATTTAATTTAATATTTGTTAGGGAATAGAAGGTCAACAACAAAATGTCACAACCTGGGGAGAATATTTCTCCATCAATGGAAAATGACCTGAGGTTTCTTACAACATATCTCTCATGCTTTGCCTTCATCTTGTGAATTGGACCCCTTCCTTGTCATCAGTCCCTATGATTGACAGCTTTCTTCCATCTCCTGTTGTTCTTTCTCCTTAATCATCAAGAAGGAATGCCAGTGTACTGTGTTCCCCAGGCCCAGCATCATTTTTCTATCTGGTTCAAAATTTGCTACTATCTCCATCTCATATTAATTTTCATCATATTTCTATTTGTTGAGACATAGCAAAATAATCATGTCTGGTGAAAGATATTCTGAAATTTGTAGATGGAGTTTCTGAAATCACAGAACAAAGAATCTGTCACAGTTTTCCTTGAGTCAACATATGACCTTCTGCTTTGCTTCCCACAGATAGAGTCTATAGTATGTTTCAGATATTTATCATCAGTAAGTTCTGGAAATTGGCTGATCTATTAATATTTAGTATGAGCTCATTGACATTTATTCATATGTTATCTGACCTTCCTTTTCTATCAATTGGCTGCTAATATGCACATTCCCATGATAAAATGTAAATAATATTATTTCTACAGATATAAATAAGGGATACCCTGTTGAATTTGGGTAGACAATTTCCCACCACTGGAATGGCTTGATTATCAGTGTGCTGCACTAGAGTTTGCTCAGACAAGATGATTTCTAATAATTACCACTCAAATTGTAATATACTCTATGTGCTTGTGAGTATATTTAAATTTTGTTGCAATTCTGAATCCCAGGAGCTTGCTAAGTTTCTGTCCCTCTCTTTGGCTTGATGATGCAGTTTAAATCACACAAAGTCTCTTGTGTCTGTGCTTTTTTTGTTCTATTTCTACCTTGGTGCCTACCTCTGTTGTCTGAATCAGGTTTGTAAGAATTCAGATGGGTTTTAGGTAAAGCTAGTAACATTTTTATGCTGTTCTTCTTTATTAAAAAGAAGGCTGCTAAGAAACCAAGATCATCTCCCTAGGAAAAAGGCTTTGATAAAATCCAACACCCCTTCATGATAAAGGTCTTGGAGAGATCTGGGATAACAGGAACATACCTAAACAAGTGAAAGACCTGTGTCACAAGAACTTTGAGCCTTTAAAGAAAGAAATTAATAAAGGTATTCACTAACTCCACATCTGACAGAGGGCTGATTTCCAAAAATTCACAAAGAAGCCAAGAAGCAAGTCTCAAAAACACCAAATTATCCAATTAAAAAGTGAGTTTCAGAACTAAATAGAGACTTCTCAATAGAGGAATCTAAAATGGCTAAGAGGCACTTGAGAAAGTGCTCAACATCCTTAGCCACCCGGGAAATGCAAATGAAAACAACACTGAGATACCATCTTACTCCTGTCAGAATGGCTAAAATTAAAAACACCAAAAACTGTTTATGCTGGAGAGGATGTAGTGAAAGGGGAACACTCCTCCACTGCTGGTGGGAGAGTCAACTTGTAGAGCCACTTTGGAAATCAGTATAGAGATTTCTCAGAAAAATGGGAATAAACCTACCACAAGACCCAGCAACTCCACTCTTAGGAATATATCCAAAAGATGCCCAATAATACAACAAGGATGTCTGTTCCACTATGTTCATAGCAGCATTATTTGTAATAACCAGAACTTAGAAGCAACCTAGATGCCCCTCAACCGAAGAGTGGATTGAGAAAATGTGGTACATTTACAAAATGGAGTACTATTCAGCAGAAAAAAAACAATGGAATCCTGAAATTTGTAGGCAAATGGATGGCACTAGAAGAAACTATCCTGAGCGAGGTAACCCAGTCACAAAAAGAGAAACATGGCATGTACTCACTCATATATGGATTTTAGACATAGATCTTGGGAGTGCCAGCCTATAATCCCATGGCCAGAGAGTCTGGGAAATGGAACCTTCACTCAGTGGCTGATGGAAGCAGAGGCAGTCTCCCACGGCTAAGCACTGAGCTGAACTCAAGAAATCCAGTGATAGAGAGGGTGGCCAGATGACCAAAGGAATTAAGACTGGGCTGGTTTTACACCCAGAAACAGCTGACCTGACAAGGGTTAGCTCTTGAATCCCATACTGATGTCTGGGAATCCAGCATGGGACTGATCAAGACCTCCTGAATGAGGGTGTCAGTGAAGCGGCCTAGGTAATCTTTTGAGCCTTGTGTAGTAGATCAGTATTTATCCAGGTTATACAAATGGACTTCAGACTCCCATCCAACAATGAGAGATGCATTCTCACCCTGAACTCTTGGGCCCTGCCCTGGAAGAAATGACAGACTATGGACACCCACATGTAGGCGTCACCCTCCCTGGGGAAATGAGGGGAAATTGGGGGGGTACTTAGGAGGGCATAGGAGGAGGGGAGGGAAACATAGAGAGACCTGAAATTAACATGTGAAGCAACCTTGTTTCTAATTTAAATTTAAAAGTATATATATATATATATATATATATATATATATAATTAAATCTGCCAAAGGGACAGAGCATATAAAATTATATAAACATACAATCTTCATTAAGATAGCTAAAAGAGTTTGAATTAGTAAAAATTGGAATTAATGATTTAAGAGTAGCTTACTTGGAGTTTATAAGAAAACAAGTCTTATACCAAAGTACTTTTCAGAAAGAAAAGTATGAAATATTGCCAGGATCATCTTTCATATACATGTTTATTGAGAAGCAATGAAAATTAATCACATATAGTTAACAGAAATAAATTTGAATCATATATGAAATATATTCAGCCAAAAATATTAACTAAGTGGAAAACAGTGATTAATGACATGTCAAGAGTCCATTTGGGAAGTAGTTAATAATAAGTAGTAATGTAAATGCTTATTTAAATGGTTAACACAAAAAAACTACAAACTATAAAGAAAAATCAAAACAAATATAACAGTAAGAAGTGGAATTTAATTATAATGATGATTGGATTAAATTATTTAAAATGTATCAGTGATAAATTTTTAATATTAAAATTAAGGCTAAAATTGAAAAAGTAAAAAATGGACCAGAATTTTAGTGAATGTTACAAAATATTATGAGAAAAATAAATCTAAGTAAGAAACAAATAAGTGGAAACTATACTTGGCTAAAAGTATTAATATTTATAACTAACACATGGAAAAAAATGCAAAAAATACTGAAATATATAAAAGTATTTGCAAGTAAAACCAGCTAATAAATTGCAGGGAAGAAAAACATTAACACAATGTAAGGGGAAATTTACTCAAGTAAAGTTTTTGAGATTTTTCTGAAAGCAAAGACCCTGTGAATCATCTCCCCCACCAAAAACCTCATCCAAGTTTGGGCATATACTCACCACAAACAAAGAAGCAAATAAAAACGTTTGCTTGAGTATCAGATTGTCCCGAATGCCTGGGGTGATATTTGCATTGTTTTAAAAATGAAAATGAAATCAATGAAAATTACCTTCATAAGTGTTGGTATGTTTTCATAAATGTATCCAAAGTCATTGAATATGCATACATGCTTCAAGAGAATAATGCTGCTAACAATGTAAGCTGTTAACAGGTATCACTTAAAATCTTCTGGAACACAGAAAATGCAGGGTAGGTTCAACATTTGAGTGATATACTCAGAGAGAAAAGCATGATTTGGGATATTTCCAAATTTGCTAAAGGGTTTCATGGAAACCAGTGCAAGCATCACTCACAAACCTGCTAAGGAAATATGTTATGTCATGAATAGGGAGTAATCAGTCATTTATGATTTTTGGCCTTCAGTGAGTCATCTTGCTTAGATGTTTGTTTGTCTTTTCCACTGGAAAAAAGGACAAGCAGAGTCCGAATTAGTTTACACTAAATGTAGATAAGCACCAAGTTTACTCAAACTTTGGTATCATTGAAAAAGGAGGACTCTCTTTAAAAAGAATGAATTAGTAAGGACACAATTTTTGGTTGCTTTTTTCTTGTTTTGAGACAGGATTTTGCTGTGTTGAACTGAATGCCATGGAACTTACTCTGTAGAAAAGGCTTGCCACACATTTACTGGAATCTGCCTGCCTCTTTCATATGAAATACTGGAATTAAAGAAGCAACACTATGAAAGTCCAATTCATGGTGTTAAAATTGATTTTTTAATTAGTATACAAAATAATGGATTTTGTTGTAACAATTTGTACTTTCTCTGATTTGTTAATCACCTACATTCTAACACCCTTCCAAGGAGAAGGTGAGGGAGAGGAGTGGAAAACCTGTGACAAGAGAGTGGAAGGAGGGCACTAGGGATAAGAAGACAGACAACAAAGTTGACTTTGCTTAGACTTCAATAGCATCCATCAGGTGTATGAGGCACCTGGAGGTGTTAACTGATTTTCTGACTACTGTCCATTAATCTTCTAGATCTTGTAATTAAATTTAGTACAACTCAGAAATTTTCATTTATCATAACACACAGATCATGGCAGGAAGTGAACAAAAGAATAGTAGTTATGGCAAACTTGCAGAATTGTAGTGGACACCAAACAAAAAATCCCTATAGTATTCCCACAGAGAAACAGGAGGTACCATACATAGCAACAATAGCAAAGAAAGCACTACTCACTCTCCTGGAGTGTATAATGAAACCATGAATTTATAATAATATTAATTGGCAATGCAATATAAGAAGACACCTTTGACCCCAGAAATAATATCATGTTTTATAATTGTTCTATTATCCAACAGTTTCCATATGAACTGGAACAAAGAAAAGGCTCAAAATGGACTACTTAGTGGGTAACTAGCTACAAAATAGTTTTTCTATCACATATAATGACAAAAAGTGTATTTGTGTCTGAGTACTTACTGAACATATATGATGTTCAAATCCAGGGAAACTATCAGGTTATCATGGCAGGTCTTAAGATTGTACCCTTTCTGACTTGTAGTAAATGGTGATGGATTTATAGGACCCAAGAGAAGCCACTATGTTTGATGGGGAAGTCCAATGTATATGTCAATAAAGCTCTATTGGCCAATATGGAAACAAGATAGGTGGGACTAGAAGTCGAGGAGGACTCTGGGAAACAGAAACACAGGGAGTCCTCATGTAGCTGCCATAGAAGTAAGAAGTCTGTACCTTTTTTACCGGTAAGAGAAATACTTAGATTAACAATTATGAGGTAAATATTTAAGTCAGAGATAGCCAGTAAGAAACCCAGCAAATGGCCAAAAGCTTCATAATTAATATAGCCTCCTGTGTGTTCATTTGGGACTGATGCGGCTCTGGAACCAGGATGGTGGGAAGGCTTTACCCAACAGGGAATTGTCAGCATGTCTATCCTCCACTGACTAAAAGAGGATAAGTAAAGTGCTCACACCACTCTCACATAAGTTGGCAGGATTTATGTGAAAAAATGCTACAAAACAAATGAATTAGAAATTGAAAACCTGTCATGAACTTAGTAGTATAATGTTTGTCAGTACAAAAGCTGGGAATTGTGACTGAACAGATATGTAGCATTGGCTCTCCTGTTGGAGAGATTTTTAAAATAAGAATACCAGAAGTTCAATTATCTAATAGAAATGTCTCATTAAAACAAGTTTTTTGAGATTACAGACTCCACAAGTATTTTATACTTCTGCTATTCTGCTGTTCTGCTGTTCATCTGTTCCTTTGGTATCTGACAAAGTAATTATGTCGCAGCTCTCTCTAAACTCTTCCAGTATGAGAGACACTATCATTTATAACTAATCACAAAAAGTTAATTTTAAATCTTACTTTCTTTAGGAAAATAGGATATATCTGCACAAATTCTAGATTTTTCTCAGACTCTTTAGTGTTTAGGTTTTATAAGGCTATTTCTCTAGGTAAATAAAAATAACTGGTTCTATCTTTGAAGGTACAGCTTTGAGATTAAAGCCCACCAATTAGAAATTCAGACTTTTTGCAAATGAACTGTCACTATGGCTCTGTTACGTGACATTTATTTAATGTGGACTTAAAATTTAGCTCTATATTTAGCATGAAAGAGTCTATTGGGTATATATCGCTATGAAAAACAAAAAAGAGGAAAGGCATGAGAGAATAGAGAGCAATGCAAGAGAACAAAGTAAAGCAACCATCAGAACTAATGTGAATGTGATTCATTCCCTAAAAACCTTCATATTAAAAAACAATCCACATAAAAAAGAATATACCTTCTTCTCATCACCACATGGAACCTTCTCAAAAATCGACCACATACTTGGCAACATATAAAACCTCAGGAGCTACAAAAAATTTGGAATAACTCCATGCAATTTACCAATCCACCATGCTTTAAAATTAGAATTCAACAACAACACAAATTGCAGAAAACCTGTAAAATCATGGAAATTGAATAATGCTCAATTGCACCATTCCTGGGTCAAAGAAGAAATAAAAAAAAAGAAATTAAAGACTTGCTTGAATTCAATGAGAATGAAGACACAACATACCCAAACCTATGGGACACTTTGGAAGCAGTGCTATGAGGGAAGTTCATAGCACTAAGTGCCCACATGAAGAAACTGGAGAATAGTTATACTAGAGAGTTAACAGCACACCTGAAAGCTCTAGAACACAAAGAAGCAAACCCCCAAGGAGGAGTAGATGCCAGGAAATAATCAAATTGAGAGCTGAAAACAATAAAGTACAAACTAGGAAAACAAAACAAAGAATCAATGCAATTAAGAGTTGGTTCTTTGAGAAAATCAACAAGATAGACAAACCTTAGTCCAAACTTACCAAATAGCAGAGAGTGAATATGCAAATTAACAAAATCAGAAATGAAAAGGGGGAAATAACAACAGACTCTGAGGAAATCCAGAGAATCATTAGGTCATACTTTGAAAACCTGTACTCCACAAAATTCGAAAATTTAAAGGAAATGGATGACTGTCTGGAGAGCTATCACTTGCCAAAACTAAATGAAGAACATATAAGCAATTTAAATAGACCTATAACCCCTATGGAAATAGAAGCAGTCATCAAAAGTCTCCCAAATAAAAAAAGTCCAGGTCCAGATGACCTCATTGCAGAATTCTACCAGAAATTCAAAGAACAGCTTATACCAATTCTTCTCAAAGTATTCCACAAAATAGAAGCAGAAGAGTTTTTGCCAAACTCTTTCTATGAGGCTTCAATAACCTTGATCCCCAAGCCACACAAAGACACAACTAAGAAAGAGAACTTCAGACCAATATCCCTCAAGAACATTGATGCAAAAATACTCAATAAAGTCCTGGCAAATCGGATCCTAGAACACATCAAAACAATCAATCACCACGATCAACATTGCATCCCAGGGATGCAGGGATGGTTCAACATATGAAAATCCATCAATGTAAACCACCATGTAAAAAAGCTGAAAAACAAAAATCACATGATGATCTCACTAGATGCTGAAAAAGCCTTTGACAAAATCCAACACCCCTTCAATGATAAAGGTCTTGGAGAGATCTGGGATAACAGGGACTTACTTAAACATAATAAAACTTACATACAGTAAACCAACAGCCAACATCAAACTAAATGGACAGAAACTCAATATAATTCCTCTAATGTCAGGAACAAAACAAGGTGGTGCACCCTCTCCATATCTTTTCAACATGTTACTTGAAGTTCTAGCCATTGCCATACGACAACAAAGGGGGATCAAGGAGATACAAATTGGGAAAGAAGAGGTCAAACTTTCACTGTTTGCAGATGATATGATAGTCTACATCAATGAACCAAATAACACTACCAGGGAACTCTTACATCTGATTAACACCTTCAGCAGAGTGGCAGGCTATAAGATCAACTCAAGAAAATCAGTAGCCGTACAACATGCAGATGATAAAAGAGCTGAAAAAGAAATCAGAGAAACATCACCCTTTACAATTGACACAAACAACATAAAATACCTTGGGCTAACTCTAATCAAACAAGTGAAAGTCCTGTATCACAAGAACTTTAAATATTTAAAGAAAGAAATTAAAAAAGCCCTCAGAAAATGGAAAGATCTCCCATGCTCTTGGATAGGTAAGATCAATGTAGTAAAAATGGCAATCCTGCCAAAAGCAATCTACAGATTCAATGCAATCTCCATTATAAATCCCAGCACAATTCTTCACAGACCTTGAAAGAACAATAATCAATTTTGTATGGAAAAACAAAAGATCCAGGATAGCCACAACAACCCTGTTCAACAAGGCAACATCCGGTGGCATCACCATTCCTGACCTCAAGCTTTATTATAGAGCTATAGTCCTGAAAACAGCTTGGTATTGGCACAAACATAGACAGGTAGACCAATGGAATCGAACTGAAAACCCCGATATTAACACACACATGTATGACCATCTGATCTTTGACAAAGAAGCTAAAAATATACAATGGAATAAAGAAAGCATCTTCAACAAATGGTGCTGGCATAACTGGAGGCTGGCATGTAGAAGAATGTGAATCGATCCATGTTTATCACCATGCACAAAACTTAAGTCCAAATGGATCAAAGACCTCAACATAAATCCAGCCATACTGAACCCCTTAGAAGAGAAATTGGGTGGTACCCTTGAACGCATTGGTACAGGAGAGAGCTTCCTGAACATAACAACATTAGCACAGACAGTGAGATCAACAATTAGTAAATGGGACCTCCTGAAACTGAGAAGCTTCTATAAGGCCAAGAACACAGTCAGCAAGACAAAAACGCAGTACACAGAATGGGAAAAATAGTCACTAATCCCACATCTGACAGACAGTTGATCTCCAAAATTTACAAAGAACTCAAGAAGCAAGTCTCCAAAACACCAAAGGATCCAATTAAAAAGTGGGCTGCAGACTCAAATAGAGAATTTTCAATAGAGGAGTCAAAACAAAAATGGCTCAGAGGCACTTGAGAAAGTGCTCAACATCCTTAGCCATCCGGGAAATGCAAATCAAAACAACTCTGAGATACCATCTTACTCCTGTCAGAATGGCTAAAATCAAAAACACCAATGACAATTTATGCTGGAGAGGATGTGGTGAAAGGGGAACACTCCTCTGTTGGTGGTGGGAGTGCCAACCCGTTCAGCCACTTTGGAAATCAGTATGGAGATTCCTCAGAAACATGGCAATAAACCTACCACAAGACACAGCAACTCCACTCTTAGGGATATGTCCAAAAGATGCCCATTCATACAACAAGGATGTCTGTTCCACTATGTTCATAGCAGCATTATTTGTAATAGCCAGAACTTGGAAGCAACCTAGATTTCCCTCAACTGAAGGGTGGATAGAGAAAATGTGGTACATTTACACAATGGAGTACTAATCAGCAGAAAAAACAATGGAATCCTGCAGGCAAATGGATGACATTAGAAGAAACCATCCTGAGTGAGGTAACGCAGTCACAAAAAGGGAAACATGGCATGTATTCTATCATATATGTATTTTAGACATAGATCTGGGGCGTGCCAGCCTACAATCCCATGGGCAGAGATTCTGGGAAACAGAAACTTCATTCAGTGGGTGATGGAAGAAGAGGCAGACTCCCATGGTGAAGTACTGAGCTGAATTCAAGAAAGCCAGTAACAGAAAGGGAGGACTGATGACCAAAGGGATTTAGACTGGGCTGGTTTAACCCCCAGAAACAGCTGACCTGACAAAGGTTAACTCTTAAATCTCAGGCATTAGCCTGGGTATCCAGCATGGCACTGATCAAGACCCCCTGAATGTGGGTGTCAATGAGGAGGCCTAGGAAATCTATGGAGCCTTGGGCAGTAGATCAGTACTCATCCCTAGTGTACTAACAGACCTTGGACTCCCACCCAACAATGTGAGATGCACGCTCACCCTGAACTCATGGGGGAGGTTCTAGGCCCTGCCCTGTATGAAATGACAGACTATGGACACCCCCATGGAGGGCCTCAACCTCCCTGGGGAAATGAGATGATAATGGGGGGTTTTGGGGGAGGGCACGGGAGGAAGGGAGGGAAAGGGAGATGGACCTGGAACCGACTTGTGAAGCAAACTTGTTTCTAATCTAAATTTAAACTGAAAAATAAATAAATAAATAAAACTAACAAAAAGAAAACAAAAAGACAGCAGACAATGAAGAAATAATAGAGAAGAAGGAGAAAAGTAATAAAGAAGGAATTAAGGAAAAGCATTTCATTTAAACTAAAACATCAATGAGGAAAAGAATGCTGTGTTTTGGCCTGGAGCCTTGGCTGTTTCCCACCAATGACAATAAGTAACAACAAGTTGACAGCTTGCTTTCAAACCTATTTTGCTGTCTAGTTTCTGTCTCTAACCACAAAATTCTCTTTCTAAAGTTCATTCTCTCAAAATCAAATATGAGCCATCTGTGTTTTCTGTTGACTAGAGATGCAAAAACTAGAATGTATGCTAGGAGGGTCTTGTCTCATAAACAAGTGTCCTTTTACTTATTTGCAGTATATAAGTTGGTAAAGATACAAAGCTCTTGATTTACTTTTTTCCTCTACAATGTTTCATACTCCCTGTTCAGATAATTCTGCACATGTTTCTTCATAGCTAGGCTTAATTTGACACACATGGATGACAGGATCCAATTTATAGTGTGTGGTTTTTATTTTTCTGTGATAAAGATCAGCTAACCATGACATTAATGTACATCAGAAAACCTCAGTCTTCAGATGTTAAATTGCCTTTTTTCAACTAATTGCAGCTGTTCAACTAAGGCTTTCCTCATACATTCCAGTTTAATCATATGTCCCTGAGCACATAAAACCTATCAAAACATGTGAGTTATGACAACTTGTGTTCTGCATATATTTCCTCAAATGTGACACACTGCTAAACCCTCATTTTTGAAACTTAAGGACACAGAAATAGTGATTTTGCCATGTTGATTTTAATAGGACATTGGGATTTGATCTTCCTCAGCCAATGCTATTGTTGTAAACTTGAGTGAGCATTTGGGAGATTTCACCCCTCTAAATGCATTGAATTTTCAGGATCATCATCTCTCAGAGGCCATGTGCTCTGACCAAGCTTACAGATGTTACCAAAGGTCTGAAGACATTGGTGGATGCTTAAGTTGATCAAGTTCCTGAGAACTTCTTGTTTATAGTCCTTGTTTTTCAGTTGTGACCTATAAAAAGGAAACACATATTAGTATTGCCCTCTGCTGGAGAGATTTGTAATAGACCACATGAGAACCTACAGTGTAATTATTAGTGTGCTTGAAAAACAAAAACTGTGAAACCCAAATGCTGTAGTGTAAGTAGTACTGGTGTGGGGAGGTCAGAAGGAGAAGGGAGAGGAAAATGTGAGGGATCCAGTATGTCTAGGTTACTGAAGGAGAGAGAGAGAGTGAGAGCAAGAAAAGAGATATATTGATAGAGGGAGCTATTATGGGGTTAGTGAGAAACCTGGTACGAGGGAAATTCCTAGGAATCCACAAGGATGACCCCAGCTAATAATCTAAGCAATAGTGGTGATGGTACCTTAACTGTCCTTACCCTGTAATCAGATTGATGACTACCATATTTTTCATCATAGAACCTTCATTTAGTAAGTGATGGAAGCAGACACAGAACTAAGAACTGGGTGGAACACCTGGAGCCCAGTTGTGGAGAGGGAGGAGTGATAATATGAGCACAGGTGTCAAGACCATGTTGGGGAAACTGGCAGAAACAGCGGGCTCAAGCAAATGGTAGCTCACTGTTCCTGGACTCCAAGCTGGGGAACCTGCATAAGACCAAAGTAGGCTCTCTGTAAGTGGGTGACAGTTATGTGGCTTGGGCATTTTGTGGGACCACTAGCAGTAAAACTAGTATTTATCCCTAGTGTATGAACTTGCTTTTTGTATACTATTCCCCAGGTAAGGACACCTTAGTCAGCTTAGATACACGGGGAAAGCCTTGGTCCTGCCAAATGTGATGTGACAACATTGTTAGTTCCCCCTTGGAAGGCTTATAATTTCTGAGGAGTGGATTGGGGTAGGGTTGTGAGAAGGTGGCATAAACAGGAGGACTGGAGGAAGGGGGAACTAGGATTGCTATTTGAAATAAGATTGTTTTAAAAATGTTTAAAAATGCTTGGCAGTGATGACACACACCATTAATCCCAGCATTCTGGAGGCAGAAGCAGGTGAGCCCTGAGAGTTGGTGGGCAGCCTCGTCCACAAAGCTAGTGCCAGGGCAGTTAGGGCTGTTAAACAGAGAAACACAGTTTTTAAAAACAAAACAAACAAAAAAGAAAGCATTTCAAAGCCTATCTTCGTATTGTCTGGCTCTTAAATTTTTATGAATAACATTCTTAAGATTTCCCATGTTTTTGAGTGGGTGACATGCAGTTTTGCCTGTGGTTGAATACTCTATAGTCACTTGTTATAAGCATCATGACAATCTATTCGTTTCTTTATTTATCATATGTCATCATAAAGAAATATTTGCCGAGTATTGAATTAGTCTGAAGATGATTAATGAATGCAACAAGAAATAAACAACCAAAATTATAGTCATCTTTACAGTTTTTCAGTTTAACTTCTTTATTTAACCCTCTCCATATGATCTAGTTTCATCCTGCTTCTCTACATCCCTCATGACAGAGTCACCATCATTGTGGGGCAAATCAGGGTGTTAAACATGCAGAAAATCTCCTAAATTTCTATTGACCAGGCATAATTATACAATTACAATTTGTATTTAAACAGATGATCCATAGTAGTGGACTTGAAATAAATTTCACTCACCATATGCATCTAATTGTCTGATGGTATTGTAAGTTACCATTGTCAATAGTACTACAAGTCATGTTCTAGAACTCTTAATATGAATCACTCAGTTGAGCAGTTACAGAGGATTCTGAAGCATGTCTATGATCTAATGGAATTTTATGGTACACACAGATTTTGAAGTTCACAAGGAAGCATGGATGGGAAAGTTTAGTAGGGGTCATTTACTTGGAATTGTCTTTATTTTGTCTTAGTCCTAGCAGTACAGATATAAAAAGAATGATCATGATTTTCTTCATGTTAGTGTTTCTCAAATCTGTTTTTTTTTGAGTTGCAGTATCAGGTGGGATAAGAATTTTCACCTATAACTTTAAGCTTCAAGCAGGTCTTAAGAAGCTTGATGCTCATCTTTAAATAAAACTGAGATACCTCACATCCTCTTGAATAGAATTAACAGTACATGTGATACTGTGGTTTTAAAATTCCAAGTGAATTTAAGACCAAACCTGACTTTCAGTGGTCTTTACCACAAATTCCATCTTATTTTAAATCATATGACCTAGAACTTCCTCTCAACAACTCACAGTGCATAAAACCCTGATATCAAGTTTGGACTTTTTCTATGAAGTTTCCTTTCTTTGAACATCAGCTTATATACCACCCCTCTCATGTAGGTTTTCTTTATTATACTTACTCTTCTTTTAAGCTATCCCTTTAGAGAATTTCCTCTCCAGTTCATTTTTGTTTTACAACAAATTACCATCTTTTGAAATATGTAACTTATCACTTTTGACATACATCTTGCCTGCGTGCAAGTCTGTGGGAGGATGTGTCAGTAGCCCTGCACGTGGAGTTAGAGATCTGTGTACTTCCATGACGGTGCTGGGAATTAAACCTGGATCCTCTGGAAGAACAGCCAATCCTCTTAACCTTTGATGTATTGCCTCCTGAATGATGAGATTAAAGGCTTGCGACACCATACCCTCCCCTTAAGTTTCTAATGAAGGCAAATTATTCTCTTTAAGACTGTGTTATATTTATAAAGATTTGTTTATTTTGATTTTATGAGCACTTAAACCTATGTATATATCCTATTTGGTTTTCAGTCTTTCATATTTTGGATGACAGAAGAGGATTTTGTCTTACCTGGTTCTGAGGCCATATGGGTGCAAACAACCTGTCTGCAACCACTGCAAGAGCAGAAAGTAATTTCAACCACTACACCGAATCTCTAGCTCCTCTTACCAAAATTTAAAAGCAGTATTTATTTATTTTTAAATCTTTCTCAGACAAATTCATGGATCCCAGTTTTGATATACTTTATCTTAATAAACCTTATTTCTTTTTTAATAACATTTTTTCACTTATTTTGCATACCCAACATAGTTTCCATCCATCCTCTCTCTCTTCTGAGCCCCTCCCTTCCCAATTATTTTCCTACTGCTCTTCCCTTGTCTTCATTAAGAAAGGGCAAGAACTCCCATTGATTTGAACAAAGCATGACAAATCAAGTTGGCAGGGCTCTAATCCTTCCCTTGTGTCAAGGCAGAGCACGGTAATCCAGTATGGGAAACAGGTTCCTGAAACACTGCTACACCACATCAGGTTCACAAAAGCCAGCTAAGACTTAGGGACATGTCCTCATTTCATTTCTTAGGGCTGTACAAATAGATGAAACTGCATACACACTGTAACACCATGCATTTCTTTTTTTGTTAATCAAGAATTTATTTGTAATTTTATATTGTTTTTTATGTTAGAAATAAGCTTGTTTCATATGTCAATCCCTACTCCCTCTATCTACCCTCCCCTATTTCCCCACCAGGCCCCCAAGATCCCCACCCATTTTGTACTCTGATCCCAAGGGAGAGTGAGGCCTCCCTGGTAGATCTTCAGAGTCTGTCATTTCATCCAGGTCAGGTCCTAGGCCTTCAACCAACAGTACAGACAGAGAAAACATCCCTTATTGTGGGAAGGGCACTCAAAATCTATTTCTACATCAGGGATGAATACTACCGTAGTCCCCATAGATTACCTAGGCCTCCTGATTGATACACAAATCAGGGAGGCTGGGTCAGTCCCATGCTTTCCACACATCCCTCAATCTGGGGACCAAGAGCTACCCCTTCTTCCTGTCAACTGATTCTGTGGGTTAAACCAATCCTGTCTTAAATACTTTGTTCATCATTTCTCCCTTTCTATCACAATGGAAACTTGAAATTTGCAGGCAAATAGATGGCATTAGAAGAAATCATCCTAAATGACTTAACCCAGTCACTAAAAGACAAACATGGTATGTTCTCAGTCATATATGAATTTTAGACATGCATCAGGGGAGTGTCAGCCTACATTCCAATTGCCAATGAGTCTGGGAAAGATGGAGGTTCCCAAGAGAGATATGTATGCATGATACCCCAGAGAAGGGGAATGAGGCAAGATCTCCTGAGCATATTGGGAACATGGTGGGAGGGAAGAGAAAACCGGAAAAAGAGAGGGGAGAAGAGGAGGAGCAGAGAGGAAGACTTGGAAGAGCAGGAAGTTTGAGTCTGGGGAAGAATAGAGGAGAAAAGGATGAGAGATAGCATCATATAGGTAGTCATTATAGGTTTGAGGAGAGAGTTGACACCAGTGCGATTTCCAGAGATCTAAAAGAATGACACCAACTGTCAAACTATGCAGTAATGGAGAGACTACCTAAATTGCCCCTCCATGATATTACAATTGAGGACTACCTTATATGCCATCCTAGAACCTTCATCCAGCAACTGATGAAAGCAGAATCAGATACCCACAGTTAAACATTTAACTGAACTCAGGAACCCAGTGACAGAGAGGGAGGGGTAATAAGCAAAGGTGTTAAGACCATGCTGGTGAAGCACACAGACAGCTACCCTGACAAGGCGAAGATCTTGGACCCCAGACTGATGACTAAGAAGTCAACAGGGCACTGATCCAGCCCACAATGTAGTGTCAGTGAGGATGCCTCAGCAATCTCTAGCGCCTTGGGTAGTAGATTATTTTTTACATGGCATATGACTGAACTTTGGGAGCTCATTCAATATGGATGTATGATCTCTCAGAATGGACACATGGTGGAGGGCCTAGTTCCTGCCCCGGATGAAATGACAGACTCTAAATATCCACCATGGAGGGCCTCACCCTCTCTAGGGAATGGTGTGGGCATTGGGCTGGGACCTAGGGGGTTAGTGGAGCATCAAGGAAGGAGTGTGTACTGGGAGAGGGAGCTGGAATTGACATGTGAAGTAAGCATGTTTCTAATTTAAATAAAAATATTGGACAAATGAGTTTTTCCTATTTTTTGACAGGTGTCATTTTAAACAATAGGCAATGCCCATGTTTACCAATAAATGATGTTGATACTGTCCTAGAGCTGCTGACAGAAATAATTAGGAATTAACCTTTTTAATATCACCTTAAGCATCTGAGATTGCAAATGTAGAACAATTGAGTTTTAGTAATAATGCTGGCAGATGAATTATCTGAAGAATATTACTGTTACCTTTAGCTAAGCAATTCTACATTGTTACTGAGAGACTATTATCTTTTGTGGAATGGGCTCCCAATGACAATTTTTATTAAGAATAAAAACTGTTCCACTACTAGAGGCTCCATAGATTACCCAGGTCTCCTAACTGACATCCACATTCATGGGGTCTGGTCAGTTCTGTATTGGCTTCCAGAGATATCAGTCTGGGGATCATGATGTCTCCCTTGTTCAGATCAGCTGCTTTTTTGAGTTTCTCAAGCCTGGTCTTGACCCCTTTACCCATCACCTCTCTCTCTGCCACTGGATTCCAGGAGTTCAGCTCAGTGTTTATTGGAGGGTGTCTGATTCTACTTCCATCAACTACTAGATTAAGGCTCTAGGATGGCATACCAGGTAGTCATCAATCTCATTATCAGGGAAGGGCATTTAAGGTAGCCTTTCCGCTATTTCTTAGATTGTTATTTGAGGTCAACTTTCGATCTCTGAACATTTCCCTGGTGCCGGATTTCTCTTTAAACCTATAATTGTTCCCTCTATTTTGGTATCTCTTTGTTTTCTCTCCTCTAATCTTCCTCTGATTCAATCTTAGTGCTCCCTCATTTTTCCTCAGGTTAATTGAAATCAGTCTACCACAAGATACAGCAATTCCACTTTTAGGCATATATCCAAAAGATAAATGTTCATACAGCAAGAAAATCTATTCAATTATGTTCATAACAGCCTTATTTGTAATAGCCAGAAACTGGAAGCAACCTAGATGCCCCTTAACTGAAGAATGGATAAAGAAAATATGGTACATTTACACAGTGGAGTACTACTCAGCAGAACAAAGCAATGGAATCTTGAAGTTCACAAGCAAATGGATAGAATTAGAAGAAACCATCCTGAATGAGGAAACTCTGTCACAAAAAGACAACCATGGTATGTACTCACTCATATTGCATTTTAGACATAGAACAAAGGATTAAGTCTAGAATTCACACTGCCAGAGATGCTAAGACACATGGAGGATCCTAAGAGTAAAATATATTGACCCCCAGAGAACAGGAAAGGGCCAATATCTCATGAGCAAAATGGGAGCATGGGGGAACGAGAGAATGATTTTAGAGAAAGAGAAGGGGAGATGAGAAGGGAAGAGGAGCAAATTATAAAATTTCCTAAAAATACATCTACATTATGCAAAAGTTGAACAAATATTTCAGAAAAATAAATTTAAGAGTAGAAAATACATCTTAGAAAGAATTAAGTAAATTTAACCTCCTGATACTAAATATACTAACATATCTATATATCAACTAATATGTATTTAATAAATTAATAAAACTTTTCATAAAAATAATAATTAAAGGCAGATAAACGAATTGAAAATTAAATAATCTTCCATAGTGTTCTCAAGTTAATTTTCAAGATTAAAAGTTAAGGGCAGTTTCATGAGTGGTTCCATCTGCTATTGTATGGCTCTTGGGAGTCATCAATGACATGCCCATGTGATGTCTAAAAGGTGTAAATTCAAAGGATCTGCAAATAAACTATGCTGGGGAATGGAATACATAACGCTAAGTTCTTAAAGCAAATAGTTTATAAAATTTACTTTATGAAGAAAAAATTGTAGTTGAAAATCAACTTTCAAGTGTAATATGGATACATATGAAAAACATTATTACTGATGTGACAAGATGGCGGATCCCCTGTATGCCCTGAATATATGTTTCTCTGATTGATTGATGAAAAATGCTGTTTGGCCTATTACTCAGGTAGGAAGTATAGCCAAGTTAAGAAGAATTCTGGAAGAGGAAGGCAGACAGGAGCTGCCATGCAGACACCATGTAGCTATGAAGAAGATAGGATGCTGGTAAAACAAAACCATATAGGAATACATAGATTAATAATTATGGGTTTAAAATTAAGAGAGAGGTAGCCAGTAAGAAGTCTATGCCATCTGCCAAATAATTTATAATTAATATGACCCTCTAAGTGTTTATTTGGGACAGAACACCTGCAAGGCCAGGTATGACATATTGAATTCGTGGTTTCAAGTTGTTCTCTTCCAGGCTTGAGCACTCACACACACATACACACAAAATGAAGTTCAGTAATAAAGTTCAGTGAAATCAAGGACAAAAATCTCTAGAAAAATAGTGATGAAAAAGATAATACAAATTAAGATTTGTGAGAATGACAGAGACAATCCAATACTTCTGAACAAAATTCATAAGACAGTAGACATATCAAAGATGAGTAAAGGTGAACTGAAGATGAAATTAAAAGACCTGGTATCCAAGAGAGAAAACTCCATAGAAAAATTGTACAACTAGAATTAGTCAAGCAGAAGACAGAATAGTAGGTTTCAAAGATAAAAGAGAAGACCTAAATCAATTAAAAAAGGAATATGAAAATAATTTAAAAACATAGGATAAAAAGGATACTGGAAAGTAAGACACAATGAAAGTACCAAACCTTTTAAAGATAGACATAGTATGACAAGCATCAGTCAGTAACCAATGGCAACAAACATATCTCCAAGAAGATTATAGAAGAAACGATGCCAAAACTAAATGAAGCACACCCATTCAATCAACAGAAGCACACATATTACTAAATAAACAAGAGTTGAGAAGAAAATTATCCATGGCACATAATAGTGAAAACAGTATGTATACAAAACAATGTGAGGAAATTGAAAGCTGCAAGAAAAAAAGCACAAATAACCTATAAAGAAATACACAGCAGAATACATCTTATTTCTAATTCAAATAGACAGAAAAAAAGAGTGTGGAGCAATGTATCCCCACCACTAGAAGACTATGACAGCAAACATACAATAATGTAAGAGGTAAACTATCTGCCATGATTGAAGTAGAAAGAAAAAATTGTATGCCTCATAAGCACCTTACAATTTCTTCTGTTATAGTCAACAACACAAACCTAAAGGTAATGCAGGAAGCATGATTTCAAGCTGAGAAGAATGAGTACTGATGGGAGATTGTAGAAAGTAATACAAAGTCATGATTATTAAAAAAAATGCTACCATTAAAAACACAAATATTAACCCAAGTCACAATAATGAACTCAATAATACACATTATATATTAACATTAAATATCTATGGTTTCAATTTTCAACCAAAAGACCCAGACTGACTGAAAGAGAAACAACTAAACTCAATCTAACTTTGGCCTACAAGAAAACCCATGTCAGTTTTAAAAGGGAACAGTGCTTTATAATTAACGTATTACAATAAACAAATGTACAAAATAGGGTCAAAGAAAGGAAGCAGACATCACTAATTTAATATTTGAAAAATATTGTAATCTAAAACTAGTCAGAAGATATAAAGGGGGTGCTTTTTTCAAATAAATTAAACAATTAACCAAGAAGACAATACTATCCTAAACATATGTACACCAAAAACCAGAGCTCCAAATTTCATAAATTCTACCTACTACTGAAAATAATGACCCAGACTAACATCAATCTATTAGTAGTATATTACTTTAAGACACCCCTCTGTCCCATAGACAAATCATTTTTAATTAAATTAACAAACAAATAAAACAAAAACATCAGAATTAAATGTTGTCATAGCTCAAATGGACAGAACGTATATCTACAAAATCTTCAATCTTAATAGCAAAGAATACATATTCTACTCAGAAGCACATATATGCTTTTCTAAAATAGACTACATCCTATGGCACACAGCACATATTTTAAAATTACAAAGATTGAAACCACTCCTTACATTCTAGCTAAAAACCATGCACAAAAAATTCCTAAAATTTTCAGAACAACTGACCCCAGTAAATACTCAAATACTTCAAATACATGAAGATTAAACACAGCACTATTAAATGTTAAATTGATCAAAAAGGAAAGTTAATAAAAAATCTTTCCAAAACCTCAATGAAAATGAAGAGACAATAACAAAATTTCTTGCAGTCTTCAGCAGTCTGCCGGCGGTGAGAAAACTATGACGACGGCACACTACCATCTCTGCCATCCATTGGATTCAGTTCCCAAAAGATGCCCTGTGAAACATAACACCACCCACCTAATCTTCTTTCTCATGGCCAACCTCCCCCTAAAATATGAACAGAGCATATAGGAACAAGCACAACCAACCATGGTGGAAAAGCAGGAAAAGCCACAACACACCAGTTTGTGAAACAGACTTCATAAGTATAAATAAAGCCCACAGCAGTCAGAAGAACTGCAGGATATGCTGGATTTAGACAGCGAAACAACACTACTGGACCTGATCACTAGCTATTCATAAGAACACTTGGCCACTTAGGTCAAAAGCCAATAAGAGGAAGACATAATAAAGGCACAATAGATGCACCAACCAAGATATCACAACAATCAACTCCTATACCTATACTAATCCCAAACCTAGATAGGTGAACACCACTGTAAGTATATACTCAACAACATAAAGAGCAATATGACACCATCAGAACCTATTGGGTATACAACAGAAACATTTAAATTTCATAACACAGATAAAGCAGAAGAAATGACCTCAAAAATAAATTCATGAAGAAGACAGACTGCCTTAAAGAGGAAATGAAAAGTTCTTTGATCCATTTGGAGTTAATTTTGTGCATGGTTTTAGATATGGATCTATCTGCAGTCTTCTACATGCCTATATCCAGTTATGCCAGTAACATTTGTTGAAGGTGCTTTCTTTTGTCTATTGTATAGTTTTAGCTTCTTTGTCAAAGATCAGGTGTTCATACGTTTGTGGGATAACATCAGGGTCTTCAGTTTGATTCAGTTGGTCTACCTGTCTACTTTTGTGCCAAGTTGTTTTCATTACTATTGATCTATAGTAGAACTTGAAGTCAAGGATGGCGATGCTTCCTGAAGTTCCTTTGTTGTACATTTTTGATTTGGCTATCCTTGGTCTTTTGTTTTTCATACTAAGTTGAGAATTGTCCTTTCAACCTCTGTGAAGAATTCTGCTGGGGTTTTGATAGGGATTGCATTGAATCTGTAGATTGCTTTTGGAAAGATTGTCATTTTTGCTATATTGATACTATCTAATCAAGAGCAACGTAGTTCTTTCTACTTTCTGGTACCTACTTCAATATATTTACAACCCAGTGGTGGAGGTCCATGCAGTAAATCCCAGCACTTGGGCACAGTTAGAAGTAGGTGGATCTCAGTGAGCTAGAGGCCAGCCTGGCTCATAAAATGAGTTTCAGGACAGCCAGAAGTGTTACACAGAAACATCATGTCTCCAAAGCAAAACAAGAACAATGGAAAATATTCCCTTTACCATACAATTTATACCATGCTCAACCCAAAAGAAGGAACACATGAAGCAGATTTGAAATCTCTAGAATGGAGGCTTTTGTTTTAGCCTGTATCACTATTGGAGGATACTATACACATTGCTGAACGTAATAAACACCCAGCCACATCCTAAGCCTATACTCTACTGATTTCAGTGTGAAATATTTTACTTACCCACTGCCACAGAATCTTCCCACAGCTCCAGAAAATTGTCCAGACACTCCTGGTCTGGCCTCTTCTGGAACAAATGCAATTAAATGTCATAATAATTACCCATCAGCCTCTTAGTAGACAAGCAAAAGATAGAAGCTGACTGTCCAAGAGTGACGAGCATGAACAGTGCATCCTGAGTCATCTCAATATCTCCAGTGGCTCCTCAAAAAAGAGAAATGAAAGTTAATGCACAAACTTAATGATATTTTAAAATGAATTTCTCATCATTTATTTCATACTCGTCCTTTATATAACTTTGATTCACACTCTAAAAGTGTTCAACATAAACGAGAGCAAGGATGATCCCTAGAAATCACCTAGTCTGTCTCCTTTGGCAGTTGCCAGATTTTCCAAAACATCATGGGTTCTTGTCCTTACACCCACCAAATGTACATCACATTCCTAAAACATACAACTGGCAGTCTCATACATAGAAAGAACATGCATTCCAGTGAGCAGGGCCCCAGAAACCCTCAGTCCTCCACATTCTCTATTTTCATCATTGTTTCTCTCCAAATCAGGGACATAGAGTACAAGCATCTTGGGTGCTCAGCAGGGCATTTCATTCTAATAACCTTATATGAAGAATCCAGTGTTTACAAGGCATAAAGATTATCTTTTGTCTTGGACTTTCAAGAAGAGTTTACCCTAGGGAGAACTATGAAAATCCTGTAGTTCATACCACTGTATGTAATATCCAAAGGGGTGACTTTAAAGTCTACTTTTAAAGTGATATGGAATAAAGTGTCTCCTCTGTCTGTAACAAAGTGGATACGGTCCATGATTCCTGTAGCAGTGGGCAGTTGGACACCTCTGTGGAAAACTTCATCTCTTCGAATGGACACATACATGATCTATAAGGTCAGGATATACCAAGATAGAACCACAAACCTAAATTTCATGCTGGTGTGTGTTCTGTCAGCACTTGGAAAGAGAATGGTAAGCTTTTCTAGGGTATTCTAAGGAAGAACTGAACACCATTCCTAGTAGTATTAATGCTGAAGGGTTTTATTTATCAACATTAAGGATTTTATCTAGTTGAAGAAGAGTCTTTGAATTAGAGTTAAGACAGTAGTAAAAGGATAAACAAGTAAAAGAAAGTAAGTAAAACAAAACATTTTCGTTTACAATGAAACCTAATGTCCTTCTTTAAACACGATGAAATAGAGAGATTTTTTCCTTAGACTATAAATATGCAAACTACTGAACATTACCCTTATTGCTGTATGCCATGTCTCAGGTGACCAATGCATTTGCCACCAAACATGACTACCCAAATTTGATCTGCAGAACTCACAATATCAAGGAAAAAATTATGTTCCATGAGCATGCTTGGACTATGTCAGACATGATCCATGTGCACACACACATAGACACACAAAATAAAGAAATGGCTATTTGTTTTAAAGAACGGGTTTGGAATATTGAGATTCAATACACTCAAAACAATTTCTTTTTTTCTCTCATTTTTTGTTGGTGTATTTTTGTTTTTTAGGCCGGGTTTCTCTGTACTGCTTTGGAGCATGCCCTGACACTCACTTTGTAGACTAATCTGGCTTCAAACTCATAGAAATACACCTGCCTCTGCCTCCTGAGTACTGGTTTTAAAGGCATGGGCCACCAATGCCCTGTTAAAAAACAATTTCATCTACTTTAGTTGTAGGTTTTGTTTTCAGAACTCTATCTACGTCTTTTTACTGCTTATAAAGAATCTAGTTCTTGCCGGGGGCGTTGGTGGCACACGCCTTTAATCCCAGCACTAGGGAGGCAGAGGCAGGCGGATCTCTGTGAGTTTGAGGCTGGGCTGGACCTACAGTCTCCAGAACAATACAGAGAAACCCTGTCTCGTAAAACCAAAAAAAAACAAAACAATCTAGTTCTTATTTTTAGGATATTAGCTTTAACTCCCTCTTTGTGGTTACTTCAGCTGCTTCTTTGGTGTATATGTTCTCTGTGCCTTATCCACAGAGTCAGCTGGTTTACCTGAGTAGAGATATGAGGATTGAGAAAAGTCAGGAAAAAAACAGAAGCATAAATACAGGGTAACTTAAGGACAAATCCCCAGTCCATACCTTTCAGCACACTGGACAGTCCCAAGTTTAATTGAGACCCTACTTACATACAGAATAAAGGAAGAGCAGAATAAAGAGCAGCACAGTCAATTGACCACTTTTTGCACTGTCCATGAATGGAGGAGCAACCAGGCTTGCTATCTATAAATTGAGACCCTACTTACGTACAGAATACAGGAAGAGCAGAAAAAAGAGCAGCACAGTCAATTGACCACTTCCTGCACTGTCCATGAATGGAGGAGCAACCAGGCTTGCTATCTATAAATGTAGTCCTGCTAGCAGCAAGCAAACTTTATTCCTTGTCTCTGTGTGTCATTTGGCTGGCATAAGAAAATTGCTAGTTAGATAATTTGCTCTTTCCCATACTCTTAATCAGACCTCTCTCAAAGGCTCTGAAGGAGACTAAAACAAGAAAACTTTAACGCTAATGTTGTAGAAGTAAGAATAGACGCCAGATGGAAACTGAGTCACTTATGGACACCAACATTATGTGGAGCAGACACAACTAAGAAACACAGTTTTACAGTGTTCTCTTTATATTATAATAGTAAAAATGTAATCCATTCTTTTAATGTATCACTGCAATATTTGTCTGTGATGTATTTATTCTCGATCTTAATTAAAATAGGTGCTATTTATGAGGTCTGAACAGTTGTGGGGGCTAAATCCAGATTAATATTTGTTTGACCATGGAATTCTTGGTACTTGTAAGAAACCAAAGGATGTCACACCCATGATATGCATCACGGAGACTTGGAGTAAAAGAAAAACTGGCACTGAGATTCCTAATCATCTATAGTATACATAAAACTCAGGTTTGAATTCTTCTCTTTTGCTCATGGGTAAACCATCTTTGCTGAGGCCAGAGCAAAAAACTGACCTGTGTCATATGTTTTCATAACACGCTGGAGACTATAACCTTTCACAAAAGAGTGTGAGAATAAACACTGTCTGACTCATAATTTTGACCACAGTCAAGAGGAAAGATGGTGTCAGACAGGTAAACTCCAGGACAACTTCTCTGTGTTTCCAGATGGTGTTTATTTGGGGACTATCAATCAGGCAGCCTACTGTAATTCATATGACTTGGAGACCTGGCTTGGATGCATATGTCTTCAGAGAAAGGTTATTGACAGTGAGGTTGAAAGCATACTAGGATGACACATTCTGCAGAGTATGGAGGTCTGTGAATTCACTCTTTCTGAGCTTTATTCATGTCCAAGTGTATGGTTCATGAAGTTACTTAAGGGAATGGATTTCATGGGATAAGAACTTAATTCAAATATTCTCCAGTTTCAGGCATCTGGGAGAAGACTCAAAAACTCAAGAGCATGTAGAACAAAAGCAGAATGCTTCATTCCAAAGAACTCCCTGGAGTGAAGGCCATTTCCCTGTAATTAGAGATACATCATTTACAATTGTGTAAAATCTTGCTTGATTACCCACCCATCTTCTCAATTTTCAAAATTCTGTTACACTTTAATAAAGTTAATTATGTTGGGATGAACCTAACAGTAAAACGCTTTTTGTTGCTACCTCATAATTTTAATTTTTCTGATATTTATTTTAGCATAAATATCTAACATGCAGATGATCTCAGCTGACAATGGTGAAATGGTCATCCAATTATCAAAGGTCCTCACAGGCTGAGAAGACCTGTGTTAGTGTATACCATGAAAAAGTTATCTAGATTTTGATTCAAAATATCCGAGAGATACCCTCTATTTGTTTCATGGGTGGCATCTCTTAATTCCATTATCATTGACTTTGGGAGACTCATTCATAAAGACTCCTATAACAAATTCATCTGAATAAGAGAGAAGACTATTCAGTAACTACTTAGAATTTGTGATCTGTATCCATCCCTGTTTTTTTTAATATCCATGTTTATAGTACTATGCATGGATTACCTCCTCTAAAGTGATTCTCATACCTTATCAGATTGTATTTGATTATATGACAATAGTCCCACTTCTCCGAATGTGAGCAATCTTTTTTAGTTTAGTAGATGCAGGATTCATGAAAATGTAAGATCATCTGTGATTTCATTTTCCCAGGAAATATCAACTTATCTTCCAGCAGGGATAAAGCATCTAGATCACAACCACTTTGGTTCCTCTATTGCATTTCAGAAGTACATTGTGTCCTAATTTATATTATACTGTCATCTTTTCTGTTGGGCAATAAGGTTGCTCTAATAATTGTACAATCGCTTGATTATCCATGACCAATAACTAATGATAAATTCCTGCCTGTTACCGGGAATTTGCTCAATAATTCAGTTCTGATAATAGTTGTTTCTAGCCATATGGAATACAGCTGTATTTTGCTTTTATGTCATGATAAGATAGGATGTTTATATTTGATTCCTTGTTATCTATAAACTTTTTATTGGCCTATGTGTTTATGCTTTTGAGTTCCTTATGATTTCTAAATTCTAATTTTCTGTCAGATGTATTGTTGGCAAACATTGTTTCTTTCTGTAGACAGACCCTTCAATCACGATTGTTTTCTCTGCTGCATAGAAGCTTTTTATATTCAGGAGATCCTAATTGTCAGTTGTTGATCTTATGTCTTGAATAAATACATTCTTTGTGACTGGTCTATTGCTGTGAAGAGACACCCTGACTAAGTCAAAGCTTATAAAGAAAACATCTAATTAGGGCCTGCTTACAGATTCAGATGGTTATTATATTATCTTCACTGCAGGGAGCATGTTGGCAAGTATGGCACTAAGAACTTTACCTCCTGACACAGGAACAGCATGGAGAAATCATCTGGCCATATGTGGCCGTTTGCATATGCAAAACTATCTTTAATCACAAACTCACTCTATCAAGGCCACACCAATTTAGCAAAGTCTCCTAATGAGAGACGTATTTCTTTGTATATATTTCTCTTATCAATGGATAAGATGAATACAACACTGATTGGCAGATTGGCCAGGCAGGAACTATATGCAAGGCTAGGATACAAGGAAAATGCTGGGAAACATAGGCAGACAAAATCATCATGTAGAGCCTGGGAAGAGAGGATATGCCAGGTATTCTCTTGTAATCCAAAACAACGTGGAAATATACATATTAAATGAAATGGGTTAATTATTAAGACTAAGATAACCAATAAGCAGCCCAAGTAACTGGCCAATAATTTTAAAACTAATATACCATTTATGTGTTTCTTGCAGTTGAGGTTGCTGTAGGGCCAGGCTGGAAGGAAAGAAAACAACAGCAACAGTCTCTGATACAGCATATACCACAGCTTCCAAATTTTTCCATTTCAGGTTTTATATTGAGATATTTGAACAATTATGTGATAATGGGTGATATATAATGGCCTAGTTTCATTTTCTATATGTGCACATCTATATTCACAGAAAAATTTGTAAAAGATTCTGTCTTTATTTCTGTATACACCATTTTGTATGTTTGCATGTTTATGTTTACCATATAGTTCACTCTAGTTGCATTGTCAAAATCTGAGTGTTAATATCTACTTAAATAATCTGTAAGTTTGTCTGTGATAATAAAATATTGTATATTATTCTACTTCAATAGTATGACAAGATTAGTTATTGTAGTTTCCCCAGATTTTGTCTCTGTAATCAGGTTCCAAATGAATGGTAAGACTTTTTTCTGTCGGAAAAGATGCCATTCTGGTTTGTATTGTATCCATCAATAGGGTTTGATCAGATGATTATTTTCTCAATATCATTTCTACAAAGCCATGAGTATATGCATACTTTATTTAGTGTTGTCTTTGATTTATTTCTTCAGAATTTAAAAGAAATTTCAAAGGTGAGAGAGATGGATTGACCTGTAAAGATGCTTGCCAAATCTGACAATATGCGGGCAATTACTATGACCTAGATGTTTAAAGGAGAGAGATGATTCCAGAATGTTGTCATCAGATTCCAACATGTGTGCCAATTCACATATACACAGATGCATAAAAAATATAAAATAATTTAAATGTCCATGTATTAGCCCTCTATTGCTTTATTGGTTTTTTATTGATGATGTGTTTCAATGATTTGTAATAAGAATAGAAAGATAATACTATTTGCTCACAAAATACTTTTTGGAGACCAAAGCATTTCAAGCATAAACTGGCAGTACAATTTCAAAGGAAAATAAGGTCTATTAGGGAACAAAGATCAGAAGACAGAAGAAGATGGGTAATCTTTTACTAGGAAGATTTAGTCAGATATTTATAGTAAATGACAATCTTGAGGAAGAGTATTCAACCAGAGAAGATCCTGAGATTAGTGAAGTGAGTAGAGACCACATGAAAAGGTTCCTGGAGACCTCCTGTGAAGTGACTAAGTGGGGCTGTCTGCCACATTTTACTTCAATAAACAATAAAAATAGAGAATAAAGAAATCATCATTTAGTTCACGGTAGCCCTGGAGTGAAGTTGGATATTGAAGACATTAAGTTACCCAAAGACAGAAATGGCATGGTAAAGAATATATTAAGCAAACTATATGGACTACTGCATGCTATTATTTGAAACCAACTGGTTAATAATATGATTTCCTGTGGCTGTTAATATCAGTGAGGCCTGACATAGTTTCCATTCTAACACTGTATCTACTAGTTCTCTAAGAAAGTAGTTTATTTGCATGATTCTTCTGACTAACTTGTAATGTCATCCACCTCTGAAGACACTGGAAATTTTCAATTCCTCCATAGCATGAGAAAACATTAAAGTAACCAAATCACACTGCTAAAGACACTCAAATGCACCTGTTCCAAAAATGCCTTACTCGTGAAGGCAGGAAAATCTAACAGGCTGAAAAGCTCAACACCCTGGTAGTTGAATAAACCTCAGATAAGGCTTAATAAGACAAAGCTACTTTGAAATTTGTAAGCATACTTTTTCCACACTTATCCAAACTCAATCAATGCAGCAATGTATCATACAAGCAACCTTTCCAGGAGAAATGTTTTCATCGTGAAAGCCAATCAATGCAACTGGTAGAGGTAAAATAATATACCAAATTTTCATAAAAAGTTTTAACGTAAGAAATATTAAATGTAAGAAGCATATACATACATACACATACACACATATATACATATGATATAATGTCTCCATTGAAGAAAATCTGAGAAATTCTTCCACGTATCATTGAAAACTTTAGCCATATTTAATCTCTAGGAGGAAGTAGCTGGGCTTCGGGTAGGTTAAGGGTTTTTGTTCCAGTCTATATCACTGTGGGCATTGGTTACTACTCCACTGCTGACAGAAATAAGTGGCAGCATCGTCAGCCTGCATGCTGCTGATTGTGAGAGAATAAGATGTCCCGGACCCACTGCCTCTGAAGCGAGTTGGGATTCCAGAAGCCAGTTTAGATGTTTCAGAAATTAGTAGTTTAGGGGAACCTCTAGGCTTATGTTGGTACCAGTGCAAATAACTGGTGCTTACACTTGAGCTGGCACTACAAGTGATGGTGACCTCCTCCCCCTCAGATGCAGTCTTAGATGCTGGAGACTGGGTAAGTGTAATTTCTCCCCTGGACACTATGATCAATATAAAAACAAAAAGAGAGCAACGTTAGTAGACATAGAGATACACAAATAATTTAATACAATTCAACATTTAGGAGATACAAAATGAAAGATAATTTATCTTACACACAAAATAATATTGGGTTCTGAACTCAGAACCTGTCTTACCTGTGACACTGATTAGCATGAAACTGAAGATCTGCACCCAAAAATCCATTGTGTTTTCTAATGTCAGTCACAGACTAATTACTACTCTTCTGAAAAGTACATTACTTTTAAACAACTGTGAGATATTTGTGGGTTCTGAGGTTAAAATATGCAAATAAAAAGATATGTCATAGATATCTCTTGGCTTATACACTCTTGTAGACCTATATTTAGGGAAAACCTGCATAATTGAGAGCAGTGTCTAAGTAGTTAGAGGTATTACACTGACAGCAAAGAACATTTCTTTGTTTTTCTTTACCTCTCTTGTGGTGAATTGTTCTGCTTTTCTCTTAAGCCTTGTTTAATTTGATCTTCTAAGCAAGGCAAGTTCTAGTGAGCAGTTTGAGTGTTATGTTTCTCATGATAAATGTGTGTTGAGTTTGGTTTCTTATAATCTACACTGAGAATATTTGGACATATTATATGCTTCCTTGTTTCCCTGGAATCTGCTCATTAGATATTCTTTGATCATCCAAACTTAAATTGTATGTTAACTCATTTTCCTCCAGTAAGATATGGGACTATGTATACAAAAAATTGACAGAGGAAAAGGGTCCTGTTGAAACAGAGAAGACTGTTTCTTGATGACAGTTTATGGAGAGGCTTGTTCCCCTCTTATAAAGACCCTGGACTTGATGGATCTCCAGGTTTAGGGGACTAATCTTAGGTATGATCACTGTCATGACAACTCTAAATAAATTGAACAAAGCCTTGGGTAACATACTGGGGGCAAATAATCTAGGGATTTCTTTTTTCTAATGGGACAGTGGTTTTAGTTCTATGACGGGTGATATGAACTAGATGGAAAATGTGTTAGGGATGCCTTCTTCTGGTAAGATGGCCTAAATAAAAAGAGTATTTGGTATTCTCCATTTTGTAATATGAAGGAAAAGATGCATCCATGAACTTCAAGATATCGTTGTTTTTTCCACTGATTAGTACTCCATTGAGCAAATGTATAACATTTTCTTTATTCATTTTTTGGTTGACAGTCATCAAGATTATTTCCAGATAAAAGCTATTATAAATAATACTGCTATGAACTCAGTTGAACTGATCTTCTTGTGGTATGAATGTGCATCTTTTGGGTATATACCTAAGTGTAGAAGTGGTGGATCTTCAGATAGACAGATTCCCATTTTTCTGAAAAGCACCATACTGATTTCCAATGTGTTTTTAAAAGTTTTCACTCCCACAATTAATGGAGGAGAGTTCCATTTTTCCAAATCATCTCAAGCATAAAATGTCAATGGTGTTTTTGATTTTAGTCATTATGACATGTATAACATTATAACTCAGAGAAGTTTTCAGTTGCATTTCCGTGATGTCTACGAATGTTGAACAATTTCCTATGTGTCTTTCAGCCATTTTAGATTCTTCAATTGAAAATTATCTGTTTAGTTCTGTATTCCACTTTTTAATTGGAGTATTTGATGTTTTTGGAACAAGCTTCTTGAGTTTTTTGAATATTTTGGACATCAGTCCTCTGCCAGATATGGGTTTGGTGAATACATTTTCCCATTCTGCGTGCTGTCATTTTGTTTTGCTGATTTTATCCTCTGCCTTACAGAAGCTTCTCAGTTTCAGGAGGTCCCATTTATTAATAATCAATCTCAGTGTCTGTACTACTGGCCTTATATTCAGGTAGCAGCCTCCTGTACCAGTTCATTTAAGGGTACCTTCCTCTTTCTCTTCTAAGTGGGCCAGTGTGTTTGGATTTAGGCTAATTTTTTATCCATTTGGATTTAAGTTTTGTACATGGTGATAGATATGGATCTATCTGCAATCTTCTACATGTCCATATCTAGTTGTGCCAGCATCATTTGTTAAAGATGATTTCTTTTTTCCATTGGATACCTTTAGTTTCTTTGCTAAAAATTAGGTATTAGTAGGTTTGTGGGTTAATATCAGGTTTTCAATTCAAGAGAGGTCTACCTGTCTACTTTTGTGCCACTTCCAAGCTGTTTTCAGGACTATGGCTCTGTAATAGTGCTTGAAGTAAGTGATGGTGTTGTCTCTGAAATTTACTTTATTGTACAGGGTTGTGGTAGCTATCCTGTTTTTTTGTTTTATAAAGTTGAGTATACTTCTTTCAGCATCTGTGAAGGATTGCGTTAGGATTTTGATGGGGATTGCATTGAATCTGTAGATTCCTTTGGCAAGATTTCCATTTTTACTCTGTTGATCCTTCCTATGCAAAAGCGTGGGAGATTTCTTTTATTTTCTGGTATCTTCTTTAAAGCCTCAAAGTTATTACCGTACAGGTATTTCATTTATTTGGTTAGCAATACTCCAAGACATTTTATGCTCTTTGTGGCTATTGTAAAGGGTGATGTTTCTCTGATTTATTTCTCAGGCCATTCATCATCTGTATATAGTAGGGCTACTGATTTTTTAATTAATTTTGTATCCTTTTACTATGTTGAAGTTATTTAGCAGCTGTAGGAGATCTCTAGTAGAATTCTTTGGGTCACTTATGTAGACAATCATATCATCTGCAGATACGGAAAGTTATAGTTCTTCCTTTCCAACTTATATCACTTTGATTCCATTTTGTTTTCTTATTGCTCTTTCTAGTCCTTCACTTACAGTATTGAAGAGATATGGAGAGTGTCTTGTTCCAGATTGTAAAGGAATCATGTTGAGTTTCTCTCCATTTAGTTTAATATTGGCTGTTGGTTTATTGTATATTGTTTTTATCATGTTTAAGTATGGTTCTGTTTTTCCTGATCTCTCCAAGTCTTTATTATGAAGGCATGTTGGATATGGTCAAAGGCTTTTTCAGCATGTACTGAGATGATCATGTGGTTTTTTCTTTTTCAGTTTGTTTATACTATGTACTACATTGATGAATTTTCATATGTTGAACTGTCATTGTATCCTTGGGGTGAAGCCTACTTGATCATGGTGGATGATTTTTCTGATGTGTTCCTGGATTTGACTTGCCACTATTTTGTTTATTAGCATGCTTTCTCCCTGACATTTGGTTAGTTTGGATAAAGGTTTGTCTATCTTGTTGATTTTCTCAAAGAACCAACTTTTTGTGTCATTGATTCTTCGCAATATTTTCCTGGTTTCTACTTTGTTGATTTCAGCCCTCAATTTGATTATTTTCTGGTTTCTACTCCTCCTAGGTGAGCTTGCTTCTTTTTGTTCTATGGTGTATACTTGTGTTGATAATTCTCTAGTGTGACTATTCTCCAGTTTCTTCATGTGGGAACTAACTGCTATGAACATTCTTCTCAACACTGGTTTCAAACTGTCCCATAAGTTTGGGTATGTTCTGCCTTTATTCTGATTGAATTCCAGTAAGTCTTTAATCTCTTAATTTTTTATTGCTTCTTTGACCAAGGGATGGTGTAATTGCTCATTGTTCAATTTTCATGAGTTTGTAGGGTTTTTGCGATTTGTTATGCTGTTGAATTATAATTCTAAAGCATAGTGGTCTGATAAGATACAGCGAGTTATTCAATTTTTTTGTATTTGTAGTAATTTGTTATGCTGCGGAGTATGTGGTTGATTTTAAAGAAGGTTCCATGTGGCACTGAGAAGAAGGTATATACTTTTCTGTTTGGATGGAATGTTCTACAGAGATGTGTAAATCCCAGTTGGGTCATAACTTCTTTTTGCTCTTTTATTTCTTTGCTAAGATTCTGTCTGGATGTCCTGTCTGGTGGTGAGATCAGAGTGTTGAAGTCTCCTACTACCACTGTGTGAGATTTTATGTGTGATTTGAGCTTTAGTAATGTTTTTATGAATGTGGGCGCCTTTGTGTTTGGGGCATAGATGTTCAGAATTGAGACTTCATCTTGTTGGAATTATCCTGTGATAAATATGAAATGTCCTTCTTCCTCTCTTCTTATTGATTTAATTTGAAGTCTAATATGTTAGATATTAGGATTGCTACTTCCGCTTGTTTCTTGGATCCGTTTGATTGGAAAACCTTTTCCCAACCCTTTATTCTCTGATAACATCTGTATTTGATGTTGAGATTTGTTTCTTGTATGTCGCAGAAGGATGGATTCTGCATTTGCATACATTCTGTCTTTATATAGGCAAGTTGAGACCACTGACATTGAGGGATATTAATGAATATTGATTGTTCATACTTGTTTGTTTTGGATTTCTTTTGGTTGTGTTGTTGTGTGTGGATTCCCCCCCGCATTTTTCTTTTGGTGTTTGGTAAAGTGAAGTCATCTATTGCCTATGTTTTTGTGAGTGCAGTTATCTTTGTTGGGTGTAAATATTCCTTCCAGTAATTTCTGTAGGACTGGATTTGTTAAGATGTATTGTTTATATCTGGTTTTGTCATGGAATATCTTGTTTTCTCCATCTATGGTAATTGGAAGCTTTGCTGGGTCCAGTAGTTGGGGCTAGCATCCTTGTTCACTTAGCGACTGTAGAATGTCTAGGAACTATTAGCTGTCAGAGTTTCCAGTTGAAATTGGGTGCAATTCAGATAGGTCTGCCTTTTTCTTTAGCTGCTCTTAACATTTTTTATTTATTCTGTAGGCTGGTGTTTTGGTTATTATTTGGTGAGGGGTAAACTTCTTTAACTTTCAAAAGTGTATCCTTCTTTAGGTTAGGGAAGTTTACTTCTATGATTTTGTTGAATATATTTTCTCTACATTTGAGCGGTATTTCTCAACTCTCTTCTATACCTATTATTCTTAAGTTTCACCTCTTCAAGTTATCCCATATTTCCTGGATTTTTGTGTTTGGGATTTGATGGACTTGAGATTTTCTTTGTTTGATGACTGTACAACCTCTAATAAGTTTCAACATCTGACATTCTATCTTCCATCTCTTGTATTCTATTGGTTATACTTACATATGTAGTTCCTGATCATTATCCCAGCTTCCCCTCATTCTGTGTTTTCTTTACTGTTTCTATTTCAGTTTTCAAGCCTTGGACTGTTTCAGTTGTTTTGTTCACTTGTTTGTTTGTTTGTTTTTTCTTGTTTCTCTTTACATTCTTTAAGAGATTAGTTTATTTCCTGAAATTTTTGTTTTTTTCTTCTATTTCTTCAAGTGATTTTCTCATTTCCTCACTGAAACCCTCTTTTATCTTCATAAAATAATTTTAAAGGTATGTCTCTTCTGCTTCATCTGTGTTGGGCTTTTCAGTTCTTGCTGGTGTGGACTCTCTAGATTCTAATGTAGTCATATTGGTGTTTTATTGCTCAGTGTGTTGTTATTCTGTCGTCTTCCCATCCCTTCTTTGAGAGGCTGCAGGTGGGGTCTCTCTGCTGCCACTGAAGCAGGGGGTAGTAGGCATGGGGTAGTCAAGGGTGATTTGTAGCAGGACTCACATCCTTCCTGTCAGGGTAGGTCCACTTAATGGGAGGAGCAGGTGCAGGATATTTGAGGGAAGTGGTGATAATCTGGGGTTGGGTCCCGGTGACGACCCTAGCTCAACTCTTCTTTTATTTACTTTTTCCTTTCTTTTTTGTGAGGGAGTGTTTCTGTGAGAGATTTTACTTTCATCGTCAGCAAAGCCCAAGTTGAAAATCTGGCACGGTTTTATTGTCAATATTGGTTTGAGTTTCTTCCCACAGTGCTTCAATTTGAAACTCAAATATCCTCTCTCTACTCTCTCCTTACAATAATAAGCAATGGTTAGGTTTTGAAATGTGGGGGCCATTTTTTTCAGTTATTTACCAGTGGTAAGGTCACCAGTTTCCTAAACATGGCTACAAACCTATTGCCAATCATATGTCTTTGGTTAATATCAGTCGGTTCCAAAAGAAAAGAAAAAGAAAAAAAGAAAAGGAAGGAAAGGAAAACAGAAGAAAATGATGTGAGAAAAAGAATTGTGAGGAATAAAGAAATTTTAATCTGGGAGAGGAAAACCATAAGAAAAAAATGAATTTCTAAGAAATGTGTTTCCTCTTAATGGATTTCTCCTGTGATGAATATCATTTTTACTTTAAAGTCTAATTTCTTAGATATTAGGATTACTACAGCCCTTTTTTGGGTCCATTTGATTGGAAAATCTGTATTTATGCCTAGTACATGAATGAGCTTTGTGAGCCCACACCACATAGAGGGATACTCTCTCAGCCTAGCACATGGGTGCCCTGCTCCAAATGATATGACAGAATTTGACGACTCCCCATGGAAGGCCTCACCCTCCCTGGGGAGCAGAAAGTGTATGAGATAGGGTGCCAGTGGGGGATAGGGGAAGAGAGGAGGGAGCGGTAACTGTGATTGGCCTGTAAAACAAGCTTGTTTCTAATTTAAATAAAAAAAAAACAAAATAAATACTGGACTGATGATAATATTGCAAAAAAGAAAAAAGAAATATATTTCTGGAAGTGATGGTGATAATGTCGACTTGATAATAGATAGTATTCATGGTATAAAATTTCCTGGTTAAAGGAAAAAATTTCTCATTTGGCCATATCATAAACACAACATGAGGGATTACATTAATATACAAAAATGTTGGATAAATTATCAAACAAGGACCAAATGATGCCTGATATGAAAATGTCTTGCTTCTAAGGTTTTATTTAGATGCCATAGTATTATTAATCTTTCTTTTGAATGTGTGTATGAGAATGTGCAGATGAGTATATTTTCATCATCCCATGCACAGAAAGTACCATAGAATGTCATATGTCTTGATCTATCACTCTAACTTTTTCTCTTTTGACAGGGTATCTCATTGACCTTGGATTAAGGCCATATATAGAGAGCAAACTGCATATACTTTAGACCCATAGGTTCAATAATCCAGGCCCATTCATGGGTCTTATGAATTTGAACTGAAGTTCTCTGTCTTGTAGAACATGCTCTCCTACATGTTGAATGATCTCCTCTGTCCTTTATTTTCTATTTCTAATAATTATCCATGTCAAAATACTACTTTTAACTTCTATAATAAGCACATTTTTGCTCTATATATATAGAACTGAGGCTATCATTAAGATGCCTCAGTTACAATGATCTCTATAGTTTATAAATCTAAAATGACTCAATCAGATGTGTGCTGCAGAGGCATATAAGGAAAATCTATGGTACACAGCAGTCTACTGGGCCTCTTTTGCTAAAATCTTTCAAGTCTTTCACAGTCTAGATACATCAGAAACATTCTGTCATTAGTTGTAGGAACCACCTTTGAATAACAGTTGTGGGAAAAAACAAGTCTTGGGCTTGTTGATGTAATGACATATCATTGTGTAACCAGTTATTATATTATTGACAGCAATAAGCAAAATATATTCAGGCAAACGGCTGCTAATGTTGAGAGTGAAATTTATTCCAGATCTACAGCTCCTGAATATTATTGACAGCAATAAGAAAAATATATTCATGCAAACGGCTGCTAATGTTGAGAGTGAAATTTATTCCAGATCTACAGCTCCTGAACCATCAGCTCCTGGATGAAGGCTCCAGGATGGCTTGTAATTTAGTTATCAATCTCATTATAGGGGAGGACATTAGGATATACTATTCACTATTGCTGAGAATCTTAGTTGTGGTCATCCTTGTATATCTCTGAACATTTCTCTAGTGCCAGTTTCTCTTTAAATCTATAATGGCACCCTCTATTAAGGTATTTCTTTTTCTTGCTCTCCCCTTTTCTTCTATCTCAATCTTCCTTCATTTTCATGTCCTTCTCCCCTCCTCTTCTCCCCTTCTTTTTCTCGTTACTCCCTCTCCCCTTCCCCCATGCTCCCAATTAACTCAGGAGATCATGTGCTTTTTCCCCTTCTCTGGGGTACCATGTATGTCTCTCTTAAGTCCTCCTTGTTTCCTAGCTTCTCAGGCAGTGTGCATTGTAGCCTGGTAATCCTTTGCTCTATGTCTAATATCCATAGATGAGTGATTGGGTTACCTCACTTAGGATGGTTGCATCTAGTTCCACCTATTTGCCTTTGAATTTAGATCTTATGGGGAGTTGGTGTATGTAACTACAGCTGTTATGCCTAAATTAGTGCAACATCATTTATTATCCAGAAGAAATCATTTCATAGTTCTCCCCATTTTGGCTCTAAATTTCTTTTCCTATACTATTTTGAAATCTACCTTGAGACTTTGAGTAGTTGAAATAAGGAGATTCTCATATGACTCCACCCAATGAAAAGAAATCATTGCAGCTGATGTCTATTAAGATATTTACCTGTGGAGGTATGGCTACAGGTAGGTGGCAAATTTGTGCAGCACTGGTCTGTCTTGAATACTTGGGAACTTGGGAGCCTACACTGAAACACATAATCAAAGCTAAGACAATTCTGGAGCCATTCCAAGATGTTTGCAGTCCCACCTGATAATTTGTGTATGATCAGTTAATCATCCCTATTGAGTCACTAACTATATAGAGAAGGATATACATTTGGAAAAGAGACAATTTCATGATACGGACCTGGGGAGATTTCTCATTAGTTAAAAGCACCCACTGTTCTTGCAAGAGACATGTATTTCATTCTAAGCACCCACACTGGGTAGCTCACAACTACCTGAATCATTAGCACTGAGAGCAGTGATTCCTCTTGCGCTTGTAGGCATGTCCAATTGTATTCACATACCATTACACTGACACACCGATAGAAATAATTAAACATGAATAAATAAAAAATAAAAATATATAAAATTGTGAAAGAGGATCTGCTTTATGGCATTCGGGGTGAGGTTACCATATCGGAATGGGGTGAATAGGTCCTTCATATGCGGTATATAGGTGTTCAATTTTCATTGTATAAAAATAATTATTTTTAAAAGAGAAACAGAGCGTGAAAACTAGTTAGGGGCACATAAGGAACATGAGGTATGGATATGTACTATTACAGAAAACTCCAGGGGGCACTCAAACTGTTATGACAATACTGAAAAATTATTTTCATTTGGCTTACTAACTTGGGAAAACATTGATAAATTCAGAAATAAAGAAAACTTAGCTAGAGGTTAGAGACTTTTCTCTACTATATAAATATATACAACCCCATTGATATATTTCTCCAATCATTCCAGCAGAAGGTGAAAATCAAACATTTTCTGTTTCTTGATCAAAAATATCTATGGACAGCAATGACAGTAAGTATACATTTCATTCAGATGTTTGTTATTATCAAGAATGGTTATTGAACTTCATGGAAATGTATCATAAATAAAAAAGCACCTACAGTAGCAAGGAGAGAGAAAAGATTTACTGGCCATGGGATCTTATAGCAATATTGTTTTTTTCTACACAGGCATGAGCACATTCCCTGCAGGCAAATTTGTCCTACACTGCTCTGTCTTGAAATCCTGGAGACTTGTGTGCCTATACCGAATCATATAGTCAAAGCTAAGACAATTCTAGAGCTATTTCAAGATGTATACAATCCCTTATAATTTTTGTATATCAGGGCACAGATTATTGGCAAGTTTTCACACAGTTTGATTAATCCAAGATGCAACATGAAGATTAGTACTCTTTTCCATACCTTGAGGTTGCTTTTCCTTTGATTATTACAAAGATGATGATACTGCATTTGTCTAACTCATACTGATCAAAGATGAATGGATTTTCAGGGAATATATTTTGCAAAAACAATATACAATATTAATTTTTGTATGCTTCCAATCTCAGCTGTGGAAGGTGGCATCCAGTTTACCTACTCTCCATCCTTTTGTCATTACCTTTGTCAGAAAGTCAAATTTACTTACAGAGTCAGTCACGGAATGAAAAATTTGTTAGCCTTGAACACTAAACAGAAGAAATCAATGAATGTTCCTAAGCTCCAGCCCACAAGGCAAACAGTCTCTAAACCTAGCTCCCCTTGAAGTTCAACAGCAGTTGATCTTGCTCAAACTTCACTACCAGTGTAAGTTGCCTCTAACCTACACATGTTGTATTGTACTACTCTCAATTGTGTGGTTAACCCTCCCACAGTAATGAAAGTCATAACATAAGTAAACCACCATGGAAGCTAAAATGTATGGATGAGTTGAGCCATCTGCTACTGTTGATGAGTGCAATTGATGACAGTAATTAGAGGTGAACTTGATTCTGCAGGTTAGAGGAAGCTTCTGGCAGAAAAATTTATGGAGGATGATCTGCATTCTAACTCTCTTTCCTTCCCTTCAATTCCAGAAGTTATATCCTCTATTGTAAGGACATGGCAAAGGTAATGGTCCTTCCTAAAATTTCCAGAGAGAAGTCAGTGAAGAGAAAGTGATCATAGAGTTCTAGCATCCATGTTATAGAGAGATCACACCTACTGTTATTGTTTTATATCATATTGTTTTTTAAATTTGTTACTACAGTCATTGGTATTTAATACATTTGGTCAGAAGGAAAACCCTAACAAAACACATACTATTTTAATCTATTTTATTCAACTTCCAAATACCACACAGAAGTGCACTCTGGAAAATTTTTGTATAGTAGAATATAGAATTATGGAAAAGCACACTGTAGATAGTGAGGTAAATTGACATACAGAGTAATACCCAATGACTCCCCAGTAAACATCACATGTGAAGCAGTGTAAAGTCTCAACAGCTAATTCTGCTTGCTGATAAACTCAGATAACGAGTTTTAAGCCTAGATACCTAACAATTATGCAGAGAAGTAATGGATTCTATGAATTTCCTCTTTAACTGTAAGGTATCCCATGATGTATGCTCTCATATGCACATCTTACTAACATTCAAATAATAAAAATCCAATGAAAAGAAATGATATCTGGCTAGGAATGTATTGTGTATGATCATCATTTTTAGATATCAAATAATACATAAAAGGCATTTTATGCATTTTATGACAGACTTATTCAGTGACTGCCTGTCTGTCACCAATCTTTCAGAAACTGGGTTTTTGGGGACCTAAATCTTCCAGAGAAGCCCAGGATGTGGGTAGTCACATACATCTTCTCAGAACCGGCATTCATGGGTTTCTACTACTCCTAGTGGAAGTTGGACATAAAAGTGACACTGGGAAGCATATTAAGATGCTGTAGAAACAAGTTGTGAAGCCTCTAGGAAATCTTAGGGATATGGTACCAGTGTTTTACATAAGCACTGAGATGCAAAGTCAACAAGGAATTTGGAAACACAAGTTAGCAGACTGCATCTTCCTGGACCTCCACCAAGTTAAATTTTCCTAGTGATGCCATGTTTACTAACCTTTCCTGTATGATTTCATATCTGTATTTTGCCACCTAAATATTTAATTAAAATATTTGTTCAGTCAGTTTTCCATTCTCAAAAAGCCCACAAAGAGACAGGAAAGTTGACCTTCACGTTCCAGTAAGAATGAGCTTCATGTTCCAGTAAGAATGAGTTTGGGAATCTCAGTATTACATGGGGAAAAAGTCTCGATTAAGATAGAATAAGCACTTTTAGATGTCAACAACATCTAGACATCTAAATCTAGTTTCCTCTGGTGGCTGGTCTCGATGTAAACTCTTGCTTGCACAGGTAAACACACACATACACACACAAATGTACACACACACACACACACATGCACACACACACATACACATGCAAAGAACACTGTTGAGTGAGTAAAGGTAATTCAGAGTAAATCCAATTACTTTCCAATAAAAATGACATCTGAAGCTTGTTCAATATTTTAACAGGTAAACCTGCATGATGTTCAAGCCTAATGTTTGAGCTTGATACCCAGACATCATGTAACTGTAGAGGGAAAATCTAGTTGAGGCCAATACCATGCTCTTGCTGACCTTGTCCACCTATACTGTCACAGTTTTTTGGCAAATTCATTTACACAAACAGCAGTTCTTTTACTCATTTATATCTACTCCAACTGTTAAAGAAGTACAAATGAGAATTGGAGGAATACAGGGCAATGTGGCCATGTTGCACAGGTGGTTGGGTAAAGGTAGAGAAACTGTCTGTTGAAAGGCCTGGTTTCCTAGCTTCCCCAGTGGTTAGTGCTAGTCAATTGGATGTTACTTAGCCAGCAATTAAAAGTGTACTGTTAATACTCTAAGGAAGACCACCTTTCTCATTTACTTTTTTACTTCACCTACCTTCTCCTGTTGTTCCTTGTCTGAAATGGATAACCTGTTTTGCGATGTGACCACAGTTCTTCTGCCCCTAAACTTTTCAGTTAAATTGGCTTGAATCGAGTACCAAATATTTGGGATTCCAGACAATGTTCTCTACCCGAAATATAAGTGTGCTATGACTGTGATCCAGGGTTTCTACAAGTCCCCTCTGCTGGTGTCTGCCCAGTTTTCTGGGTTGTCTTGCCTGGATTCCTATAAAATTCCCTGAATTAATCTGATGCTTGAGTTGTAGCTCTTGTTTTTCAGAGTTACTAATCTTCTTTGTTGATTTAACGAGGTTTTAGTCAGTGGTGTTCTAGGACCTAATCATGAAGATGGGTAAGAAAGTATAATTTTGGACTTTAACTTTGGATTGACCTTGTTTTGTGACTTTGTGTTACTATCCCATGATACAATGCCAAAAATAATTAAATGATTGCTCCCTCAACGAGTGCCACAGATATATCATTCAGATAATTGTTGGTTTCAGCCAGCTATGTTCCCACCCTGGAGATGGGTCTCAAGTTTCCACAATCTCTCATCCTACATCTGACTGTATTTCTACAGAAAAATGCTTCTGAAAACTTATAATGCTTTCCCAAATCATCCCATGATATCACGTGTCACTAGTATATACATGTTTATACTTCCTTTCTTTAGATTGCATCTTTGTTTCTCTTCTTCTCCTTGTACCCTGGATATCATCCTAGAGTTATGTAGTCACAAACATGTTCCAGGATGTAAGTTCCCTGAGGTGAGCTCAGACAGTCAGGAGAACAAACATAAATCCAGTAGTCAGACACCATGACACCATGACACCATGACACCATGAAACCATGACTAGATTCAGGAAAAGACCAACTTGGAATACAGTACTATTCCCTATCCCAATTTCTTCTCTTGGCTAGAATGTTCATCTGATATTCCAGAATGGGAAAACTTTTTAAAATGAGAAAGAATGGACTGGAGAAATCATTCAGTGGTTAGAGTCCAGGGTATTTTTCTAGAGGACCAGACTTCAATTCAGATCATGTGCATGGGGTCTCATCCTCTGCAATTCCAGTTCCACGGGATTTGATGCCTTCTGCTGACCTCCAGAGGTATTGTAAGCAAATGTTCAGAGTTAGGGTGCAACACACATACAAGCACAGAAAATGGCCAAACAGATAAAATTAAATAAAAACTAATAATTAACAAATAAGAGAAACATATCAATGTCATATATCAGAGTATCTTTCACTACAGCAAAGCAAATATTTTAAATAAGTTGCATCAATGTTTAGAAGTATTTTTTTATTAAAAATATACATCATAGTACATCATCTGCCTAAACATTGAGGGCACATTTTGATACTTTGAATTCTGCCTTTCATCAGAGTATTTAGGTGGTAAGCCAATGTATCATTTTGTGACTAAGAATTGAATGCAGGTCTGTCTGATTTTAAATATGTGCCTTCCATCACAGATATGGCATATTACCTATAAAGTAAACTAGGAAAAAAACAGAATCATTTACCTTATTTTAAGTCAGTCCAATATTCACAAGGTACATTTTACTTTAGCCACTTGAGATGACAATCAGAGAAAGATATCTATTGCTATTACCACTTCCTCTGTTGTTCATCCCTTCTCATTACTCAGGCTACTTCATTTACTGTCCTTTAATATCCTATAAATTCATTATATCTCCCTTTGATGGAAGTTAAAAAGCAACTGCTTTTCCTTCATATAGAATCTGTATATTTTTCCATCTATATGACTATTATCTTGGCAACAAGTTAAAGTTTTTATAGATCCACATGGTGTGTGTGTTTCACCACTAAGCATACAATGATAAACGATCAGAAGAACTATATACTAAGAGGAATCCTACCCATAACAACTGGGTTCCAGGAGTTCAGTTCGGGTCACAGCTGTGGGTGTCTGCCTCTGCCCCCATCAGCCACTGGATGAGCGTTCTAGGATGGTATATAAAGTAGTCATCATTCTCATTACCATGGGAGGACATTTAAGGTAGCCTTAATGCCAATTGGTACCAACTTTTAGATCTGTGAAGATCTCACTAGTGCCAGATCTCTCCTCCAACTTAAACTGGCTGCCTCTTTTCTGGTATCTCTCATTCTTTTCTCCTCTATTCTTAGCCTGGCTCAACCTTCCTGCTCTCCCATGTCCTCCTCTCCCCTCCTCTTTTCTCTTTCTCTTTCTACCATCTCCTTCTAACCTTCCCCTCTCTCCCCCATACGGAGATCGCATCACATAACCCTTCACCGTGTTACCATGCATGTCTTTCTGGTGGTGGGGTTGTGAGCTGGAAATTACCTGCTCCATGTCTAAAATCCATATATGAGTGAGTACATACCATGCTTGTCTTTTTGTGACTGGGTTACCTCACTCAGGATGGTTTCTTCCAGTGCCATCCATTTGCCTGTAAATTTCAAGATTCCATTTTTTTCTCTTGAGTAATAATCCATTGTGTAAATGTACCACATTTTCTATATCCACTCTTCTGTTGAGGTTCTGGCTATTACAAATAATGCTGCTATGAACACAGTTGAGCAGATATCCTTATTGTATGAGGGTACATCTTTGGATATATGCCTAAGAGCGGAATTGCTGGATCTTGTGGTAGACTGATGTCCATTTTTTTCTGAGGAATCTCCATACTAATCTCCAAAGTAGCTGCACTAGTTGGCATTCCCACCAGCAGTGGAGGAGTGTATCCCTTTCTCCATATCCTCTCCAGCATAAACTGTAACTAGTGTTTTTGATTTTAGGCATTCTAATGGGAGTGAAATGGTATTTCAGAGTTGTTTTGATTTGCATTTCCCTAATGGCTAAAGATGTTGAGCACTTTCTCAAGTGTCTCTTGGCCATTTTGGACTCCTTTATTGGAAATCCTCTATTTAGTTCTGTATGCCATTTTTTTTAATTGGATCCTTTGGTGTTCTGGAGACTTGCTTCTTGAGTTCTTCATAAATTTTGTAGATCAGCCCTCTGTCAGATATGGGGCTTGTGAATATCTTTTCCCATTCTGTGGACTGTGCCCTTTGCCTTACAGCAGCTTATCAGTTTCAGGAGGCCCCATTTATTAATTGTCAATCTCAGTGTCTGTGCTACTGCTGTTATGTTTAGGAAGCTGTCTCTTGTACCAATTCACTCAAGGATACTTCTCACTTTCTCCTCTAAGAGATTCAGTGTGACTGGATTGATGCTGATGTCTTTAATCCATTTGGACTTAAGTTTGTGCATGGTGATAGATATGGATTTATCTGTTGTCTTTTACAAGCCAGCATCCAGTTACTCCAGCACCATTTGTTGAAGATACTTTCTTTATTCCATTGTATAGTTTTAGCTTCTTTGTCAAACATTAGGTATTCAATGGTGTGTGGGTTGATATCAGGGTCTTTGATTCGATTCCATTCGTCTATCTGTCTATTTTTGTGCCAATATCAAGCTGTTTTCAGGACTACAGCTCTATAATAGAGCTTGAAGTCAGGGATGCTGATGCCTCCGGAAGTTCCTTTATTGTACATGGTTGCCTTAGCTATCCTGGTTCTTTTCTTTTTTCATATAAAGTTGAAGATTGTCCTTTTTAGGTCAGTGAAAAATTGTGCTGGTATTTTGATAGGGATTGCATTGAATCTGTAGATTGCTTTTGGTAACATTTCCATTTTTACTAAATTGATCCCACCTATCCAAGAGCATGGGAGATCTTTCCATTTTCTGGTATCTTCTAAAATTTCTTTCTTTAAGGACTCAAAGTTCTTGTTATAGAGATCTTTAAGCAAGGCAAGTATATTTCACTCAATTCCTTTTTGTAGTGTCAGGCAGCTGTTTGTGGTTTCAGTGTAGCTGATTCCTGCCAAACTTTACTCAAGTTGTCTAGTTAAACATGGATTTTTCTTACACACAAAGGGTCACCTAATTTTCTTTCACGACTTTGTTTTTGCAAGGTGGATCCTATGACCTGTTTTTAATTCTGTAAGGTATATGACCATGTAACTCAAGCCTGTCCTTAGATTACCTTAATTGTTTTCCTTGAGCATCAGCCTGTTTTTCCACAGGCACAATTCATGGGTCTATAATGCATGAAATTCTTTGTACTTATTTCCACTCCTGTGTAAAAATCTCATATCTAATAAAATGGAATGTAACTTCTAGCCTATTTTTCAAATGTTTGTATCTCTTATTGGAACAATTCATAGAAAAACCTAAACCATTTTCCATTGCTTTTATAAAAATCATAGTCATTATGATCAGCAAGTAATTTGCTCAGGGAGGAGGGGAATTTTTCACTGAAATAATAACACTGTATTAGACAGAGTGGTATCATCTAACATAACAATAACTCCATGGCAAACACAGCAGGAATATGGCAACACACAGAATAATGTAATGGATACCCTCGAACAGAAGTTAGAGATTGTGTTGAGTCAACATTTGGGTACTGGGTATTGCACTTGGATCCTATGCATGTGCAGCAACTTACATTAAGAAGGGTCATGTCTCCCATACCCTGTAATAAAATAGTTTTAAAAGAAACAGTTTTATTCATGTACATAGACACACAATGTTCAGTATACTATAAAAATATAGCAGTGCTGACAGGTAAAAAGAAAAAATTGTTTATCAGTTTGTGTTTCTGATGAGTGTGTCTAATAAGTATTTCAAATGGAATAATTCAGTGTAGAGGTGATATGGATAAAGAAATAAAGGACTTTACACTTTTGTTTATATCCATCTCATTGCTAAAAATGTATCAAAATAATTTTTGTAATAAATTCTGACATTAGCATATGTATCTTCAGTAAAAACTGAAATATTCTGGTCTACTTTGGAACACCTACGCATGGCCTACCTGGGTTGCTAAGATAAATCAGCTCTCCTTCTATGCTCATCTCTGCCCAAGCTCTGATGATTTACATGTATTTGCTCATATCTTCTTAATAGTCTGGTTACACCCTGTCCAAAATTTAGTCAATATCAGATCACGGGACAGACTTGAAGTCTCCCTATAAGCTTTTGGTGTTCTTCTTGTTCTGGATCCCAGGAAAGGAAGGACAACTATGGGAATTTGGCCATCCTTTGGCAATAAGTGCTAAATGGAACTGCAGATGAGGTATTTCTATCATGATGAACAAAGTATATTGTTCATATGTTTCCAATCACAGGCATGATATGTTACATTCAAATGACTTAATATCCATCCTTGTCTGCATGTTTATGAGACAGAGTCACTGTTCCTTGCAGGGTAAATGAAAACTTTAATGAATGATTAGCCTGGTTTCAGCAGAAATCAGGGAAGTCTCCTAAACTCCTCATATACAAAGCCGTCAAATGGTATCTGGATTTCCACAAAAGTTCATTGACAGTGGATCTGGGACAGATTTTACTCTCACCATTAGCAACCTGCAGCCAGAAGATGTTGCGACTCTTTAATGTCGAAAGTATTGGAGTACTCCTCCCAGAGTCATGCAAGCCATGCCATAAACTACTGAAGAATTTAACAGAGTCACCAGTTGTCCCTCTTATCACTTCAATCTGTTAATACACTTTACAAAGATGGTCAGACTCAGAAAGTCACAGTGCCATTAGTGTACAGCTGCCCATAGAGTTTCATTTGCTCCAAGTGTCTTTCTTCCTCCTTAGTCCAGCATGACAGTCTGTAAATATCTTTTCATAACCTGTTTAAGATCAATATTTTAGGAGGATATAGCAAAATAGAAATAGAAATTTCTATGGAAAGTCTTAGGAGTTGTTTTCACATGCAGAATTATTATCAGAATTCTATGCTCTGGGTGGATTATCAGATATTTCACAGTTGTGCAGAAATAGCTAATGAAAGATGTTTGTTGCTTCAAAGAAGTTAATGACAAAAGTAAGGGATATTTTCTGTTGCTCTTTCAGAGTACATCTTCCCCAAGGCAGGGTTTTTAATGCCAATCTCTTGGAGCATTTGAAAATATGTAATTCAAAATTCAGTCGGGAGAAAAAAACGATTAAAAATGAGGACATTGATAGGAAAACTATAAAATGTTAAGATTTATAATTCTGTTGGAAGGAGACTGAGGGATCTATTAGAGATCACAAGAAGAGTGTATAATACTTTTATTTAAAACTCAGTACAGAGTCAGTTGTCCCAATTCAGAATGGATGTGGAAATTAATGGGAAAATATGCTGATTCCCAAATTCCATTTGAATTCTTGTTTGGAGAGATGTGGAAGAAAGACATTGGTAAGAAACATAATAAAATATGAATGGTGTGACCACCAGATACTTCCTTTATTCTTAGATGATTCCAGTTGAAAAAGCAATTTTGTGTTATGCAGCTTATGAAAATGTAAAACTTTCAGAAAGATAATCATCAACCAGTTTTAAAAATCATAGTTAAAGATGTACTTACCATTTAAAGTAGCTGAGACCTTCATTCTTATGACCTACTCTGTTTTGATGGTTACTGTGGATGTATTAAAAGTTGAGCAAAATTTTAAATAGGGAATTTTACTGTGCTGGAGATACAATATTTGGTGTCACCCTAAGAAGATGATACTGTGACTCTTCTGTTAACCCAATAATAGGAAGCACAGATTGAACACAGTTTATCTTAATACCCTGAAGGACAGAGTATTAACTGTGGAAACTGAATTTACAACATCTTAGAAAGGACTTATATTGATTTTTTGCATGGATTATGTGGTTATACATACTTAACATTGAAACCCAGATATTTTCATGTGACAAATTAAAGAGTCTGAACTTTCCATGCAGCACCTCACCTACAAAATTGCTTGAAACCACAAACATTGATATCTCATTACATTCTTAATCAATACATGACTTCCATTCTGAGACTACCATTGTGCCATTTTAGGCATATCATGGAAGGCCCTCAGCTTGTCTTTTCAACATAAACCTAGAGATGATTTCAGACCCTGGTCGCTGCTGCTTAAGATTCTCTCCATGGACCCACACTATTCAACTATGAAAATGAACACATTTCTGATCCTGTTTTTCCAGAATGGAAACATTACCAGAGTCCCTGCCATTAACAACTAACAATTTTACTCCCTTAGTAGCTGGGATACATTCTGTGGATACAGAATATGGCAAGGAATACAGGATATCTAACAGTTAAATGGGCACCTGTGTGAGAGCTTCTCCATTTCTGAAGAAAAAGGCTATGTCAAGAAGCAACAGCGGTCAGGAGCAGTGAGTCCTCATAAAATAATATCGGGGTTACCTATGTGTAACAGGCAAGCTCATTCCATTTTGATGGCAAGTTCCTGACCTTGGATGGCTTTGATAGACCTAACTGAGCAAAACCTTGGTAAATGCAGAGTCAGTGTGAGCTTGATAACAGATCAAATTCCTCACATTTTTCTTTTCTTCTTTCTTTTACTTTTTCTGTCTTATTTTTCTCCTTTTTCGATCTTTTCTTTCCTCCTATCTCTCGTTCTTTCTCATTTTTCTTGTCATTCTTTCTTCTTTTCATGTTATTGCAAATAGTAGGACTGACCCATACCTATCGTGGAGAAATACTGTGGTTAGTAAATCCATCCAATGAAAGAAGTGAATTAGAGTTCATCATATTTTTTTTCGAGACAGGTTTTCTCTGTATTGTTTTGGAGGCTGTCCTGGAACTCATTCTGTAGACCAGGCTGGTCTCGAACTCACAGACATCCACCTTCCTCTGCCTCCTGAGTGCTAGGATTAAAGGCATGCACCACCATCACCTGGCTGGAGTTCATCATATTTTTAAGACTGTTTGGAGGGATTGTCAAGTTCTGTATAGAAAATATAAACTAAATGAAAGAACACAAGCAGGAAATATGTCAAAAATTCCACACTACAATTCTTGCAGGATTCTACACATTCTTTTTTTTTTTGAGACAGGGTTTCTGTGCATAGCCCTAGTTTCTTAGAACTCTCTTTGTACACCTGACTGGACTAGAACTCAGAGATTTGCCTGATTCTGCCTCCCAGATGCTAGACTTAAAGGTACATGCCACTGCTGGTGGTTACACTGACAATCCTTAAGTCACAGAAAGTAAATTGTGTTAGTCTATTTACTTGGGCCCTGTGGGACCCCTGGGGATGTGCTGAATTACTGAGATAGGCAACCCATAGCTGTTCCCAGCCTACCTTAGCTGTTCTCTGCCTTCCTCAGCCTCTGCTGAGTTTGCAAGTGTCAAGGACACAGCCTAGGGGCATGAAGACTTATTAATGATTTGCTCAATGTTCATTATCAGCAACTCTGGATACTAAGTCCTCCTCAATTTCCAGGCTTGAAATATTTTATACAGAATGTAAGTGATTCTAAGCTTCCTATCTGTAAGGAATAAAATTTCTAACTCAGTGTCATAGCCAGGTCCAGAGGCAGTGCATTGGGAAGAGACTATGTTCTAACCATCAATAAACAGAAGTCTAAAAACGTTGCATTACAATATCCCTGTCATCTAGGGGAACTAGACATGAGCTCCCAACACAAAGACAGAAGTTCTTTCCAGTAAACAACTTCTCATAAAGAAAATTCAGTTTTCTCTGATGTAGCCTTATTGTGTATATAATCACAATTTAGAGTAGATCTCATCCTAAGCAGCAGATGGTCAACACACAACAAACTTTGAGGGTATTCTGTTTCATTGTGCTTTGTTTGAGCATTTTTTATCTTTTCCGTTCTTTGTGAGTGTCTTCAATAGGGCTTTTTGCTGTGAAGAGACGGGATGATGACAGCAACTTTTACAAGGGCAAACATTCAATTCCATTTTTCTTACGGTATCAGAGTTATAGTCCATTATAGACTTGGCAAGAAGTATGACAGCATGCAGACAGACATGGTAGTGGAGAAGGGGCTAAGAATTCTGTTTTTAATGAAAGAAAGAAGGTGTGAATTTGGAGGTGGGGACAGACTGAGAGGAGATAAGGGAAGGGAAACCATACATAATATATTGTATGGAAAAATAGTAACTTTTATTACATAAACATATATTATTACATAAAATTAATCATATACAATAAATATTCCTTGGAATTGGATACGGCAGGCCAGTGTGGCCAGTTACCTCTCCCAGTGCCTCTTCCTGCTAATTTAACAAGTAGTCAGGTGTTTTTTTGTTTGTTTACCTGAGTGACATTTGCTTAGTTGACAAAGATCAGGGTGTTTTATGTGTCTAAGTCCTGGAGGCCACTCACTTTTAACACAGATAAGAGTATCTTCTGTAGCACAATTTTGGAAAGTAGCATAAAGAAGAAAATTATTACAGCCCTCACATGTAAATACTTACAGGTAAACCACATGTAAATATTTGACCAAGAAATTGTAACAATAAGTAACATGAAGGTCTGATGGTGGCCAAAAGGGTAATAGAACATGAGAAAGAGAGGAAAAGAGACAGACTAGGAGGAGGTTTCAATGAGTATTAGGGTAAGCAAAGGGTGAGAAAATAGGGTGGAAGTAAAACCACTACAACTACATTTTGTTAGAAAACTCCAGAAATATATAGGAAATTTTCAGTGATTTAAAATAAAAATGGTGAACACATATAAAGAAGAACAGACACAAGATAGAAAACAAAAACAGAAACAAAACAAATTAAAAATAACTAACTAAACAAATAAGTAAATAAAAACAAAAGGCGCAAGGGAACATAACTGGGTTTCTAAGGTCACTATGGGGATTCTGGTGAAACATGCAGAGTCTCTTTAGCTACCACATCTGTTTCTCATCGCACAGGCATTACACAACTTGGAATTTTCTGAAAAGCAGTACTATCTATATTTAAGTAAACTGAATCTTGGCATTCATATAAGAGCATTCATATAATCTTGGGATTCATTTAGCAGTAAAAAATAATTTAAGTATTCTAAGTAGTATTGATCTACTATTAAAAAAAACCGTGATGTCTGGCTAATAAGTATGCTGACTTGAAAACTGAATATCCCTGAAGCTCATATATTGTATATTTGGTATCATGCTTCTTACACTGTTTTGGGAGTTTCAAAAAAAATTGAAGGTAAGTCCAAACTAGAAAAAGTAATTCACCAGTTGAAGGGACTTGGCTTCAGATTATCTATGGACATTTGTCATTGCCCTCTGCTTACAAGCTCACCATGATATATCTGAGGTGTTTTTAAACACCTCAGTCACTAAAGATGAAATGAAAAGTAACTTACATAACTTTTTCACTATTTGGCTATGTTTATTCCAGTTGAGTCCAGGGAAGAATAGAGGAGATCAGGATGAGAGACACCATAATACAGGAAGTCATTATAGGTTTGAGGAGAGATCTTCTAGGATGACACCAAATGGCTATCTAAGCAATAGTGGAGAGGCTACTTTAAATGCCGTTCCCCGATGATGAGTTTGACTACTACCTTGTATGCCATCTTAGAGTCTTCATCCAATGCCTGATGGAAGCAAAGGCAGACACCACGGGTAATCACTGAACTGAACTCCTAGAAACTAGTTATAAAGAGAGAGGATTAATGAGCAAAAGGATCTTGAACAGGTGAGTGAAACCCACAAAAACAGCTGACCTTAGCAAGGGGGAGCTCATGGACCCAAACTGATGACTGATAGGCCAGCAAGGGATTAACCCAGACCCCATGAAGCTGGATGTCAGTCAGGAGGCTTCCCAATATTTGTGGCCTTGGGTAATAGATCAGTATTTATTCCTGGTATCTGAATGGATTTTGTTAGCATTTTCCACATTGAGGGATGTTCTCTCAGCCTGTTCACATGGGGGAAGTCCTAGCCCTGCCTGGAACAATATGACAGACTTTGGAGATTCCCCCATAAAGGCCTCACCGTCCCTGCAGAGTGGAGTGGGGATTGGATGGGGGGTTGGGAGTTGGCAGGGGCCTGGGGAGGAGGGGAGGGAGAGGGACTAGGATTGACATGTGAAGCAAGCTTGTTTCTAATTTAAATAAATAAAAAAATTACAATTATTTTATTTAATTAATATTTTTTTGAATTTATTTTGTGTGTCTTGACTACATGTATGTAAGTTTGTAAAGCATGTGTGTTCCTGGTGCTAAAAGATATTAGATGTGGTTGTTGGATTATTTGGTATTGAGGTTATAGATAATTGTGAACCAATATGAGGGTGGCTAGGGACAAAACTTGATTCCTTTGCAAATCAGCAAGTACTCTTTTTTTTTTGGTTTTTCAAGACAGACTTTCTCTGTAATGTTTTGGAGGCTGTCCTGGAACTTGCTCTGTAGACCAGGCTCGCCTTGAACTCATAGAGATCTGCCTGCCTGCCGCTGCCTCCCGAGTGCTGGGATTAAAGGCGCGCTCCACCAACGTCTGGCCAGCAAGTACACTTAACTTCTATGCAAACTCTTCTGGAACATAAAGTAACTTTGAGGATACTGTGGATGGATTTGTTTCTTCAGGTTTTTTTTAAACAACATATCTGTTGTTATTAGAAACATAGGTTTCAGCTTTTGTTAACTTTGTGGTCTACCACTTTCCTGAAAGCTTTTTGTCAGATTTAACATTTTTTAGTTTGATAATTTATTATCTCCTATGTATAAAAACACAGTGCAAATACTCTTAATCATCCTTTCTTTCATATCTGTTCATCACTAGTCCCTTAGTGTTTCACAGTTTTCTAGAAGTGTAAAGCAGTACTTTGCCACTCTAAAAATGTATCTGTGGGAAAATGGTGCTGCTGATTTCTAAAATGATAGTGACCAGTCTTAAGAGCAAGAAAACTAATGTAATATCCAGAGTTCATGCAGACAGATGCACGGACAGAGGTGATGACTATGAAATAACTAATATATCATTTCAGATGTTGCATCAGCACTTCCTTGGGATAATGGGCATGTCTTGCAATATATCTTCGGTAGTTCATATTCTGCCTGTTAGAAAAATAACAGAGTATTCTCTACTACTAATGTATACCTACGTGAGAACTTGTTAACTCTTTATTTCATTCAGGTAGTACCTGCAGTGTAGTCTAAATTGCCAAAGTTAAATTTCCTGATTTTATTATCTACAGTGAATGATGTTTTGACGCATGAATCTCAATTGATGATATAGTCCAGATGTTTCAACTGTAGTCACCTCCATATTTAAGGAATCCAAATTAGGCATCATTACACTTATCTTATTGATGCTGTTGATATTGAACATGCATCATGCTATAGTGGATGTTCTTGTATCCTACAAAATCTTAGAGAAACCTTTGAAACCTAAGTACATTTTAGAAGGTAGAGATACACAGGAAAACAAATGGGGTAATTGTCTCACTTCTGCTGACCAGGGCGTTTAGGTTATGACTTGCATTATTGTGGGATGCAACCCATGTTACTATACACAATAATATGTTGCAATATGTTCAGATGCCTTGTTTCTAATAGTGAGAGACTAATCTGCTAGAACCCCATTGAACAGATTTGATGAATATTTGACCAGTATTTTGAAACATTCCTTGTTTTCTGTTGAAAATTGTAAATACTTAATTTCCTTTCTGGCCTCTCATTTGATAGTTGCACACTCCCTAGAGATGCAGACAAGAATGCTTAGAACTTGGTCATCTGGATGTTTCATCTCACATCTCAGAACAGAAATATAGAACAAATGTGTTATGATTTGTTATATTGTGTTATGCTATGTATATTACAGGAAAAAATACAAAGGATGAGACAACACTGACTAAAGTGCTCTAATTAACTCCCTAATGCTCTACTTCAGATTGGGAGGAGAAGCATCCTCAGGTATGAGCAGGGGCACTCTTATTCATGATGTGTCATGCTTGAATGTGAATCCTGCAAGCGCATGAGAGAAGTCTGTAAAGAATTCACCATAGTAGTAGATTATGCTCTAGGCACAGCAAATCTTCAGAGACTCTGCAGATTTGGACTCATCTGCAGGGTTAATTCAATTCTGTAAATTACCAAGTGATCAAGGGCTGCAAGTATTTCCAGAAAATGGAAAGGTACTCAAAATTGTCAATGTTTTGCTGTATTGTGTCAGTACTGATAGTCTCCATTTTGAACTCAGTAAATATCATCTTATTTTCATTAGTATGAGTTTCAGTGCATGACTGTCTCCTATTATTTCATCTAAGACATCCATAGTTCTTTATGGAACAAATTCAGAATATAAACTAGTTACAGACTTCCTTCATTGCATAAACTTGTTAGTTACTCATTAACATTCTTTTTACACCACCTTCCTGATATGCTTGTTTAGAAACAAAAGCTATAATAATACCTAGATCCAGAAAAATCAGAGACCCATGGTTTACAGACAGGGCAGTATTCATCACCACATGACTTGATTTTTCTTTGTTTGCTTGTTTTTGGGTTTTGTGTGTGTCACTAAGTCATTTGTCTTAAACCATCTGTGATTTTTGTGTCACAATGATTCCTTAGTGGTCAATCAACAGGGATTTCATCCCTTGTCACCTCTACTGCTATTTATACACATCAAGTACTGATGGGTACTAGATTCTAAAAACAATTTTGTCTGCTCTCTATCTAGACTTAATTAAAATAATAGTCTTTTGGTGTAGATGTCTTCAAACAAACAGAATGTGTCCATACCCTTGCAATCACTATGTTCCCTAAAGTTTCATGCTATGCCACCATCAAATCTCTTCCCTGCATTTAAGAGAACTCAGCTAGGTTACAGGGCAAAAACAAGTTGAGCAGTGAAGAACATAGTATGAAAGTGGATGTTTTCCACAAGGAAATGCAGCTACAGTGGGGTTCAGATTATTTTCTTATATAGAAATATAAGCACTTATAGGGGATTATGGTTAAGAGAGTTTGGCAGAAAAGACTGTTGATGAGGACACGGGACACTTGTAGAGTAATCCAGATCGAGGTTTGTAAAGAAGACACCTATAAATTAACATATATTATTGTGTCCAGAAGAATTATTTGATGGTACATCTAAGGAGTTACACATATTTGAATTGTTTACAAGTGAGCTTAGGGAATATTGACAACAGGATCAGAGTTTTCATGGAACAGTTCATAAAAACAGCAATGTGATAAATGAAAATAGAAGCTATGAGTTTCCGTGGTAGAAAATTGAGTGCAGCTAGTAGTAGTGGCACATGTCTTTAGTCCTAGGACTCAGGAGGCAGAGGCATGTTTATCTCTGAGTTGCAGAGCAACCTATGCAGTGAGTTCCAGGAAGGACAATGATCCCTGTCTTGAAAAACAAAAAGAAAAAATAAGATATGATGTGATTTTTAAAGAAACTGGTCACTTTATGCTAAGCTCATGCCTTTTGTAGTAGAGATATCAATATGTTTTTTCACATAGATAGTGGTATAGTCTGATAACTTCTCTGGGTACAGAAGGATTCTTCATACACCATCATCATCAGTAATCTGTAATTTGAACCTTACAAAAATGAATAATTAATTTACAACAGAACTATTTTTGAAAATAGTATGAAAATATAGGATTATTCTAAACTCACTATCCAAATTCAGCTAAAAAATAGTCACTGAAATGCTAATAATAAAAGTCTGAAAATAATACTTCAAAATTATATAGGAAAAACAACCTTTCAAGCTCCTCTGAGTTCCCAAAGTCAGCCCAACAGATAAGGCTAAACAGAGGTCAGGGTAGTGAATAAAGGCTAAGATCTTGACTCCCCTGGAACTCACCCATTACTGATCATAGGTTTCTCTGATATGAAGCTGCAACAAAAGAGCCCAAGTTCACAGAAGATTCCAATTAGGTGAATAAAAATTAGATCCAGTCTTTTAATGCTCCTGGTATTCTCTGCATCAGAACCTCAGTCCCCTGGGAAATGACATTATTTGTGAAATGTCACTGAGGACTATGATGGTGGGTCAGCTATGCTGCAGCGTTAATCTGTTGCAATACCTCATCAGCTGGGGAGAAAATTGTAATTCCTTTGTAATCAAAACCATGTTTTTCACTTTGAACTGAATCATACTGAACAGTTCTGTTTAATTCACTTTCCTTAGAATGACAGTAACTGGATAGTCACCACTTTATCACATGATATAAAGAATGGTACATAACTCAGTTACAGTTATACAATTTAGCCCCAAGTTACAATGAACTTGAAATAAATGTGAGCTAGCATAAGCAACTTAATATGTGAAGAATAAAGGACACTATTTATAGCTGGGTGGTAGTGGCACAGGCCTTTAATCTCAGCACTCGGGAGACAGAAGCAGGGGGATCTCTGTGAGTTCGAGACCAAGCCTGATCTACTGAGCGAGTTCAAGGACAGGCTGCAAAACAATAGAGTGAAACCCTGTCTCGAAAAAGACAAAAAAAGACACTATTTACATATCCACATTTATAGTAACTAAATTTACACTATAAATCATGAGTTTTCAGTATAGGAATTAGGTAAAAGGTTGAGTGAAAATGTTTAAAATAGAGAATATAGCATTCACTACATAGGTTCACAAATGTGAATGACTGGATTAAGCTTCTAGAACTGTTTAGGAAAGGTTAGTTGTTGGAGGCAGTATATCAATGAGTTTTGTCTTTCAGGTTTCTAAATCTCAATCCATTATCAGATAGCTTTTTGCTTCTCTCTGACTAGTACTTGCAGAAAAAGATTTAAGTTCTCAGCTGCTGCTCTGGCACCATGAATGTCAGCCTGTTGTCAGGCTTCCCACAACTGTATTGCCCCCCAAATAACACTTTGAAAAATTACCTTGGTAATAGTGTGTTCTCATAGCAATAGAGAATTATGCCAGTAAATAAATCATAATTAAGCTATAACCAGTATCATCAAAGAGGTCAGGCATAGAGAAAGTGACTGGGGGAATACTTGGAATGGGGGAACAAAACAGATTTTATGGGTGCACGGGACCTGCGGAGTCAAGAATGGGAGGATTGGATGGGAAGGGGTTGAGATATACTATGGCGAGAAGGAATGACAGGACAGACAGCTAGAATTGGAGAACATTTGTGGGACTGTGTGGAGTTCTTGTGCTGTGGAAATTTCCTGTAATATACAATGGTGACACAAATGAATTCTCAAGGAGGAAGACAAAACTCCTACTGGCTAGTACTTGTCACCAAATGAAGCTCAGGGCTGGGATGAGTGTCATCCAATTTTATTGTTGGACAAATGGCTTAGATTAAAATACACAAACCATCCAGGCTGCTGAGAAGACAATATGTTGCTCTCTAAAAACTAACAGGAAGACACCATTGATGAAGATAACACCCAGTCATGTCATTTAACATGGAGAGATCGAGCTGATGTCCACATAGAAACTTTACCCCTGTGCTCTAATATCTACAACATGGAAAAATTCTCTGTAGGCAATCAAGAGAACACCAACCCAATCATAAAACATTTGATCTGTAATGTGTCCTGCCTACACAATATTCTATGGCAGTGGGGACACAAACCTTGTGAAAGTAACCAACTGATATGTGATTTGACTTAGGGCCCAATCCATGACATGGAGCCATATCTGACACTCCTTTGGTAATCACAAATTACAGTCTAGACAACACAGAGGCCTAAGGTAAAATCCTAACACTACTGATTATTAGTCATATATATGCCTAATAATGATAGCTTGTTCTACTAATAGATTGATGCCCTATTCAGTGATCATCAGAGTAGCTTCCCCCTGCAGGAGATATAAACAAATAGTATGACTAATAGCTAGACATTATTCAGAGAGGTATAAACACTTTGAAACACACAATTATACATGATATGTCTCCATCAAATATCTCACTCCCAGAGCCCAGGGAACACAGTGGAATAGTAGGCAGAATGGGGGCAGAGGCAGAAGTGACAGGGGATACCAGGAGAACAAGACCCTATATAACAAGTAAAAAAAGTTGATATGAAGTGAGAGACAATAAAGGAGCATGCATAGGACCTCTATGTGTCTGAAACAGGTCCTCTGTATATGTACTGTAGTTTTCAGTTTAATTCTTTTATGTGTATCCTGAATGTGTAAACATGTGGAGACTCTGATTCTTTTTCCTTTTCTTGAAGCTCTTTTGTTTCTTTTTTTTTTTTTTTGCTTTTTTTGGATAGTCTTGTTCACTTCAATATATCAGTTTTCATTTTATTTATTTTATCATATTTTATTTCTTGGTCATATGTTCTTTTCCTAGGAGAGATTGAAAATAAGTAGTATGGTAGAGGAGGTGGAATAAATGAGAGAGAAACAGAAGGAAGGGAAATTATTCAAATAAAATTAAATATACAAAAAAGATAGTAAATTGAACAAGCCACAATGAATAAGACTGGAAGCGTCATCCTTCCTTGGTTACTACATCAATTCCTGCCTCCAAGTTCCAGCCCAGCAAGCATTTCTGATCTGACTTCCTTAAGGGATAGGCTATGATATGAAAGTACAAGCCAAGAAACGATTCCCCTGTCAAGGAAAGAATGAGAGAAAGAGAGAGGAAAATGAAAAGTAAGTTAAGACACATTCCCTTTTAGCAAAGAGGAAAATGAACAGTTCATAGAGGAAATTTCGTCCTCTCTGTGTGTATGACACAAGAAACAACACTATTTGAAGACCAAGTGTACAAGGACAGTTAATTAGGTTGTGAGAAAAAATCTTCCTGGTATCAGTTTATTTGTATAGTAGTCCTTCAAACTTTTCAAACTTTTAATGCGTAAATATTTTTTATTTTATGTGAACTGATGTTTTGACTGCATATTGTTGGTATACCATATGAGTATAATGCCTGATGGGCCAGAAGAAGGGAGGATCTATGATACCCTGGGATTGGAGTTATAAAACATTGCTAGCAGTCATGTGTGCTAAGAATAAAACCTCGGTCTTATATAAGAGCTGCTAGTGTTCTATATATCTGAGATATCTCACAAAAGTGCTCGCTCAGAATTTATTGCTGTATGTAGATAAAAAGTTACTTTCCAAGTTATCTATTTGGTGTGTGTATGGGGGCCAATATTGACAAACCTATTGTATGAATGTTGCCAAACCCCGGTTACTCTAGAAGAGTTATTTTCTATATAAGTCATGAGACACATTCTTTTGTTTTTTAATGCTAGACATGGGGGTAGAGGACACATCTAGTAAAAAAAAAAAACACTTTCTTTGATCCCCATATAAAACTTTCACTGTGAATTTTAACTCCAGGCAAACAGAAACACTGTCAGCAGCTGGAGACAGCAGAAGAACAACCATGGCAGTCTGTGCTCTCACTTCTGCTTCCCTGGGTGGTTTATGTCATGGCTTGAATCACTGTGGGAGGATAGGTATCATGCTGTTGACAGTAATAATTTGCCATATCTTCAGGCTGCAGGTTGGTGATCTTGAGAGAATACTGTGTACCAGATCCACTCCCACTGAACCTCGATGGGGTCCCATCAGCCAAGCTGGTTGCAGAATAGATCAAAAGCTTAGGTGATTCTCCTGGTTTCTGCTGATGCCATGCTAAATTACTGTAAATGTCCTGACTTGACTGGCATGTGATGGTGACAGTTTCTCCCACAGATGCAGACAGCAACCCTGGAGACTGGGTCATCTGGATATCACATCTGGCACCTAGGATTGGAAAATTAAGAACAAATTTCTGTACAATTAATTCTCTTAAATGAGGACTTTCCCAGAGATCAGGCAGCTATGGCCACACTCAGGTGCACAAGTTTCTAATTCTGTCTTCCTTACCTATTAACCAGAGCAGCAGGAACCCCAGGTGCTGAGTGGGGGTCTTCATGTCTGTGCTGGGACCTGTGTGATACTGACTCCAGCTCAGCATACAGCCTGACTATGAAGAAGTCCTCAGGGCAGTGGGCTGGGCTCTGCGCAAATGCAAATCAGCAATGACTCATTGGTTTATTGTTGATTTAAGAAGTCACTGCTTCAGTATGTCCTGAGTTTCATGTATGTCAAAGCCAACAAGGGTTTGTTTGTAGAAACTGCTCCTCTATGGAAAACAATGGACAGAATCAGTCTGTGTTTTACACCTTCTTTTGATTTCTGTAATACTCAGTGTAGACTTTTCCTTGTTATTTTCCCTCCTTGACAGGGAATGTCAGATATGGTGCATTTCAGAAAGTACATGAATGTTTGCAGGTCCTTTCAAATGTAGCTGTAGATGTTATTGATGCTATGCAGCCTATTCTATTCTATTATCTGATTATTTGTGAGAATGAATTTAAATTAAAATGTTCACACTTCCTTTTCCAATCTCCAAATCATCTCATATATCCCACATACTGTCTTTCAAATTATTGGACACTTGTTTTACTGTTTTTGTTCATATATGTATTTTAAATATAAATTGTTGAGAAAATATACTGTTACTTGTATATATGTTTTCAGTGGTGACAATTTGGCCTGAGACAAACAATTCTGTGCCCTTCCCTGGGAAGAACACCTCTCCTACACCCAGTTTTATTCAATTGTCTGGAGTTACACAGAATTGAAGGCTCATGGACTTTATTGTATCCAGTTTGTCATGCTTGTTGGCATTCTACTTCTTTAACTCTGTAATGTTAGTGAGACTTTACAGGTATAACTTCTGATATCAGGAAAAGACACAATCTTACAGTAAATTCCTTAATTCTATGGAGCTTACTTTCTGTCCACTCACTTTTTCCAAAATATTCCCTGAGCCTTGGGGATATGGCGGTGTTTAGAAGATGCATCCATGAGATTGAGCACTGCCCCTCACAGTAGATCTCAGCAGGAATCATTCATGCTAATAATGATTACCAGACTAGTAACAGAATAACAGTGGTGCATTTACGTGCACCACACATGTAAAGGAATGCAGATAGATGAAAAGAAGGCATCAGATGCTATGAGGCTAGAGTTGCGGGCCACCATATGGGTGCTTGGAAAGGAAACTATATCCCTCGAATAACCACCAAGTACTCTTAACCACCGCGGCACCACTCCAGCTATACATTTGCAATTATACTGAAAAATATATTACTGACATGGCATTATCAATATAAAAATATTTGGCATTTAGCAATGTTGGGTATCACAGAGGTCTGTAATTAGTGGCATAAACAGACCATTGAAAAACACTACTTTCAGTAGCTTGATTTTTAAATTCATAGTACAAATTTGTCTTGGAAAACTGAAACATATCTCAATGTGCCCAAATCAGATATTTAGTATTACTTTCCTTCCTTGACATAATTTGCTGTCTTACTTTTTAAAATAATTTTATTTATTGACTTTTTTCTTTGGTTCACATTTGTGCTTTCATAAACTTTATTCTGTGGACAGAAATCTAATAAGAAAACTATTATAACTAGGACCATGGAGACTACACATCAAATCATATATCATATATCAATGCTTCATCACTACAATATCTGAAAGCGTATTTCACAAAACATGTTTTCTTCCTATGAAGTCCAGTACAATTTTATAATGGGAGCCAGTATAGGTTTGCATAGATGTCTGGCACAGAGAAAATGCTAGGAGATCCATAGGGATAAGCCCAACTAAGAATCTTGACAGTGTTGGAGAGACTACCTTTGTTGCACTTCCCCTATAATGAGATTGGTGAAACTTGGTTACCATTCATGGAGCCTTGTCCCAGTAGCTGATCAAAGCAGAAACACACACCCACAGCTGAGCACTGAGCCATACTCCTAGAATCCAGTTGCAGATACAGATGACAGATGACCAAATGAACCAAGAGGGAACTGGAGATACCCACAGAAACAGTTACGTGACCTAATGAAAACACACAAACCCACAGGAAACCAGTATTGGTCCAAACTAATTTGTACTTTTACAGTGGCTTTCAGCACCTAGACTGATGTCCTCCTCAAGGTAAATGCATTACTATTGCCATCTGCTGGATAGATGGGTGATAGACCAAGCAGAGCCTAGAGGAAAAACTGAGGATGATAATCAGTGGAAATCCAAGTTTGCTAGGGAAAAGAAAAACAAAACAACAACAGCATCAAAAGGCAAAGACTGGAGTGCTCCTCACTCTGCTTTATCAGAGAACAAAGAGGAATTGTGCAAATACTGTCAGTACATATATTTCAACACATAAACATGTACCCCAAATCTTACAATCAAAAAACAAGGAAATATTGACAAGAAGGCATTAAACATAGATGAAAAATATTGGAAAATATGTTATTTCCTATGAATACATTCTATATATACTAACAGATATTATGAGTTGGAGTGGGGATACACAAATAATGTATATCAGAATTATGGACCAAAAGTCCATTTGACACACTTATGCTGCCAATCAACCTAGGCTGGTGTATTCTCAGGAACTTATATTGATATAGAGTGGGAAAGAACACCCACTATAAAATCATTTAGTAACACTCTGTTGACTATCCCATGCAGGTGACTATATGTAGTACACAGTAATGTACACCTGATTTAAGCGATTGTTTGCTGGCACTGCTAAGCAACAAAGATGAGAATTTACAATTTGAAGTAAGGTTTCTACTGAGTATGCAGGCTTTGAGGAAATTATAATTAAAATTTCAGTTAGGGTAACCTCTCCACTATTGCTTAGATTGTTAGTTGGGTTCATTCTTGTGGACTCCTGGGAGTTTCCTTACTGCCAGGTTTCTCTTTAAGGCCATAATAGCTCTCTCTATCAAGGTATCTTCTCCCTTGCCTTCTTTCTCTTTCCTTTAACCAACTGTACCTTCCTGATCCCTCATGTTCCTTCCCCCCTCCCATTCTCCGCTACATTTTTTCCACCTTCCCAATATTACCAATTTACTAGGAGATCTTGTTCATTTCCCCTGTTGCCTTTCCACTATAATGATATTGAGTTACCTTAAATGCCATCAAAGAGCCTTCATCCAGTAGCTGATGGAAGTTGAATCAGAGATTCACAGCTAAGCACTAAGCTGAAATCCTGGAATCCAGTTGTAGCAAGGGAGGATTGATGAGCAAAGTGTTCAAGATCTTTCTGGGGAAATTCACAAAAACAGCTTACCTGAGTAAGTGGAAGTTCACAAACTCCAGACTGAAAACTGGGTAATCTACATAATCTTGAACAAGGCCCTCAAAGGTGGTGTCAGCTGGGGGACTTGGGCAGTCTATGCAGTCACTGGCAGTGGTAAACATATTTATTCCAAGGACATGAACTGATTTTCAGAGCATATTCCTTATGGAGTGATATTGTCTCAGCCTAGATACAGGGAAGAGGGTCTAGGTCCTTCCCAAATGACATGACAGACTTTGATGATCCTTCAAGGGAGGTCACACACACTCTGAGGAGTGTATGGGGATGTGATGGGGAAATATTAGGGAGATGGGAGGATGGAAGGGAGAGAAAACTGAAATTGGTATGTAAAATAAAATTGTTTCTAGATAAATAAATAAATGTTCAGTTGAAACATCATAAGGAGTAGGACTAGTTATGAATAAATAAGGGACTCCTAAATATCAATATAAATGAATAACAATGTTGTTAATTCTATAACTTTACAAGAAATGTGAGCTTTAGTTTCAAATAAAAATTTTAGACAGGACAATTAGTAAATCCAGCATAGCTAAAACAACTCTGTACAATCAAGAAATTCAGGAGGCATCACCATCCTTGACTTCAAGCTGTGTTATAGAGCTATAGTCCTGAAAACAGCTTGATATTGTCAAAAATATAGACAGGTAGATGGATGGAATCAAACTGAAAACCCTGATATTAACCCACACACCAAAGAATGACTGATTTTTGAAAAAGAAGCTAAATTACACAATGGAGAAAAGAAAACATCTTTAACAAACGCTGCTTGCATAACTGGTTACTGGTGCATACATGACTGCAGATAGGTCTCTATATATTGCCATGAAAAGAACTTAAGTCCAAGTGGATCAAAGATTTCAACATAAATCCAGACATACTGAACCTGTTAGAAGAGAAAGTGGGAAGTAACTATGTACGAATTGGTACACGAGACAGCTTTCTCAACATCACACCAGTAGCCCAATCATGCATATCAACAATTGATGAATGAAACCTCCTAAAACTGAGAAGTTTCTGTAAGGCAAAGGAAAAAGTCAACAAGACAAAACGGCAGCCTCCTGAGTGCTGGGATTAAAGGCGTGCGCCATCACCGCCCGGCAGTCATTTTATTCTTACTGTTATTTTGTCTATGCCCATTTTTATGTTTTTATGACTTTGTGTATGTGTGTGTGTGTGAGTGTGTGTATGTGGTGTTATTTTCTTTTGTGTATTTCTTACTCTCTTGTCTGCTTTTTTTCAAAAGAAAAAAAAATAAAGGTTGTGGTGTTGGACTGTAAGGCATATGAAAAGAGTTTTGCAAATATTGCATGATAAGAAACTATGATCAGAATATATTTTCTGAAAATCAATTTTTAGTTAAAAAGGTAAGAATAATCAATAATTTTTTCCTAAGACATCAAGATAGATTTCTTAAGTTTGTGTCAGTACATGTGTTGAAGGCAAACATTCAATCTAGTACAAAGCTTCTTAAGGAAGATCCAGCGCCTTTACTTCAAGGAAGTTCACAATCTCCTTTCATTAATGCATGCAAACATTATCAATCAACAAACACCTTACCCTCTGATTTTCTGGTGTGAAATAGAATAACCTAAGCACAGTGGAACATAAATTCATTATTTATAATGAAAGTATGATCTGGATCACTGGCATGTGATCTTCAGCTAAGCAGTATGTCTACACTTCTTCATTCATGATAGCTCTGTTTTATTACTTCTATCATGAACAGACAATGTTCATGATGATCTCCATTCACATGTAAAGAAAATGAACTTCCATCCTTGCCTTGATTCTGAATGCAAATATTTCTCTGCCTAACGTTGCATTGGTGATAATTTTTTGCCCTTTCTGTACAATCCTATTTATCTGACCCTGAAACATTTTCATCTACTGTGACCATCATCTCTATGTACCTGGAATGGGTAATTGTCTTGCCTATTGTTAGGGTGATTTCTGCATGGAATAACTGTACCTTTCTCATTACATGTCCTCTGTCCCAAAAAAATTAATCTGTAACACTGAGCTCTATCAAGCTATGTTCCTTCATATCACTCTGAAACTCTCCTGTGGCTACAACTTCCTATAGTCTCCATCTCCATTCCTGCATAGTTGTCTATTCACTTAATATATATGCCAAAAAGACAATCAATATCAGCAAAATAAATATTGAGCAGGATATTAATTTAATACTGGATTAATTAATGTATGTAAGTGTCATGCTAATGACTCGATGCGTGTGAAAAGTACATTATTAGGATTTTTTTTACGCTGGCAAGGAGTTAAACTATCAGAATTATATCTGGAAACAGCTGGCTCATTGCAACTAAGCTAAGTTCAGTTCTGGTTTTATAAAAGTCTATCACAATTGTACTCATTATATATACAATCCTCTATATGGTAATTTAATATAAAATAACTACGACTGAAACTTTTCAGGTAAAATACATGACTTCAAACTTGGAAGATGGCTCAGTGAGATGAGCATCAAGTCTTCCAAGTCACCTAAAATTAATACCTTTGATATATGGAACCTATTTACAAAGTGTATAGGACAGTGTTAATCTAGGTATTGATAAGTTAAAGCTTCACTGGAAGCTTGTAGGACAGCTAACATAGAGTATGTCATTCCAGTACAGCAGCAGGAGTATTGGGATCCATGTCTGTATACAAGTTAAACTCTGAATTTTACAAATGCTTGTAAATATGCACATGCTCATCTTCATACATAGACACCAAACGCACACACACTCTCTCTCTCAACCACACACATGTACACACATGCACACAAAATTTAAATATATTCTCTTCTCCCTATTCTCAATGGCATTCCTTTTCTCCTTCCCGACAATATGTTCTATGTCCACGTCTTTCTCATTTATTTTGCATCAAATACTGTTAATTATGGTTGCTTGTACAAGCATAGCAATGACATATTTACTTAAGCAGGAGTACTTTTCTAGCACCTACACCATAGAGGATGATAACTTCACTTATTCTTAATGATCACTAATTGCCCATGCACTCTCTGTGTGGGGTAGGGCTTTATGATTACCTTCTTCCTAATTATTTAATTTTGTGTGAGTATTTTCTTTATGCAGGACACCTTGGACTGTATAAAATAGATAAGAGACTGGGAGTTAGTGTCTTACCTTATTTTTCTCTTTGTGCCCTGAATGTACACTTATTGTGACCTGTGACCACTTCATTGTACTCCTGCAAATGTGGTTTGTTTGCCATGATGACATTTTTTAAATGTATTTATTTTATGAGCACTTGTGGTATTGCTCACATATATGTGTGTCTGCCTCATGTATGTCTTGTGCATTAGAAGTTGAGAATGCATCTAGTCCGTTTGTGCTGCTTTAGAGAGTGTTGAGAGCCTCTATATTAGTACAGAGTATTGAATATATGTTCTCTAGAAAAGCAGCCATCACTGTTATCTCATGAGATATACTTCCAGGGCTTGAAATGTATGCTTAAACTGAAAGCAATAATGAATTTTCCATTGCTTTTGAGAGAGTGTTTTATTACAGCAACAGGAAAATTAACTAGGCTGAGGAGAGTGTAGGATAAACACATGGAAAGAGATAGACTTTGACAGCCTATCAGACTGAAGATTCTCCTTTGATGGGACATCTATGCATGAGAATTTTCTCTCATGTCAAATCAAGTTTACTCATCTTGAACATTCAATATCATATTGACAGTATGCACATCTTATTGATGATACTCTGGATGCATCCTCGAAGAGAACGTCTATCACAACCATTCCTGAGTAACATTCTTGAACTCCTTATTTATTCTCCAATGAGCTGAATACAACTATGGAAATATGCATTCTCCTTGGAGCTGGGCACATTTTGTAATGACAGCATATGGCACTGAAAAAAGAATTTTCATGAGTAACATCAGTTTTCCTTAGGATTTTTTCTCTAGTTTTGAAAGGATGGGTTATAATGTGTAAAGACAGAAAGATAAGACTAGTAACCTAAAGAACCCAAAGAATATCATGAAATATGTAACAATGTGCACTCAGCTAAGAAATTAGCTCATGAAACTGAAGTGATTCTTGATATTCAATGACTTAGGTTAAACTAACTTAACAAAGCACTAATGAATGAACACAAGTTTGCTTATGTGGGGTATTTAAATGTTTTTTATCTTCACTTCAAGAAAAGTACAAGATCAAAAATGATATGAGTTAAAAAGGCACAACGCATGAAAGACGATATAAAGTACTTCGTTTTTCTAATTCTGTAATGGCCATTTTGATTTGGGAGAAGGATCCATGAAATACATTTGAAAGTATAAAATTCAATGAAAAGATCCACTCACTTCCATTCTATCTCTGTAGAAGTTTATTGGGTTTTATTGATTTGTTTATGACTAATTTAATATACATTGTTATTTTTAGTAAAACTACTATGATAAATTTTACAATTTTTTTAGTGCTACTCTTTTTTCCTTCAGTTCTTTTTTTATTATTTATTTTTAAGTTGATATTTAGATTCGAAGCAAGGTTGCTTCACAAGTCAATTCTAGGTCCCTATCCCTTTCCCTCCCTCCTCCTGTGCCCTCTCCCCAAGCCCCCATTGTCCCCTGATTTCCCCAGGAGGGTGAGGATCTCCATGGGGTGTCAATAGTCTGTCATTTCATCCAGGGCATGGCCTAGACCCTCCCTCAAGATTTCCAGGGTGAGAGTGCATCTCACATTGTTGGATGGGAGTCCAAAGTCCATGTGTATACTGGGATGAGTACTGATCTACTGCCCAAGGCTCAATAGATCACCTAGGCCTCCTCACTGACACCACATTCAGGGGGTCTTGAGAGGTCCCATGCTGGATGCCCAGACTGATGCCTGGGATTCAAAAGTTAAGCCTTGTCAGGTTAGCTGTTTCTGGGGTTAAAACAGCCCAGTCTTAATCCCTTCTGATAGCCTGTATCTTTTTATGGGTGAGTTAAGGCCATTAATGTTGAGGATATTAATGTCCATTGATTGCTCATTCTTCGTCGTTTTGCAATGGTTGTTGTTGGTGTAATTATGTGTGAAATTTCATCCCTTTTTTCTTTTGGCTGTTGGTAGAGAGGATTCTCGAATGTGTATGTTTTTCTGGTTGTAGTTAACTTCCTTGAGTTGGAGTTTTCCTTCCAAAACTTTGTGTAGGGCTGGGTTAATGCATGGGTGGTTCAGTGGTAGAATTCTTGCCTTCCAATATTCTTTTTTAAGTGCACATGAATCCATAAGGTTTCTTTAAATTTTAAGGATCATATAACAAGGTAAGTCACCTTCCTTAATAGGAATGTACCAAAAAAAGTATGAAGAAGAACAAGAATAATACATACAACACAGCACTTATATATTCCTACCCTGAGTCTTTTCTTTGACCCATAGAAAAAATATGCTATATGAAGTCAAATCAGTTTTGTCTCCTGCTGTTTTGAATACCTAATCATTCTCAAGCTTTTGCTGAGTCCATCAGATGAGCTCAGCCAATCCTGCAAATGGCTTCACCCCAACACATCCTTGCTGATTTGCATATGGACAGAAGACAACCCACCACTATGAGTATTTCTGCAGAGTGTGTGGACTGCATGTGTGGAAGTCATTCTCAGTGAAGGTACAGCATCAACATGGTGGTCCTAGCTGGGCTCCTTATAGTGCTGGTGTTCTGGTTTCCAGGTAAGGAAGACAGAAATGGGGGAGCAGTGTGGTGATTACTGCTTTGCTATTTATGGAAATTATCCTATAATATGGTTAATACTAGACATTTGTTGTATTTTTCCAAACTCAGGTGCAAAATGTGATATCCAGATGACTCAGTCTCCATCCAGTCTGTCTGCATCTCTGGGAGAAACTGTCACCATCACTTGTCATGCCAGCCAGAACATTAATAGTTGGTTAGCCTGGCACCAACAGAAACCAGGGGTTGCTCATAAACTCTTAATCTATAAGACTTCCAACTTGCATAAAGACATACTACCGAAGTTCAGTGGCAGTGGATCTGGGACAGACTACTCTCTCACCATCAGTAACTTGCAGCTTGAAGATGTTGCTACTTATTATTGTCAACAGTATCAAAATGTTCCATTTACAGTGATACAAGTCATAACAAAACCTCTTAGGAGTGCATTGAAGAAAGACTGAGTGCCTCAGCTGCTTGTTGTAGTGCCTACACCTGCTAACATTTTGTTGCAAGAATTGGCTGAGGCTTTGTAGGTCTTTTGGAGGATTGCAGAGAACAGCCAATGTGGCTCTTTTATTTTTAACTCTCCTCCTCTCAGGTCCATGAGCACAGACATGAGAGCATATCTTATATTTCATTTAGAAGCAGTTTCTTTTATGTTTATGTCATCCAAATTCTCCACTCCTAGTGACTCATATGGCAACAAGACACCTCTAATGATACCTCAGTAAGATTAATTCAAGAAACTGCTGTCTTGATAACAAAACATCATGGTCTGTGACATGCTTTGATTTGATGCTGCAATATCCCATAAAGCTTACATTGTAAATACTTGGCTCCAGTTTTGGATACTTTTATAGTAGTTTCTAGAATTCTTAGTTGTGTGTGCTCAAACTTAATGAGGGTAGTTCAATGGAGAGACACTTTGGAATTTTTTATCTCTTGCAGTTTCAAATTGAGCTCTTCTTTCATGTCCACCATGGTGCTAATGGAGTGACTCCAAGTGCCTTCCCTCTATTTATGTCCTTAAAGCTCTGAAAAGCTGACAGAAATGAAATCTGTGATTTTTAAATTGATTCTATCAAGTATTTTCATCATGATATTACAAGGTTACTAACATGAGGAGTCTACTATTTCATGAAGTATCACATTAGAATTAGGTTATTCTTGAGTGTTTACTTCAGTACACTGATACACAGCGTTCTTTCTCCAAAAAGCACAAGAATGGTTTCTATATACAATTTGTTGCTGGAAACAGAACAATTGATTTTCCAGATCCTTCCCTATCAGCCCATAGAGCAGCATGCATGTGCTAAAGACTTTCAAGCTGTGTAGTAAAGCTGTAATTGAGGAAATTATAGGAAACATTGTGTGGAAAAGTACAGTATTGAAAGTACTTATAGTGCAGAGAATTGTCACATGGAGATTTTTTAACAAAATGAAGATTTCTATTAATTTGCATAGTGACAAGAAAAAGAGAAATGACATTGTTGTAATGGCAGTCTTTTAAATCAGATTGAAACTTGTTGGTATACGGACTATTTTGGCCAATAAGTTGATTTTCTAGTATGATTTACCATAGTATTGATCAATTAGTGGCCTTTCAATGAAAATTTACAATCAAAGTACGAGAATGTAGCATCAATCAGCAACTTCATGAGATACAAGGATAAATGTAAGGATGACAGTATCATCATGTCAGTACATTGCAATTTGGGAACAATTTTCAGTGAGTTTGTGTTTTCACTGATATGAGAATTTGCACTGCAAGTCAGAACCTACCTCGTAACCAGCACCCATCTTACATTTAGAAGCCAATTGGCTGAGCATCTACTTCATCTTATATAATCCAGTAAATATAAAATATACATAGAGTGTAGATTCCACGTTTCTGTGTCCAAGTTGCTTTTCATATATCAATTGCCTTCATAGCTACATCAGTCTAACTAATGAGGCCATCAAAATTCCTTATATACAATGACTTCTTGTGCTTATGAAATGGTGAGTAGTATACTGTAAAGCCAGGTTACTTTTGGAAATATGCTCAACTGATGTAGGCTAACACAGTCTAAGAGCAGTGGGAGCCATTCTGGCTTTCACTTCTGTGCCTCTCAGTGGATTATATTCTGACTTGCCCTACTGAGTGGGAGATATTCCAATAGTGATGACAGCAATACTTTAGAACAGTTTCAGACTCCAGGCTACTAATAATCAAGGTAATATCAGTTCATTCACACTGAGACTTAATGGGACCAAATCTTCAAATTTGAATGCACCACATAGCAGCAACTTAGAAGATTTTTCTGGTTTCTACTCATGCAATGTTGACCGCATGCCAGGAGCCATGGCAATAAATACAGCAGATAGCAAATAATACTGAACAGGTCCGTCTAATAAATGAGTCACTCTCTGATGGTGAGTCCTATTAGGCATGGACAGTGGAATCACAAATTATGAATACAAATCATTTCTTTCTATAGTTTGTAACATCCTCTGTTGGTAATACATTTTGCTCATGAGTAAATATTTCAAATTTGGGGCATATTTATTTCTGTGCCCAACTGACATGAAGATGATTTCATCTTAAATGTGTAATTTTGAAGACGAAAAATATGCTTTCACACCTGGGAATTTTGTTCCATGAAACTTTGAATGACTTAGAAAACGTTTTTTCATTGTAGTCACAAACATAACTTTTTAACGATTACCTGATTACAATCTCAAAGTAAGTTCAGATTAGACCAGATACCCCTGCTAATTGGTTGCAAAATAAATGTTCCCAAAATGCATGAGTATTGTCTGCAAGCCTCTAACACCTGCACAAATGGGAGTCTCACAGCAGAGACCCTGTGGCTACACCATCACATCAGCACAGTAGCTACAGCCTGCATTTCTGACAGAACAACTTTATGTCTCTCCATAAACATTTCAATATTTCAATCTAATAGAAACTGGTACTTTTTGAGATTGTTAATAAAATGTAAATTTAAAATTATTACTACATTGTATAGAATATAATGCACAGTTTCTCTGTTTTTTTTTTTTTTTTGGTTTTACAAGACAGGGTTACTCTGTATTATTTTGGATGCTGTTGGTCCAGCCCGGCCTCGAACTCACAGAGATTCTCCTGCCTCTGCCCTCTGAGTGCTGGGATTAAAGGCGTGTGCCACCACTGCCTGGCTCAGTTTCTCTGTTTTTAGACTCCCCATTAGGTTAGCTTTATAACTCCCCTAGTATCCTTTATAGTCTATCTCCTTAGTAAGAAAAAAATAATGGCTGGTCTTACTTTACAGCTTTGGCTACCGCACTAGATAGGAAACACAAAGATTTAGACATATGGTGTTATCCAGATGACTCTGTTTGACCTTTGAACAAGAAATTAAATACTGTTGTGTAACGAAAAAAAGAGACTTGAATCTCACAGGAAAAAAGAACGAAAGGACCATAAGAATACTTGTGTTCTTTTGCTAACCACTCAGATAGAAATCTAGTTCTCCAACACCATGATTTTTTGCAAACTGTGTGAAGCCTTGTAGTTGGTTCCTGAGACCTGTAATAGACCAGCAAGCAATGGTAGCTTTCAATTTCAGATTTGGTATACAAGAAGATTACTATGTCTGGGATATTTGGACGTCACATATAAAAACCGACTCCAAAGATACAAATCAAAGTCACCAACAGGATAAATGTATGTTAAATAAGAAATTAATTTAACCACCATTCCTACAGTAACTGTTAACTTTAATTGTATATTATTCTTGTTAATATAGACTGGCAGCAGGAAATGAAGTAACTGTGTAAGGGTCTCATGTCCATTTACCCACTGCAACTGACAGCCTCAATGTATAACTAATAGACTTTGAAGATGCCCTCATGACTGAAATGTTCTATGGATCAAGTAAATGATCAGCAGATTGTCAGGCTCAGTACAGTTGCAGAACCTGGGATCACCCTTATAATCATTCCATTATAGTGTTCGTGTGCGGACCCAGACCAAATACAATGCCTATGTTTTTTCTGAAAAAGCAAAATGTTAATCATGGGATCCTAAGTGAACATGGTGTGCTTTGAATAACCCCATGCTCACATCATGCTTTATTTGCTACCGCTGTCCCATTAGGACAGGGACATCCAACACATAACTATCTTAGGAGGCCAAGGACATTCCCAAGGACAGGCTTTTCCATGTTGATTTACTCTCATCTTTGCCTCATTTAATTCTAATGTTTAGGGAATAGAAGGTCACAAATCACAACCTGGTGGAGAATATTTCAATAATGAAAATGACCTTGATACTTCTATAACGATTCCCTATGCTTTTGCCTTCATCTTGTGAATTGGACCCCTGCTCCACATATCAGCTCCTATGAATGACAGCCTTCTCTCCCTTACCAGTTGTTCTTCTCCTTCATCATCAAGAAGGAATGCAAGTAGCATGTGTCTCTACAGGCCTAGCACCATATTTTTTATCCACCTGCACTTCTGGTTTTAAATTTACAGGTATTTATTTCCTAAATTATCTTTTACTCATATTTCTCATTTATGAGACATAACAAACAATCATGTTCGGTGGAAAGAAATTTCAAAATTTGATGAGCTTTCCTTTATTCCAATATATGGCCTTCTGCCCCTCGTTTCCCATAGAGTCTATATTATGCTTCGACATTTGTCTTCAGTAAGTCTCTAAAATTGCTGATCTATTAATATTTAGTATGCCTATTGACATCACTCATAGTGGTAATGACCTTGTTTCTTTAATAATTAGCTACATATGTACATCATAATAATATAAAGTAAACAATATTTTTATACAGATATAAATAGGGGATACCCCTGCTGAATTTGGGTAGACAACTCCAATTCACAGGAATGGCTTGATTATCAGCAAAGGCACTCAGAGTTTTATTCATACAAGATGATTACTAGTAATTACCACTCAAATTGCTATACACTCTATGTGTTTGAGTATGTTTAAATGAATGCTCATCAGTTATATTATGTTTAATAAGAGTAAATGCTGAGTAGTCCCTCAACAAGGAAATTCGATATATATTTTAAAATGTAAAACATTTGGCAATGCCAGCGCTATTAAATATTTATAATATTCTTGCTAAATCCATAATGACAAATGATCATTTAAAGAACTATATAAAATACAGATGATGTTCTTAAACCAAAATGGGAAATGATGGCCTTAATTCTAGGAATATCATATTAGACCCATGCTTATTTACTAACATTTTTTGAATTAAAACAGGATCTTATTCTAGCAGATGTATTATTAAAAGTTGAGGGTGGATATATGCTACAACCTATTTGTAAAGAAAACTCTTTTGAGAAAATGAAAATGTTACACTGAGGAAGAGGATATCCTAGATTACAATAAACATAGATCACGGTTTAGAAAACTCTACTAAAATTGAGAGAAATAAGCAACAGCTGTGAATTTAACCCTGGTTTGTCTATTTAACAAATTGCTCATCTGAATTTTTGGTATTTAGACACCTAAAAATAAAGAATATATGTTTTCTATGACAAATTGTACAATTCCTAATTAAAGATAATTGAGAAGAAACAATAAAGGAAAAGATTATCAATATTCACGAAATAAAACAACTGAATCAATTTTCTTAGACATGGTTCAACCCTAGTGTTTAAGAAAAAGGTAAGATATTTATTGGGTTATTTTCCAGCTCAAACTGAGTGTGCTATTCCATTATGTTAATAACTCAAAGGATCCCAGAACCCATGAGATTAGAATAGAGCTTTGCAAAAGCCTCCTATAAAGAAGGTAAGTTTAGAACTCATCTTATGATTTAAGTAATGTAAAAATAGACATATTATTTATTGTTCTATGAAGACTGCTGATTACGAATAATGGCCTATGTGATGACTGTGAAGGCTGGAGAATGAAGCAAAATTGTGAAAAACCTCACTGTGGACAAGACTAGAAAATAATCTACTAACACTCATTTCATTCCACTCTCTTTTTTGTTGTTAGTACACAACTTCTATTTCTTTATAGTTAGATAATTGATACATCATAGATAATTAGAAGCTAAAATTAAAAGTTGTAAAATTGTTACATAATTATTATTGAAGTTAGGGATTGTGGATAAAGTAGATGGCTGAGTTATGCAAAATGTAAGAGAAGACATGAAACTCACATTGGCAGTTCTTCGGACTTATTTAGGAGATCACAGGTCAAATGAGATTGTATCGTTTTCTCCTTAGGTGATGGACTTTAGATGGAGAAGCTTGGCTTGTTCCAAGAATATCACATCTGACTCAGGTATTGAGATTTTTGGGGCTAGACAATAATAAATTTACTAGACTAGTTAAGTATGTGTAAAAGCTAGTATATGTGTGCACTTTATGAGTGTTTGTTAACTCTGTTGTAGTAATTTACTTTCATAACTCAGTATTTCAAAGCTTATCCCTTTGATAAGTCCTTATAATTATTTATGTTTTCCGATGCTAGCCTGGAGAAGAGACAGAAAATTTCTAACATTATCAAGACATACAATTTTTCAACCTATGTAAAAATATCAGTATTGGGTTTCTAACTCCAAGCAAAGAGAAACACTTTGAACAGCTGAAAAACCAGAGGAGGAGTCAGCAGCCTGTAGCAAATACTTTTTGCTTCTAAAGGTTTATGTCACAAAGGAATCACTGTGGGAAGAAAACTTAACTGCAGGCAGAAATAAGTTGCCGTAGCATCTTCAGAATGCAGGCTGCTGATCTTGAGAGAATACTGTGCAGATGCATAGTATGAACCTGATGGAACTCTGTCTTTAAGTTAGTTGCACTATAGACTGGAGGCAGAAGGTACTCTTGCTCTCTATTGATACCATGTTAAACACCAAATGTCCCCAACTGCCCAGTATTTGATGGAGACAATTTCTTCCAGATGCAGTCAGGGAGCCTGAGATTGGGTCATTTTTGATGCCAAATCTAAGTAACCTGAGACTGAAAATTAAAAAATAACTCACAAAATTAATCACATTAAATGGAGAATTTTCACAGAGACCAGCCAGATCTGACCACAGTTAAGTATGAATTCAATAATGTCATCCTACCTGTAAACTAGAGTAGAAGCAACCCCAGATCTGAGTAGGTACCATTAGAACCCTGAGCCCTCAATCATGTTAGAAGGACCATGATAAAGAAGGTTTTGGATCAGTGGACACAGTGGTCTGGACACATGAAAATCAAAAATGACTCATTGATTTATTTTTCTTTTAAATTCTTTTTTACCTTTTAAAATTAAGTGAGAAACAATGGTTTTTTATATGCCAATCTGAGCCTCTCCTCCTCCTCAGTTCCTCTTGCTTCACTTTGGTAACCTCCAGTTCCCCACACAATATCAACCTTATTCAATGGGAGGGTGTGGCTTTAAGGTGAACTTCAGTGACTGTCATTTCATCCAAGGTGGTCTAGGCCCTCCTCCAACAGTCCCAAATATGATGTAGAAGATATGGGCACTCAAAATCTATTTGTACACCAGGTATAAATACTACCCTAGGTCCTATAGATTTGGTGAGACTAATCTTCACTGGACACTCACTTTAGGTGGTTCAAGTTAATCCCATGCTTTCCATTGTTATCAATCTGGGGGACCCATAGCTACCAAGTTGTAAAGCCCAACTGTTTCTGTGGGTTAACCCGCCTGTATTAACCACTTTGTCCACTGGGTTCTTCTTTCTACTTTGGTCCTATGAGTTCAGCCTGGTGTTTGTCTGTGGGTATCTAGCTTCAGTTGCTTTCATCAGTTGCTGTTGAAGGTTCTGTTTCTAGACACCTCTGGTAGGGATTATACGCTGGGCACTCATCTGTTTAATATCTAAAAATCCATAAATGGAGCGTACTATAAGCTTTCTTTTTTGTGACTGATTACCTCACCTAGATAGGTTTTCTAGTGCTATATGTACTTCTACTCTTAAATTTTAAGATTCCATTGTTTGTTTCCACTGAACAATACCTGATCAATGTAATGCATTGCTACTCTTTCTTTCTCTATTTGGTAAAGGAGGACATCTAGGTTAAGCCCAGTGTTCTACATATAAATGATGCTGTATATACACAGTGAACAGACATCCTTGTTGTATGAATGGGCATCTTTGGGTATATGCCTAAGAGTGGAATCTCTGGTTTTGTAGACTGATTAACCCCGCTGATTTCCCAAAATTACAAAGAATACAAGTGAGCAAATCACCAAAATACTATATGATCCAATCAAAAAGGTACAGAACTAACAGAGAAATTTCAGTAGAGGAATCTAAAAATAGTTGAGAGACAAAGTTGGAAAGAAAAGTGCTCAACATCCTTGAAATATCTGGGAAAGGCAAATCAAAAGGAACTTGAGATACCATCTCACCTCAACAGAAATGCTCAAAACTTTCAAAACTTCAAATGAGAAGTTTTTGCTGTAGAGGATGTGAGAAAGGGGAACACCCTCCACTGCTAAAGTCGAGTGCCAACTTGAAAACCAAAGCCACTCTTGGAAACTGTAAGGAAATTCCTCAGGAAAATGGAATCATTCTACCACAAGCCTCATTTAAGGTCAGACTGATAAAATGCCTGTGCTTTCACTTTGCATGTCAGTTCATGGTCACTTTTCATTAATTATCATTTCATGAATATATGTTTGCAAACCCATTTATGTTTCTAATATAAATCTGAGATGTTTATCATATGTATGTTTTGTGGGGCTGTGCATTTCTGTAATAATAGACAAATCAGTCCTGTGCTCTTCCCAACCTCAATAAATAGTAATAAGAGGTGGTTTTTAAAGATATGAAGTTACACTCATATTATTCACCACCAGTCTTTTTACACATCAAAATACAGGGTGATATGGTCTATGTCCTGTGAGTAAGGGTGAAGTTAGGGACCTAAGTAAGAGAAAAATATAGTACACACAAAGAGCTTATTTTGAGATTCATATCATTCCTCAATATTCATGATAAAAAAGTGATACAAAAAGAGAATTTTAATAGCCAAAGAAATGTCAAATAAACTTTATGTTCTATACCTATCTAAGGTGGAAGGAATTTGATATAACCTGCATATAGGTAAGAATGATTATGATCTTACACTGAGCCAAAATTTTTTTCTCCTTTCTTTACTTATTTTTCAACAATGGAAACATTCCCTTTCTTATGTTGTGATTGTTCATTCCAGCAGAGATTTATTTAACTAAGTAATTTACTACAGTGAGTGGGACAGAGAAAAGGAAACAGTTGTGATGGTGACTTCACCGTGACCAGCAAGATGCGGTTGTTCAGTCCCACAGCCTCTTATTCCTAGGCTTTTCCATATCTCTGTTGGCACAAGGAAACATCAGGGATTCTTATTTTCACTGAGAATCTGTGGTCAATAAATGTTTATAAAAATTAACATTCACTGCAGCCATTGAAGGGGACTATAAAATACCTTTGGGAAACAAACATTTTGAGTAAATAGACACTTAACTCACTGCTTTACATCTTCGTTGTTTAAAGTTTCTGCAGGACTCATAATTTATATAGACATTTGTTTTTGGGCCTCTCCTGTTGGATCACCTTTCAAGAGAGATGTTTCTTGTCTAAAATGGAGCCTGTAAAAAAAACAAATAATACTCATGGCAAATTGTTACTTGTTTCAGAGAAACCTTTAATAGTCCAAACCTGGGATTGTTTCCGTTAATAGATTATTGCAGACATGAGAAAAACCATATAAATTATCTCACAGTATAAATATAGCAGAATATGCAATGGAAACCATCTAATTTTGCAAATCAGTAAGTATAAGTCATTATCTTTGAAACTAATTAATCACGATTGTTGCCAATAGTGAAAAAGACACCTAAGGTGTAGAGCCCCAGTGCGCATTAGAATGTCCATAGGCAAATCTCTTTGAACCCCAGTTTCTGAGTAGGAAGCAGGATTCTACCAAGACCCATATGAGACCAGATTTGTCAAGAAAAAAACCCTGATTTTGAAAATACTAGAAAAAACAATAATGATGTGTAAAACAATG